>NC_135577.1:106532000-106868500 GCF_965152235.1 Eretmochelys imbricata
ACTGCCCAGGAGTATGGGAGGGATTCTCACAATTTGGTCCTGGCTCACCCTCTGTATCAGCTGAGCTGTACTGGCCGGTATACTGGGATGGGAGGTTGGGCCTCTACTCCCTACCCACCACACAGGATCTCCAAAGCAGGTTGCTCAAACAGGGAAATAAGGAGGGGCCTTATGCCTCCTTAATACCCTGCACAAACACACAGCCAAGCTCCCAAGTGAGCCATAAAAGAGGATGAGCAGAATTACTGCCATCCTGGTGATCTTACCTAATTTTCCACTAAACCATATATAAAAACTATTTGCATGGAGGAAAGGGGAAATATTAACGGATGCTTCCTCTAAGGGCTCATCTACATTTAAGAGCGCTGCAGCTGCGCCCTTGTAACACTTAGGCTATGTCTACACTATAGAGCTTGCACTAGTACAGCTGCACCACAGTAAGTTTGCTTGTGTAGCTACTCTATGCCTTAGTGAAGCTATATTGATGGGAGAAGCCCTCCTATCAACATAGCACTGTCTATACTGGGAGTTTGGTCAGTATAACTGCATCACTCAGGAGTGTGAATTTTCTACGCCCCTAAGTGACGTAGTTATACCAACATAAATTTGCAGTGTAGACCAGGGTTTAGTCAAGGCTTAGAATGAATGCATCCGTTTTGTGCTACTGTGGGCAGTATATAATGTCCTTACATTGTTGCTGTCTGCCCAATGATGTACAGAATCAGAATGATATCCATCTATAGGGAGAAGGGAGGGCTCTCAGTCTATTAAGAATAAGAATTATGATCTACATTAAGGAAAAAAATGAGAAGATGTACACATTCCTGGATTTTCATCTTTATGGGGAAGGACAATGTGGCCTCAGTAATAGGTGATACAATCTTTGTTTGCTTGAAGTACTTGTACACTTTGTGTAAAGAGGGGTGATAGTATCAAAAAATGTCATAGAAATTGATGGCATATCTATCAGGGCTTACAGCTTTACCATCTTGGAGCTTGGATTTTGTTTAAAGTGGCATCATCCTCTAAACTTCTGTTAATTTGGGGAAGTTTAAAATTGAACACTTAGAGTCTGTAAAACTGTTACCTTTACTTTTTGTCAATCTTTTTTGTCTATAGGCAGAATATCTCTTCAAGAACAATCCTGAAATGGAATGAAAGACTACTGACAGATGTAAAACCCCAGCACATCATCACACTAATGAAAAGGCAGAACATTTCTAATGTATTTTACAAAAAAATTGATTACATTGAAACTATTTTCTTTATATTTCTTTGTGTAGTTTTCACTTTTATTTCTGACATATTACTTTTACTGCTCATAGTACAGTAGATAGCTTTGCACTCCACTAAATACTCTGTTTATGACCACACCTTAAATTATGCACATATACATCAGAATATTTGTGCATATACCTATTTGAAATGGTGGTCCAAAAGAATCCACTCCATCACCATGGAAGGGCAGCACTGTTGGGAGTATGTTCCTTGCCTCCCATTCTCTAGTGCAGTTGACATGACTAGCACCACCAGCAAATTCTTTTCTGGTTCTCTAGCAAAATGGAAGAAAGAAACAAGGCTATGGGATTCTTTCCCCCAGTCTTTGAAAAGGGGGCAGCTGCTGCTACTGATAAAGGGAAGGAAACAGGAGCATCAAGGACTATCTTTCTACTACTCTCCAAGTGTAAAGCTGCTTCCTCTCCTCTGCTTATTAGGAGACTGTTAAGGCATTAGAAAGGCTTTCAGTCCAGGGGTTTTGAGCACCCTACATGAGGCATAGTGAGCAAGTGGTAATTCTGACCTGGGCTTCACACCCTCTGCCTGTTACACAAGAACAGACAGTGGAGCACACAAAGTGTTGCCATTTGTACCAGATGTGGAAGGATACCAATCCACTAAAGTGACTGGGTAAATGCCTGGTGACCCAATATGGATCTGCCATTAATTTTCTGTGTTGTTTTGGTATTATCAATATTTGGTTTAATAGTCAAAGGATATTCAATATTTCTGTACCATTATTAAATTGTTTTAAGATTCCCATAGAAGCACTTCTTGAAGGAAAATCTAAAGAGTTCCTGGGTTGGTCACAGTTAGTTTCTCAACAATAGTTGGAAGGCTTTCATTTGGTTATTTTGATTTTGTATTTACCTAATGTATATTGTCAAAAAGGCCAAATAAACCATCTGTCTTGAGCTGATGAGGTTTTGATAGTATTCATCTTCAAATATTTTTTATTATAGAAAATGTAACACCTAAACAGAAAGCATGCCTATGGGGGCTGTTTGAAAAGGAAAAGAGAAACAAAAACATCTAACATTTCTAAAAAGGATAATGAACTATTAATACTACATATAATAAATGCAAAATATTTTATTTTTAATATAGGACTTTTATCTATTAATTCTCACTGTGTTCCCATTCAAACACAAAAACTCTTTTTCTGCATGCTAACATAACTTGCACAAGGTCACGTGCCAAGTCAGTGACAGAGCCAGGAACAATGCTTGTATTCTAAACAGACAGATGTTTTGTGGATCTAAAAATCCCATTGACAGCCAATCCAATTATCATTCACCTGGGATTCATTTGGAGACAATTTTTAAACTATTTTTAAATATTTAATAAGTCTTTAGAAGCGTTCAGACAATCTTATAGTGTGAGAGACCTGTGTTTGATAGAAAACTTGATCAAAAGTGAATTTTGGTTTGGACTTTACTGAGACTGACTATCTTCTTCCCAGCAGAAACTCTACTGCATAAATCCCTAAAGAGACTAATAGTTCTTTGCGACAATAAACTGAGTTTCTTTCTTCCTTATGCAGTCCATATTTATTAGGATTTGTTTATGTGAATAAAACAAAGTTTCATACCACACCATTAAATTCTCTTAAACCGTCTTAACGTGACTGCTGCTGAAACGTTAGAAATCTAGGAGGGAATTTTTTTAAAAAATGAGAGAACTCAATCCTTCAACTTTCCAAGGTACAAAAACGGAGTTCCATGCAACATATGCTTGGTGGACCTTCCATACGGCATGACCATAAAAACTTTGATCTGTATGGAGTGCATAAAAAGAGAAACCGAGTAGTCTGAGCACCAGCATGAGAAGCAGGATGGATGGATGGAGTCCTAGTTTTGAATCAGACAATGACTCCCTCTCTGTGTGCGTGGCTTTGCCTTGTTTGCCTCTCTCTCTGTATTTGCAAAAAGGAGTACTTGTGGCACCTTAGAGACTAACCAATTTATTTGAGAATAAGCTTTCGTGAGCTACAGCTCACTTCATCGGATGCTCAGGAAAGCTCATGCTCAAATAAATTGGTTAGTCTCTAAGGTGCCACAAGTCCTCCTTTTCTTTTTGCGAATACAGACTAACACGGCTGCGACTCCGACTATGTGTAAAACGTGTCCCGTCAGACCTACTCACTCCCCAGCAGGGACAGGAGTCTCGTGTGGGTGTGCAGTCTCGGATGCTACGAAACGGGAAGGCGGTCTGATTTGCAAACCCCGACACGCCGCAGGAGGAGCGCTCGGCACAGGCTGCCCCTTTGCTACCCAGAGCTAGCCGCAGTTCTGCCCATCCCCGGGGCCAGGGACCTCCCTGTAAGCTCGCCTACAACGCGCTGTCCGGAAGGCTGTTCCCTCCGCGCCGAGCGCGCTCCTACACTTGTGCTCAGGGCGCGGCTGTCCGTTCGCAGCCTGCCGAGAGCCCGGCTACTGTCACCCGGGGAGGCCGGCATAGCGCCCTCCGCCCAGGGGAGAGCTCACCTACCACCGCTCCGCAACACGTCCCTGCCTCGCGGGGACACCGTCCTCAAAGGGAACGGAACGACAGGCTCACCGGGAGCTCCCCCCCTCCCTCAGGACTCGCCCACCAAGCCTCGTTGGCCGACTCTCCTGCGCGTGCGCTTCCCCTTTCTGGCGGCCGTTAGAACTTTGTTTTCAAAACCTATCGCTGCTCTCCTCTCCCTGTCTAGAACTACAAATCCCGTGTTGTGGGCTAGCTGTGGGTCCAGTGGGCATGCGCCGGAGGCTCTGCGTGTCGTGCGTACGAGGGGAGCGCGTCGTTGCGTAGGCCCCCGTTCTAGAACGTTGCTGTGGTAGCGCCCGGGCGCCATGTTAGGAGGAGGCCGGAGGGGAAGAGGAAGGAGAAGCGGCGGCAGCGGCTAGGCCCAGCGAACAGCTCCCTCCTCCCTCTAGGGTCCGACTCCGGCCCATATCATGCTCACGGCTTCCGCTTCCCGGCGGAACGAGTGACCGGTCCGGAGGCGGCAGCGGGGGAGGAGGAGGGGGACGAAGAAGAGGCGACGGCAGCGGGGGAGCCGGAGAGACGATGCCGTTGTAAGTTGGAACCCAGCAGGGTGTCTCGAAGTCTTGAGCCTTGTTTCCCCCGAGCCTTCTTCCCCAGCGTGGGGCCGGGCTTCCCTCGCCGGCTCGCTCCCCCAAGCCCTTCCCCTACGCAGCGGGACTTCACGCTTTCCCCCTCCCCTGGTCTCCAGACTCTTCCGGTGCCGCAGCGTGAGGGGCCGCGGATTTGCAGCTTCCCGGGCTTCGCTCCCCTTGGCCCCGGTCTTTCTGAGGCCCCCTATGATAGGATGGGAGGGATGAAGGAGTCATGTAGCACCGGCCCCCTACCAGACTCTAGAAGAGCCCATACTTCGTTCTGCCAGGACTCCCTGTAGCCGGCCTCCTTTTCACTGTGAGGGGCCGCGCGGCCTCCGTGCTCAGGCAACCGCGCGGTGGGGGCCGCACGCCTGCCTACCTCCCCCACACACAATGAGGAGTTGAGCGCGGCCTTCAGGCAGCCTCTTCCATAGAAGCGATGCACGCGGAAGGGCTGCTCTTCTACCTCTATTTCTAACCTGTGATTCCGTCGGACTAAGCTGTTGTCCTGCAAATGTTTCTCCAATCTCTCTACTAGACTGGAAAGAAGCAGTTCTGTTCAGGTTACTCTGTAAACCTATGACGTTAGCGCCCCCTGCCCTGTGGGAGCCAGTAGTTAGTAGTCCGTCGTACTCTTCTCTCTCTGCTTCCCACCACCATTCCAGCTCTGAAAAACAGTGGGGTTTGTGCATCTCTTGGCTACAGTTCTTTGGAAGAGCTAGGACTGGTGCTCTGGGTATCTCTTCCTTTGCAGCAGGTTTTTAAGAAACACTGCCCCATCATGCAGCCTAAGAGACAGATGAAGTTTTGCAATTCCTTTGTTTCCTTTTAGCAATTTGAAGGCTCTTGTTTGGCATGGGCCCATTACTGTTGTCTAAATTTAGTGGACACCTGGATATGGGCGGGTAATTAAATATTTTTGAAAGATCAGACATGTTGGTTTACGAACGATTTTTTTGATAGTAATGAGGAAAGACACATGATTCAAACTTAAATAAGGAACTACATGCGCTGTCTTTTTAAATCCCAAGAATGTTTTTTAAAAGAGCAATATTGTATTCCTGCGACGTTAGTTTGATTGCAGTAATATCTAAAGACCCCAGTCAGGAGACCCCACTGTACTAAGCACTATACAAATGTTAGTTTTATTATTTACTTGTATTATGGTAGCGCCTAGGAGCCCCAGGCATAGACCAGAACCCCTTTGTGCACAATGTACAAACACAACATAACACACAAACTGGATACAATTAACTTAGGCTTGAATAAAGACTGGGAATGGATGTGTCATTACACAAAATAAAACTATTTCCCCTTGTTTATTTCCCCTCCTACTGTTCTTGGAAACTGCTGGAAATGGCCCACCTTGATTATCACTCAAAACACCCACCCCACCCCACCCCACCCCCGCTGGTAATAGCTCACCTTTCCTGATCACTCTTGTTATAGTCTGTATAATAACCCCCATTGTTTCATGTTCTCTGTGTATATAAAATCTCCCCACTATATTTTCCACTGTATGCATCTGATGAAATGAGCTGTAGCTCACGAAAGCTTATGTTCTAATAAATTTGTTAGTCTCTAAGGTGCCACAAGTACGCCTTTTCTTTTTATGGATACAGACTAACACAGCTGCTACTCTGAAACATAACACACAGACAGTCCATGCCCCACAGAGCTCAAAGTCATCTTGGATTTAACAGTATACAGCGTGAATAAACAAAGGGTTTCAGTGAGGTAACGGAACACATCAAGGCTATCTTTTACTATTTGGTTGGCGTGAATATACATTTTTTAACTAATACTCAGGTTTTTTCATTACTATCATTATGGTAAGAGTGGCTGACTATATTTGGTTGGGAGTGTACAATATAGGATTTTTTTGCAAGGCTTTTATAAAAAGACCACAAAAAAAGTGGTTCTCATATCCAGTAGATAATTCCATAGTGGGTTTTATGTCTCGAGAAAATAAAATTAAGGTAAGTAATTCTTTTTGTACGTACTCTTCCATTTGTGGATCCATTCTAAAGTTGAACCATTGCACATATAGGTCTCGGAGTAGGTGAGTCCCAAACTTTCACATATAGTACAAGTTTGAGATTATATACATTATTAGTTTATTACTACGCTTTTCTTGATTTATAGGGTTTAACTCTAAAATTGTAAAGTCTTTTCCGGATTGAGTTTGTTATACAGATTTCCATCCTGAGAGAACTTTTTTGCAATAGAAAATGAAGGAATTTAATTTGTTGCTTGGTACAGTTGGACTTCTGTAATATATTATTTTATAGTTTGTTTTGGAAGTGTTAGTAATTTTACAAATAATAATTTTAATCTTAAAAACTTGCACTGTTGATCTCTTAAATGAACTTAGTCTATAAGGTGCCACAGGACTCTAACTGATGTATTGGAGCATGAGCTTTTGTGGGTGAATACCCACTTCGTTGGATGCATCCAACAAAGTGGGTATTCACCCACGAAAGCTTATGCTCCAATACGTCTGTTAGTCTATAAGGTGCCATGGGACTCTTTGCCGCTTTTAGAGATCCAGACTAACACGGCTACCTCTCTGATACTTCAGTGAACTTGTTACTCTGTCTACTTAGAAAAGACTGACAAGTTTTATTTATTAAAAAATCTCTGTAGTAGTACTTTGTATGACTGTAGAATTACTGGGAATTTAAAAATTCATTAGACAGCCATGACTCCAAACAAACTGGTACAATAAAAGTAATCCATAATGTTAATTAATCTCTGAATTTATGAAATGGTACGTCTGACTTATTTTAGGTCAGTAGAGGCATTAGTTAAAATCTCTCACTATTTTGAAAACTTAGCATACTACTTTTCCCTTGATACTTATGCTTTCCTCCTGTTGGATGCAAATAGGCATTAATCTTTATGCCAAGTGGAAAATAATCTACTAATGTTAAATGCAAGTAAGCATTTTCTCACACACACACGTACCACTAGCTCTATCACTGCTATGCAGTCCACTTTCAGAACGTGTGTAGCTAGAGTCACCCTAACTTCTCTATGAACTTCTTGTAGATCTTTTTAGTTTTGCATGATGGTGCCTGGAGACCCCAATAAGGATTTTGCTTCCATTCCAGGAAACCCTGTACAACCAGATTTCCCATGCCCCAAGAGTTATCCCTCTTTAGATTGAGAGCATACAAAAGTGTGTAATCCTAAAAAACCAAAATTCAGTGAACAAAAACTCAGTATAAAGAATAGGAGTACTTGTGGCACCTTAGAGACTAACAAATTTATTTGAGCATAAGCTTTTGTGAGCTACAGCTCACTTCATCGGATGCATTCAGTGGAATATACAGTGGGGAGATTAATATACATAGAGAACATGAAATAATGGGTGTTACCATACACACTGTAACCAGAGTGATCACTTAAGGTGAGCTATTAAGAGCCGGGGGGGGAAGGACCTTTCCTAGTGATAATCAAGGTGGGCCATTTCCAGCAGTTGACAAGAACGTCTGAGGAATGTTGCGGGCGGGGGATAAACATGGGGAAATAGTTTTACTTTGTGTAATGACCCATCCACTCCCAGTCTTTATTCTAGCCTAAGTTAATGGTGTCCAGTTTGCAAATTAATTCCAATTCAGCAGTCTCTCATTGGAGTCTGTTTTTGAAGTCTTTTTGTTTTAATATTGTGACCTTCAGGTCTGAGATCGAGTGACCAGAGAGATTGACGTGTTCTCCAGCTCGTTTTTGTATGTTCTAATTCTTGACATCTGATTTGTGTCCATTTATTCTTTTATGTAGAGACTGTCCAGTTTGACCAATGTACATGGCAGAGGGGCATTGCTGGCGCATGATGGCATATATCACATTGTAGATGTGCAGGTGAACGAGCCTCTGATAGCGTGGCTGATGTGATTAGGCCCTATGATGGTGTCCCCTGAATAGATATGTGGACACAGTTGGCAACAGGCTTCATTGCAAGGATAGGTTCCTGGGTTAGTGGTTCTGTTGTGTGGTGTGTGGTTGCTGGTGAGTATTTGCTTCAGGTTGGGGGGCTGTCTGTAAGCGAGGACTGGCCTGTCTCCCAAGATCTGTGAGAGTGAGGGATCGTCCTTCAGGATAGGTTGTAGATCCTTGATGATGCGTTGGAGAGGTTTTAGTTGGGGGCTGAAAGTGATGGCTACTGGCGTTATTTTCTTTATTGGACCTGTCCTGTAGTAGATGACTTCTGGGTACTCTTCTGGCTCTGTCAATCTGTTTCTTCACTTCAGCAGGTGAGTATTGTAGTTGTAAGAATGCTTGATAGAGATCTTGTAGGTGTTTGTCTGTGTCTGAGGGGTTGGAGCAGTTGTATCGTAGAGCTTGGCTGTAGACAATGGATCGTGTGGTGTGGTCTCGATGAAAGCTGGAGGCATGTAGGTAGGAATAGCGGTCAGTAGGTTTCCGGTATAGGGTGGTGTTTATGTGACCATCGCTTATTAGCACCGTAGCGTCGAGGAAATGGATCTCTTGTGTGGACTGGTCCAGGCTGAAGTTGATGGTGGGATGGAAATTGTTGAAATCATGGTGGAATTCTTCAAAGGCTTCTTTTCCATGGGTCCAGATGATGAAGATGTCATCAATGTAGCACAAATAGAATAGGGACATTAGGGGACGAGAGCTGAGGAAGCATTGTTCTAAGTCAGCCATAAACATGTTGGGATGCTGTGGGGCCATGCGGGTACACAAAGCAGTGCCGCTGATTTGAAGGTATGCATTGTCCCCAAATGTGTAATAGTTATGTGTGAGGACAAAGTCACAAAGTTCAGCCACCAGGTTTGCCGTGACATTATCGGGGATACTGTTCCTGGTGGCTTGTAGTCCATCTTTGTGTGGAATAGTGGTGTAGAGGGCTTCTACATCCATAGTGGCCAGGATGGTGTTTTCAGGAAGATCACCGATGGAGTGTAGTTTCCTCAGGAAGTCAGTGGTGTCTCGAAGATAGCTGGGAGTGCTAGTAGCATAGGGCCTGAGGAGGGAGTCTACATAGCCAGGCAGTCCTGCTGTCAGGGTGCCAGTGCCTGAGATGATGGGGCGTCCAGGATTTCCAGATTTATGGATCTTGGGTAGCAGATAGAATACCCCAGGTTGGGATTCCAGGGGTGTGTCTGTGTGGATTTGTTCTTGTGCTTTTTCAGGGAGTTTCTTGAGCAAATGGTGTAGTTTCTTTTGGTAACGCTCAGTGGGATGAGAGGGTAATGGCTTGTAGAATATTGGTGTTGGAGAGCTACCTAGCAGCCTCTTGTTCATATTCCGACCTATTCATGATGACGACAGCACCTCCTTTGTCAGCCTTTTTGATTATGATGTCAGAGTTGTTTCTGAGGCTGTGGATGGCATTGTGTTCTGCACGGCTGAGGTTATGGGGCAAGTGATGCTGCTTTTCCACAATTTCAGCCTGTGCACGTCAGCGGAAGGACTCTATGTAGAAGTCCAGTCTGTTATTTCGACCTTCAGGAGGAGTCCACCCAGAATCCTTTTTTCTGTAGTCTTGGTAGGAAGGTCTCTGTGGGTTAGTATGTTGTTCAGAGGTGTGTTGGAAATATTCCTTGAGTCGGAGATGTCAAAAATAGGATTCTAGGTCACCACAGAAGTGTGTCATGTTCGTGGGGGTGGAGGGACAGAAGGAGAGGCCCCGAGATAGCCCAGCAGAAGAATCTGTCCTAAGAGTATAGTTGGATGGATTAACAAAGTTGCTGGGTGGGTTAAGGGAACCACTGTTGTGGCCCCCTGTGGCATGTAGTAGTTTAGATAGTTTAGTGTCCTTTTTCTTTTGTAGAGAAGCAAAGTGTGTGTTTTTGTAAAGTCCAGCCACAGGGAAGTTTTGTGTGGAAGGTTGGTTTTTTATGAGAGTATCCAGTTTTGAGAGCTCGTTCTTAATCTTTCCCTGTTTGCTATAGAGGATGTTGATCAGGTGTTCCGCAATTTCTTTGAGAGAGTGTGGCACAAGCTGTCAGCATTGTCTGTGTGGTATGTAGATTGTAATGGATTTTTTACCTTCAGTCCTTTTGGTATGATGTGTCCCTCTGTTTGCATTTGGAAAGGAAGGTGATGTCTGTCTGTATCTGTATGAGTTTTTTTCATGAAGTTGATAGATTTCCGCTCCATACGGCTAAATTCAGTGCCTTGCATAATGACAGGTTTCAGAGTAGCAGCCGTGTTAGTCTGTATTCGCAAAAAGAAAAGGAGGACTTGTGGCACCTTAGAGACTAACCAATTTATTTGAGCATAAGCTTTCGTGAGCTACAGCTCACTTCATCGGATGAATTCAGTGGAAATTAAAGTGGGGAGATTTATATACATAGAGAACATGAAATAATGGGTGTTACCATACACACTGTAACCAGAGTGATCACTTAAGGTGAGCTATTACCAGCAGGAGAGCGGGGGGACAACGACACCTTTTGTAGTGATAGCAGTCTGACCCATTTTTATTTTTATGGTTAAGGCATTCTCAAATACCAAGACAAATTAGAGGATTGGGCCAAAAGAAATGTGATGAGGTTCAACAAGGACAAGTATAGAGTCCTGCACTTAGGACGTAAGAATCCCATGCACCGCTACAGACTAGGGACTGAATGGCTAGGCAGCAATTCTGCAGAAAAGGATCTAGGGATTACAGTGGACGAGAAGCTGGATATGAGTCAACAGTGTGCCCTTGTTGCCAAGAAGGCCAATGGCATTTTGGGGCTGTATAAGTAGGGGCATTGCCAGTAGATCAAGGGACGTGATCGTTCCCCTCTATACGACATTGGTGAGGCCTCATCTGGAGTACTGTATCCAGTTTTGGGCCCCACGCTACAAGAAGGATGTGGAAAAATTGGAAAGCGTCCAGTGGAGGGCAACAAAAATGATTAGGGGACTGGAACACATGACTTATGAGGAGAGGCTGGGGGAACTGGGATTGTTTAATCTGCGGAAGAGAAGAATGAGGGGGGATTTGATAGCTGCTTTCAACTACCTAAAAGGGGGTTCCAAAGAGGATGGATCTAGACTGTTCTCAGTGGTAGCTGGTGACAGAACAAGGAGTAATGGTCTCAAGTTGTAGTGGGGGAGGTTTAGGTTGGATATTAGGAAAAACTTTTTCACGAGGAGGGTGGTGAAGCACTGGAATGCGTTACCTAGGGAGGTGGTGGTATCTCCTTCCTTAGAAGTTTTTAAGGTCAGGCTTGACAAAGCCCTGGCTGGGATGATTTAATTGGGGATTGGTCCTGCTTTGAGCAGGCGGTTGGACTAGATGACCTCCTGAGGTCCCTTCCAACCCTGATATTCTATGATTCTAAGGTACAAACTGGGATTCTGTTTGCAATACTATTAGCTGAAAGTTATATAGCCCTTCTGATTTGATGATCCAGCCTCATAAGCATTTAATTAAGCCCCACAAACACTTGTATGATGTATTTAAGGGATATATAGCTGTCAATCCATTACTTTTGTGACACTCTGGGGTGGAAGGTGAAAGCTGTTTAAAGGAATGCATTTAACTTAAATTTTGTTGAGCGCTTTTATAAAACTGAAGAGCATTAGATGTTTGCACAATTTAAAAAAATATTATGAAATGCTACTTACAAACATAGAATCATAGGATATCATGGTTGGAAGGGACCTCAGGAGGTCATCTAGTCCAACCCCCTGCTCAAAGCAGGACCAATGCCCAACTAAATCATCCTAGCCAGGGCTTTCTCAAGCCTGACCTTAAAAACCTCAAAGGAAGGAGATTCCACCACCTCCCTAGTAACGCATTCCAGTGCTTCACCACCCTTCTAGTGAAAATTTTTTCCTAATATCCATCCTAAACCTCCCCCACTGCAACTTGAGACCATTGCTCCTCGTTCTGTCACCTGCTACCACTGAGAACAGTCTAGATCCATCCTCTTTGGAACCTCCTTTCAGGTAGTTGAAAGCAGCTATCAAATCCCCCCTCATTCTTCTCTTTCGCAGATTAAACAATCCCAGTTCCCTCAGCCTCTCCTCATAAGTCATGTGTTCCAGTCCCCTAATCATTTTTGTTGCCCTCCACTGGACGCTTTCCAATTTTTCCATATCCTTCTTGCAGTGTGCGGCCCAAAACTGAACATAGTACTCCAGATGAGGCCTCACCAATGTCAAATAGAGGGGAATGATCACGTCCCTCGATCTGCAGGCCGTGCCCCTACTTATACAGCCCTAAAATGCCATTGGCCTTCTTGGCAACAAGGGCACACTGTTGACTCATATCCAGCTTCTCGTCCACTGTAATCCCTAGGTCCTTTTCTGCAGAACTGCTGCTGAGCCATTTGGTTCCTAATTTGTAGCAGTGCATGGGATTCTTACGTCCTAAGTACAGGACTCTGCACTTGTCCTTGTTGAAACTCATCACATTTCTTTTGGCCCAAACCTGCTGAGGGTGCAGTCCACGCCATCCTGCAGATCATTAATGAAGATATTGAACAAAACCGGCCCTGGGACCGAGCCTTGGGGCACTCCACTTGATACTGGCTGCCGACTAGACATGGAGCCGTTGATCGCTACCCATTGAGCCTGACAATCTAGCCAGCTTTCTATCCACCTTATAGTCCATTCATCTAGCCCATACTTCTTTAACTTGCTGGAAAGAATACTGTGGAAGACCATATCAAAAGCTTTGCTAAAGTCAAGGAATAACGCATCTAGTGCTTTCCCCTCATCCACAGAGCCAGTTATCTCGTCATAGAAGGCAATTAGATTAGTCAGGCATGACTTGCCCTTGGTGAATCCATGCTGACTGTTCCAGATCACTTTCCTCTCCTCTAAGTGCTTCAGAATTGATTCCTTGAGGACCTGCTCCATGATTTTTCCAGGGACTGAGGTGAGGATGACTGGCTTGTAGTTCCCCGGATCCTCCTCCTTCCCTTTTTTTAGAGATGGGCACTACATTTGCCTTTTTCCAGTCATCCAGCACCTCCCCCGATCGCCATGAGTTTTCAAAGAAAATGGCCAATGGCTCTGCAATCACATCCGCCAACTCCTTTAGCACTCTCGGATGCAGTGCATCCGGCCCCATAGACTTGTGCTCGTCCAGCTTTTCTAAATAGTCTGGAACCACTTCTTTCTCCACAGTGGGCTGATCACCTCCTCCCCATGCTGTGCTGCCCAATGCAGTAGTCTGGGACCTGACCTTGTTCGTGAAGACAGAGGCAAAAAAGCATTGAGTACATTAGCTTTTTCCACATCCTCAGTCACTAGGTTGCCTCCCTCATTCAGTAAGGGGCCCACACTTTCCTTGACTTTCTTCTTGTTGCAAACATACCTGAAGAAACCCTTCTTGTTACTCTTAACATCTTTTGCTAGCTGCAACTCCAAGTGTGATTTGGCCTTCCTGATTTCACTCCTGCATGCCCTAGCAATATTTTTATACTCTTCCCTGGTCATTTGTCCAATCTTCCACTTCTTGTAAGCTTCTTTTTTGTGTTTTAAGCTCAGCAAGGATTTCACTGTTAAGCCAAGCTGGTCGCCTGCCATATTTACTGTTCTTTCTACACATCGGGATGGTTTGTCCCCGTAACCTCAATAAGGATTCTTTAAAATACAGCCAGTTCTCCTGGACTCCTTTCCCCCTCATGTTATTCTCCCAGGGGATCCTGACCATCAGCTCCCTGAGGGAGTCAAAGTCTGCTTTTCTGAAGTCCAGGGTCCGTATTCTGCTACTCTCCTTTCTTCCTTGTATCAGGATCCTGAACTCGACCATTTCATGGTCACTGCCTCCCAGGTTCCCATCCACTTTTACTTCCCCTACTAATTCTTCCCGGTTTGTGAGCAGCAGGTCAAGAAGAGCTCTGCCCCAGTTGGTTCCTCCAGCACTTGCACCAGGAAATTGTCCCCTACATTTTCCAAAAACTTCTTGGATTGTCTGTGCACCGCTGTATTGCTCTCCCAGCAGATATTGAAGTCTCCTATGAGAACCAGGGCCTGCGATCTAGTAAATTCCATTAGTTGATGGAAGAAAGCCTTGTCCACCTCATCCCCCTGGTCTGGTGGTCTATAGTAGACGTCCACCACGACATCACCCTTGTTGCTCACACTTCTAAACTTAATCCAGAGACTCTCTGGTTTTTCTGCGGTTTCGTACCGGAGCTCTGAGCAGTCATACTGCTCTCTCACATACAATGCAACTCCCCCACCTTTTCTGCCCTGCCTGTCCTTCCTGAACAGTTTATATCCATCGGTGACAGTACTCCAGTCATGTGAGTTATCCCACCAAGTCTCTGTTGTTCCAATCACATCATAATTCCTTGACTGTGCCAGGACTTCCAGTTCTCCCTGCTTGTTTCCCAGGCTTCTTGCGTTTGTGTATTGGCACTTGAGATAACTCGCTGATCTTCCCGCTTTCTCAGTATGAGGCAGGAGTCCTCCCCTCTTGCACTCTCCTGTTTGTGCTTCCTCCCGGTATCCCACCTACCTCAGAGCTTTGGTCTCCTTCCCCCGGTGAACCTAGTTTAAAGCCCTCCTCACTAGGTTAGCCAGCCTGCTTATGAAGATGCTCTTCCCTCTCTTTGTTAGGTGGAGCCCATCTCTGCCTAGCACTCCTCCTTCTCGGAACACCATCCCATGGTCAAAGAATCCAAAGCCTTCTCTCCGACATCACCTGCGTAGCCATTTGTTGACTTCCACGATTTGACGGTCTCTACCCGGGCCTTTTCCTTCCACAGGGAGGGATTGATTTTTAAATTTTTAAATATTGAACAATATTTTCCTAGGGGAAATAGCATTCTGAATAACATGATGTTTTAAATCAGATTTCTCGTCCTTATTGTTCCAGAGATAATCTTGTGAATGTGAATCAAAATACTGTTGCAATATCTCTCTTGCTAAGTCCTTCTAATGCTGCATACTCCAATTTATGAATTGGACTTGTAGAGCTCCTACCCACCTCAATTCTACCACAGCTATCACCTTCTAGCAAACAGAAAGCGTTCTCCAGTGCTCTGCCACTTGTATATGGACACCAACCCAGTGATTGTCTCTAAGCTAATTTGATACTATGTCATTTTGATTCTGATGACACATGCAGACTTCCTAGAAGTATGACAGATATTTTCCCCTGGAGCTTATAACATTGCTCTTAGCAGGAATGCAACCTGGTATCTTGTAATGGATATGATAAATACCCCCAAACTTGGTTATTGCAGAGTTAAGGTTGCCCAATGGGGCCTTGTGCTGTTCCAGAATATAGTGTGGCTAAATGTAAACATCTGAAAACTAGGGCATGACCACACCTGCAGTGCAACTTTAACTCTGCCTACTTCCCCCAGGAGCTGGCAGAAGCCACTGGGAATGGCTCAGTAAAGGTGAATAAAAGGTTTGCAAACCACCAAGGGAAGTGTTTAGATTTTTCCATCACTTGGTGGTGTTAAATCAATATTTGACATGTTACTGGAAGATGCCTTAGTCAATCACAAATTACAAGGCTTAATATAGGAGTCACTTTAAAAATCTGTTAATCTACAGTAAGTAGATATGAAGAAAAACTCAAAGAATGTGCTGTTTGTTGGAATTCAAAGCTGTGGAATACAACACTTTATCTGCATGCACTCCAGCTGTGTTCACTGTGTTAGATATAGCTGTATTGATTGTTGGAGGGATAAGTTGAAGCATCTTGGCATGTGAATGTATACCTTGAGAGATAAGTGTGCCTCATTTCTGAACTGAACTTTTTAAATTTGCATCAGTAGGGGCGCACAAGCGTGTTGTGTGTTTTTTGTGTCTGTCTTTGTTTTTTGTCAGGGTTGTCAGCATATGTGACAGTAGTCTCCATGGCTTGGTTAAGGGTAATGTCTCAGAAGGAATCCTCAGTGAAAGGGTGTGAAGGGTTGGTAACACTGAAGTCTGAGGTGGCTTGTGTGACATAAGTCATTCTTTGACTGTAGGGTAGGTTTAGGTAGCTTCTGTTTGCTGCACCTCACCTAAACTTGAAGGTTTGGCTTAACAAAGAGAAGGATTAGACTTTGTCCTACAGGTTTAGAGTAGCAGCTGTGTTAGTCTGTATCTGCAAAAAGAACAGGAGTACTTGTGGCACCTTAGAGACAAACAAATTTACTAGAGCATAAGCTTTCGTGGGCTACAGCCCACTTCATCGGATGCATAGAATGGAACATATAGTAAGAAGATACACACACACACACACACACACACACACACACACACACACACACACACACACACACACACACACACACACACACACACACACACACACACACACACACACACACACACACACACACACACACACACACACACACACACACACACACACACACGATGGAAATTGCCATACAAACTGTAAGAGGCTAATTAATTAAGATGAGCTATTATCAGCAGGAGAAAAAACTACATAACATAGGGAAATAGATTCAATGTGTGTGGCTGGGTCATTGCATATATTGAATCTATTTCCCTATGTTATGTAGTTTTTTCTCCTGCTGATAATAGCTCATCTTAATTAATTAGCCTCTTACAGTTTGTATGGCAATTTCCATCTTGTGTGTGTGTGTGTGTGTGTGTGTGTGTGTATATATCTTCTTACTATATGTTCCATTCTATGCATCCGATGAAGTGGGCTGTAGCCCACGAAAGCTTACGCTCTAGTAAATTTGTTTGTCTCTAAGGTGCCACAAGTACTCCTGTTACTTTGTCCTACCGTGCTTATGTGCTCTGTTCCCAAAGTCTTCTGCAGTATCTGTGAGGATAGAGTGGTAGTACGTGTGGTGTTGGCATTTTGGGTAATCACTTAAAGGGGGCAGAGTTGTGTTGCAAGGGTGCATGTACATAAGAACGGCCGTACTGGGTTAGACCAAAGGTCTGTCTAGCCCAGTGTCCTGTCTTCTGACAGTCGCCAATGCCAGGTGTCCTAGAGGGAATGAATAGAATAGGTAACCAAGTGGATCTATCTGCTGTCGCCCATTCCCATCTTCTGGCAAACGGAGGCTGGGGACATCATCCCTGTCAATCCTGGCTAATAGCCTCCATGAACTTACCTACTTCTTTTTTGAACCTTGTTATAGTCTTGGCCTTCACAACATCCTCTGGCAAGGAGTTCCACAGGTTGACTGTGCATTGTGTGAAGAAATACTTCCTTTTGTTTGTTTTAAACCTGCTGCCTATTAATTTCATTTGGTGACGCCCAGTTCTTGTGTTATGAGGAGGAATAAATAACACTTCCTTATTTACTTTCTCCACACCAGTCATGATTTTATAGATCTCTATCAGATCCCCCCTTAGTAGTCTCTTTTCCAAGCTGAAAAGTCTGTCTTATTAATCTCTCTTCATATGGCAGCCATTCCATACCCGTAATCATTTCTGTTGCCCTTTTCTGAACCTTTTCCAATTCCAATGTATCTTTTTCGAGATGGGGTGACCACATCTGCACGCAATATTTGAGATGTGGGTGTACCATGGATGTATATAGAGGCAATATATTTTCTCTTATCTGTCCCTTTCTTAATGATTCCTAGCGTTCTGTTCGCTTTGTTGACTGCCGCTGCACATTGAGTAGATGTTTTTACAGAACTATCCACAATGACTCCAAGATATTTCTTGAGTGGTAACAGCTAATTTAACCACATCATTTTATATGTATAGTTGGGATTGTTTTCCATTGTGTATTACTTTGCATTTGTCAACACTGACTTTCGTCTGCCATTTTATTGCCTAGTGACCCAATTTTGTGAGATCCTTTTGTAGCTCTTTGCAGTCTGCGACTTAACTATCTTGAGTAGTTTTGTATCATCTGCAAATTTTGCCACCTCACTGTTTACCCCCTTCTCCCAGACCATTTATGAATATGTTGAATAGGACTGGTCCCAGTACAGACCCCTGGGGGACACCACTATTTACCTCTCTCCATTCTGAAAACTGACCATTTATTCCTATCCTTTGTTTCCTATCTTTTAACCAGTTACCAATACATGCGAGGATCTTCCCTCTTATCCCATGACAACTTTCTTTGTTTTAGAGTCTTTGGTGAGGGATCTTGTCAAAGGCTTGACCCCCTCAAAGAATTCTAGTAGATTGGTGAGGCATGATTTCCCTTTACAAAAATCATGTTGACTCTTCCCCAACAAATTTTATGTTCATCTATGTGTCTGACAATTTTGTTCTTTACTATAGTTTCAACCAGTTTGTCTGGTAGTGAAGTCAGGCTTACTGGCCTATAATTGCCAGGATCACCTCTGGAGCTCTTTTTAAAAATTGACGTCACATTAGCTGTCCTCCAGTCGTTTGGTACAGAAGCTGATTTAAATGATACTTACAAACTACAGTTAGTAGTCCTGCAATTTAACATATGAGTTCCTTCAGAACTCTTGGGTGAATACCATCTGGTCCTGGTGACTACTGTTTAGTTTATCAATTTGTTCCAAAATCTCCTCTAATGACACCTCAATCTGGGACACAGCTCCTCAGATTTGTCACCTGAGAAGAAAGGCTCAGGTTTGGGAATTTCCCTCATATCCTTAGCCATGAAGACCGATGCAAAGAATTCATTTAATTTCTCTGCCATGGCCTTATTGTCCTTGAGTGCTCCTTTAGCATCTCGATCGTCCAGTGGCCGCACTATTTGTTTAGTAGGCTTCCTGCTTCTGATATACTTTTTTTTTTTTTCCCCTATTACTTTGTGAGGCTTTGGCTAGCTGTTCTTCAAATTTTTTTTGGCCTTCCTAATTATATTTTTACACTTCATTTGCCAGAGTTTATGCTTTCCTGTTTTCCTCACTAGGATTTAACTTTCACTTTTTAAAGGATGCCTTTTTGTCTCTCATGGAGCCTTAAGCATAAGAGGCTCAGAGAGGTGAGCAGTGACCTAGTCATCTCAGTGAGATATTCTCAGCTGAATTCCCACTGGAGGAAATGCACCCTCAAACAATAGCTCTGAGACATGTGAAGTACTCTTCCTTTCATCTCAGAGCATGTTCTCATCATTCCTCCATTGCGCATTTAGTATTCCAGCTAATGCAGGGAGAAGGGCTATGTCAAGGTTCTTCCCCCACTCTGAACTCTAGGGTACAGATGTGGGGACCTGCATGAAAAACCTCCTAAGCTTATCTTTACCAGCTTAGGTCAAAACTTCCCCAAGGTACAAAATATTCCCCCCGTTGTCCTTGGACTGGCCGCTACCACCACCAAACTAATACTGGTTACTGGGGAAGAGCTGTTTGGACGCGTCCTTCCCCCCCAAAATACTTCCCAAAACCTTGCACCCCACTTCCTGGACAAGGTTTGGTAAAAAGCCTCACCAATTTGCCTAGGTGACTACAGACCCAGACCCTTGGATCTTAAGAACAATGAACAATCCTCCCAACACTTGCACCCCCCTTTCCTGGGAAATGTTGGATAAAACGCCTCACCAATTTGCATAGGTGACCACAGACCCAAATCCTTGGATCTGAGAACAATGAAAAAGCATTCAGTTTTCTTACAAGAAGACTTTTAATAAAAATGGAAGTAAATAGAAATAAAGAAATCCCCCTTGTAAAATCAGGATGGTAGATATCTTGCAGGGTAATTAGATTCAAAAACATAGAGAACCCCTCTAGGCAAAACCTTAAGTTACAAAAAAGATACACAGACAGAAATAGTTATTCTATTCAGCACAATTCTTTTCTCAGCCATTTAAAGAAATCATAATCTAACACATACCTAGCTAGATTACTTACTAAAAGTTCTAAAAAGAAAAGGAGTACTTGTGGCACCTTAGAGACTAACCAGTTTATTTGAGCATGAGCTTTCGTGAGCTACAGCTCACTTCATCAGATGCATACCGTGGAAACTGCAGCAGACTTTATATATACACAGAGAATATGAAACAGTACCTCCTCCCATCCCACTGTCCTGCTGGTAATAGCTTATCTAAAGTAATCGTCAGGTTAGGCCATTTCCAGCACAAATCCAGGTTTTCTCACCCTCCACCCCCCCCACACAAATTCACTCTCCTGCTGGTGATAGCCCATCCAAAGTGACAACTCTTTACACAATGTGCATGACAATGAAGTTAGGCCATTTCCTGCACAGGTCCAGGTTCTCTCACTCCCTCACCCCCCTCCAAAGTGAGAGAACCTGGATTTGTGCAGGAAATGGCCTAACTTCATTGTCATGCACATTGTGTAAAGAGTTGTCACTTTGGATGGGCTATCACCAGCAGGAGAGTGAATTTGTGTGGGGGGGGTGGAGGGTGAGAAAACCTGGATTTGTGCTGGAAATGGCCTAACCTGACGATTACTTTAGATAAGCTATTACCAGCAGGACAGTGGGATGGGAGGAGGTACTGTTTCATATTCTCTGTGTATATATAAAGTCTGCTGCAGTTTCCACGGTATGCATCTGATGAAGTGAGCTGTAGCTCACGAAAGCTCATGCTCAAATAAACTGGTTAGTCTCTAAGGTGCCACAAGTACTCCTTTTCTTTTTGCGAATACAGACTAACACGGCTGTTACTCTGAAACCTAAAAGTTCTAAGACTCCATTCCTGGTCTATCCCCGGTAAAGACCAGCATATAGACAGAGACACAGACCCTTTGTTTCTCTCCCTCCTCCCAGCTTTTGAAAGTATCTTGTCTCCTCATTGGTCATTTTGGTCAGGTGCCAGCGAGGTTACCTTTAGCTTCTTAACCCTTTACAGGTGAGAGGAGCTTTCCCCTGGCCAGGAGGGATTTCAAAGGGGTTTACCCTTCCCTTTATATTTATGACAGGCTATAACTCTCCAGATCCTAGCTAACACACAAGTAGGCAAGGATTCCCCAGAAAAGCAGAGCACCCAGTATACTAGCTCACTCTCCCCCAGTCACTGCTGCCTCATTCCTCCATCCTGTGCATGAGGCAAGACCCTCTGTTGTCTCTGCTCTGAGGGATATGGCTGTGAATGGGAGGTATCTTTCCCCAGTGCCCAGTCAGGAAAAATGGAGTGGGGCTGAGGAAGTGATGGTGATTTCAAATGGGAGGGGAGAATGTGGAGCTGATAAGCCTCCTGCCCTTAATCCCCAGCTCCACCATTTCCTCACCCCTGGCCTGAAAATCTTATGAGCAGCTCATGTTCAGAGGATCTGTGTATCAGGAACTGTTTGACCAACCAACCCAACAGCTTTCTTTCCTTTGATCACCATTGGTCCCCTCGTGGCACCTTGGAGACTAACCAATTTATTTGAGCATAAGCTTTCGTGAGCTACAGCTCACTTCATCGGATCATGCATCCGATGAAGTGAGCTGTAGCTCACGAAAGCTTATGCTCAAATAAATTGGTTAGTCTCTAAGGTGCCACAAGTACTCCTTTTCTTTTTGTGAATACAGACTAACACGGCTGCTATTCTGAAACTGGTCCCCTTGTTCAAGAAACATGATTACATTATTCTAACTGTTTACAAGAGTCTTTCTTCTCCCCTCTATTCAATTAATGCTAATTTCCTTGGCAGTACTTAAGTAAAAAGTCTGCATATGGTTTTTAGAGCACTGGGAAAATACCTCTCTTAAACCAGAAATTTTGGTCTCAGGGCTAAACTTCTAGAAGGAGCCCTTGCCGAATGCAGGCAGAGAGCAAGGAATGTGCACAAGACAACTTTTCTGAAAGCTGCTACGGGTAGCTCACAGTGCATGCATGCAGCTCAGGTTCAGTGACCACAGCATATCGCCTTGAGCCACCCAATTACTATGGCAGCATATTCCCTGTGAACCCTCTTGCTTCAACAGAGCCAGCCCTAGTCTTGTCTTTACACATGCATTGTGGTCTTTTGGACACATCAGTTTGGCATGCTCCAGCCTTGAGTTACAAACTTCGCTTTTAACTTTGTCTTGCTTCCCCAAAAGTGCAGCAGGTGCCATACACTAAATAAATCCAAAGCAATTGAGTTCTGTTTGTGGAGGATGAGAGCCATAATTGGAGCTTCTGGTGTGCACCCAAAAAAATACATTATTTTGTAAAATACTTATTTTTTTTTCCCCTATTACTTTGTGAGGCTTTGGCTAGCTGTTACATTATTTTGTAACATACTGGTTTTGGGGTTTTTTTTGTTTGGTTTTCAAGGAAATTTCAAGACAATCTGCATCAATGTGTGGGTTTTAAGGCACCATGAATAACCACCTTTAAACAGAAAGTGATGCCGCACCATAACTTTAGCAGAGTTGGTACTCTGCTATGATTATGGAGGCACAGATAGCAGCTCCATGGTTAAGTTAAGTCTGCACAGGTTTTTCATGGGACTTTTCGAGTGCGTTTTTCTCAACAGTTATTTTATTAAATATTTTAAAATTACAAATCCGCTCTTTTGAATTTTATAAAGCAAGTGTTAATTTATCTAGAGTTAAATTAGCATGGCTTTTTAAAAAGACTCAAGAATTTTAGACTTGAAGTCTCTCCTCTTTTCGAGCTACCTTCATGAAAAACCAGTTGACAGTCCTGAAATTCCTCACATAAGCAAGGATATCACACATTTTAGTAAACAGGGGTATTGAATAAGGCATTAAATACATGAATTGTGAGGGAATGTCAACTACTAATGGCATTTTTCATTACGAGTTAATGATGGAGGGATTTTTACCTATATTAGCTAACATGATGCTCACTGTGGATTTCTGTTTCCTGGTTTTGCAGTTTTTAATTGGGTATTTGCTTTTAGCCATCTCAGTTGCTCTTAGTATGTGTCTGAATGTTGTATAGGTAATACAGTGTACTCCTCATAAAAGGATTACTTTTACTTATGTAGCACCATAAGTGGAAGGCAGTTCACCAGCATAAAATAAGAGAAGAACCCTATCCTAGAGAGTTTACAAACTTATTGATACATGTACCAACACAATGAATGAAAACAGTCCCAATGGGAGGATGGACTAATAGTGTAAGGAAATATGCCTGAGAATATTTTGGTTTAACTAGGGGCTGACAAGCGATTAAAAAAAATAATCTCTTTTAATTTGCACTGTTTAACGATAATAGAATACCCTTTTTTTTGGATGTTTTCTACATTTTTCAAATATATTGATTTCAATTACAACGCAGAATACAAAGTGTACAGTGCTCACTTTATTTTTATTACAAATATTTTCACTGTAAAAAACAAAAGAAATAGTATTTTTCACTTCACCTAAGACAAGTATTGTAATGCAATCTCTTTATCATGAAAGTTGAACTTACAAATATATAACTATGTACAAAAAAAAAACTGTGCTCAAAAATAAAACAACATAGAACTTCAGTGCCTACAAGTCCACTCAGTCGTACTTCTTGTTCAGCCAGTCGCTCAAACAAGTATGTTTACATTTGCAGGAGATGATGCTGCCCGCTTCTTGTTCCCAGTGCCACCTGAAAGTGAGAACAGGCGTTCACATAGCACTATTGTAGCTGGCATCGCAAGATATGTACGTGCCAAATGCGCTAAAGTTCATATATCCCTTCATGCTTCAACCACCATTCCATAGGACATGCGTCCATGCTGATGACAGGTTCTGCTTGATAACAATCTAAAGCAGTGCGGATCGACGCAATTTCATTTTCATCATCTGAGTCAGATGCCATCAGCAGAAGGTTGATTTATTTATTTATTTATTTATTTATTGTAGTTCAGTTTCTGTAGTTTCCACATCGGAGTGTTGCTCTTTGAAGACTTCTGAAGGCACGCTCCACAGCTCGTCCCTCTCAGATTTTGGAAGGCACTTCAGATTCTTAAACCTTGGATTGAGTGCTGAAGCTATCTTTAGAAATCTCATTAGTTTCTTCTTTGTGTTTTGCTAAATCTACAGCAAAAGTGTTCTTAAAACGAACAACATATGCTGAGTCATCATCCGAGACTACTATAACATAATATATAATGTATATATTATATATAAATTATATATTATATATAACATAATATAACAGAATGCAGGTAAAACAGAGCCGGAGACATACAATTCTCTCCCCAGGAGTTCATTCACAAATTTAATTAATGTATTATTTTTTTAATGAGCATCATCAGCATAGAAGCATGTCCTCTGGAATGGTGGCCGAAGCATGAAGGGACATACGAATGTTTAGCATCTCTGGCACATAAATACCCTAAAATGCCGTCTACAAAAGTTCCGTGTGAATGCCTTTTCTCGCTTTCAGGTAACATTGTGAACGAGAAGTAGTAAATACAGTTATGTAATGAAAAAAATCTACATTTGTAAGTTGCACTTTCACGATAAAGATTGCACTACAGTACTTGTATGAGATGAATTGAAAAATACTGTTTCTTTCGTTTATCACTTTTACGGTGCAAATATTTGTAATAAAAAATATAAAGTATTCTGTGTTGTAGTTGAAATAATATATTTGAAAATGTAGGAAGAAAATCCAAAAATATTTAATACATTTCAGTTGGTATTCTATTGTTTAACAGTGTGGTTAAAACTGGGACTAATCTTGGTGTTTTGTTTTTTTTTTTAGTTTACTGCCATGGACAGCACTAGTTTTAGCAAATGGAAACTACTGGTTGCAGCCATTTGACCTGTTGAGCTAAAGCTAGCTTTTATTTAACTTCATTGTGATTGGGTGTGGAAGTGGAATTTAGGATTGCTTGAGTAGAGTTCAGTGGCAGAATTTGTTAATAAAAGCATAGAAATTTTGGGGTGGAAAATACCTCGAGAGGTGATCAAGTCCAGCTCCCTGCGCTGAGGGTGGACCAAGTATATATACTGTGTTTACATCATGCTTCATTTGATAATGTAATAAGGCTTCACTGTTTCGGGTGCTTGAAAATAATGAAGATTAGAAAATAGGTAATATGCCCAGTATGTCTGATTTGCATAGCAGTTCCCTTTTCAGAGCAAGTGCATTTGTATGGATGACACACAGTAGTGCAGTGGTTAAAATGAACGCTTAAGCCTTTTTGCATGTTTAATACTCTGGAAAATAATAAATATAGGCTCCTGGAAGCTGGGCTGCATGCTTTTCATGGTGGGAACCCTGTACATGTACCTCTATTATTACGTTCATAGCACTTCTTGGAGCGATAAGATATATACAAGAAGCTTCATTTCTTTCCACTCTGCTGCTTTTTCACTGGGGTAGGGGGGAGACATGGACTAATTTATCAGTAGCACTACTTATTATGTCTTTTCCTTTAAGTCCAGGATCTACCGGTACTGTGACTGGGTGCCTGGGATGGACCATGCTGAGAGTACCATCTCAGGGCAGACTGCAAAAAACAGGGAAGACAGTCCCCCCCACCCCCTCAAATTGGTGGTTTATTCTATGATTAGATTCACCAAACTAGTAGCAAAAGAGCTTCTGTAGCACCACACTGGTTAACAAGAAGCCTAAGGGCTAGTCTACACTGGCAACGTTAAAGCGCTGCCGCGGCAGCATTTTAATGTGGCTTGTGTGGTCGCAGCGCAGCTCTGGGAGAGAGCTCTCCCAGCGCTCTAAAAAAAATCACCTCCATGAGGGGCGTAGCTGAGCTCCCAGTGCTGGGGCACTGTCTACACTGGCGCTTTACAGCACTGAAACTTGCTGCACTCAGGGATTTGGTTTGTTTTTTTTTCCCACACCCAAGCAAGACAGTTGCAATCCTGTAAAGTGCCAGTGTAGACAAGCCCTAACACAGTCCCTTTTAGGCATTCCACCACTTGACTCCCATCCAGACAAACAAGTCTAATGTCATGAGAGGTTATTGAAAATCCAGCTCACCATATTGAGATCCTACTAATTCCAAAGGATCAGACACTTACCCCCAAGTCAATACATATTTCAGGTCTTATCCAAATATCTCACTGTCAACTAATCCTAAGTAAACTAAAGATTCTTTAAGAAAAGATTTGTTATAAATGGCTAATAGATCATAAATATACAAATGATTAGATCAGGTTTGTAGCAGTGATGGTATAGACTTCTAGCTTCCAAAAGTGTCTCTGGTAACTTTCAAAGACTGGAAAATCCTCAGTCCATAGTTAAAATATTCCTTTTAGTTGTAAATCCGCAGTTCAGAGCATTAGAGCAGGAATGAGGCAAAATGGAGCTGTCTCAGGTATCTTTTATATCCTCTGCCACGTGCATGGAAATTTACTGTCCCAAACAAAGTCCAAAGCCTGTGTGTATGGACAGTTACTGACAAAAATGGAGTCCGAGATCACATGTCCACATCACATGAGGAGAGTTACAGTCAAATCTTAGGGCTTGTCTACACTGGCACTTTACAGCGCTGCAACTTTCTCGCTGAGGGGTGTGAAAGGTTTAGCACTGTAAAGCACCTCTTTAGACAGTGCACCAGTCTCTCCCAGCGCTCTGCCATGACTACACAAGCCATGTTATAATGTTGCCAGTGTAGACTAGTCCTTAGAGTTAAGGAAGGAGGTTATGGTTGAACAAAGTTATGGTTGCTCTTTCAGAAGTTTACAACTGAACATTGACTAATACAGCTTTGAAACTTTACTATGTAGAAGAAAAATGCTGCTTTACATTTTTTTTTAAAGTAGTTTGTGTTTAATAGTACTGTACTGCATTTACTTTTTTTTATTTTGGTCCTTGCTGCTGCCTGCTTGTGTACATTCCAGTTCCAAATGAGATGTGTGGTTGACTGGTGAGTTTGTCACTCTGGTGTTAGTAACTCTGAGGTTCTACAGTATCTGGGCTGGAGGTGTTTTTTCTGTGGCCCATTGTGGGAGTTAAGTATCCTTAATGGGTCATCAACACATAGCTGACTAGCCCTGATGTAAATCTGGCTAGGTGATGTCACCTAGGAATACAACACATGTTTAAGATATAAGTGCCTAGCTCATATTCATAATGTCAGATACAAAGATACATGCATATAAACAATATAATCATACTTAGAAATCACAACTTTTTCCATACATACCTTACATGACATACTTTGCACAAAATTTATTACAATTCTGTAACAATGGTGACTATTGGTGTAACTAGTTATTTTTATTCAACATTGCAGTATCCATATATATAGAGACCGATACTCTGATCCACCAGCTTTGTGACATTGCTTTTGAAGAGAGAGATCTTTCTCAGGATATGGCTACACTATGCAGCTTTTAGCGACATGGCTGTGCTGCTACAGCCATGCTGCTAAAAGCCACACAGTGTAGCTGCTGTTTGTTGGCAGGAGAGCACGTCTGCGGACAAAGCGCTGTTCACACTGGCGCTTTTTGTTGGTAGAACTTTAATCGTTCAGGGGAAGAGGGTTTAACGCGCCTGAACGACAAAAGTTTTGTTGACAAAGTGCCATGGTAGACATACCCTCAGTTGTGCTACTGTCAATATAATGTAGACTAGAATTTCATATGCAGCTTTATGTACAGCATATTCAACTTGGTTTGATTGTACTGAGCCTTAAAAATCAAGCCAAGTTTTAAAAAAATTTCAATAGCTTTAAAGGTAGTTTACAATTATACCGCCCAGTATTGTAAACCACAGTAATTCTGGCTGTAAACTGAATGAATTTTTCAACTTGCTGTCTTCAGACAGTCAAATAAGGTCCCAAAATTGTTTTGTGCGGTAAGTTACCCCCTCCTCCGCCGTACCCCTCCCCCAAAAAAAGAAAAAAAAAGGATCAGACACATCTCTTATTAGAGAACAAATTCAAACAGAACATAGTTGAGGTGATGGGCAAAATAAAAACTGTACCTTGTTTTCTATGACATATAATAAAGGTTTAAAAAACCCAAAAACCTTTAGGTAGGCATGCCTTGTCTAGTGAGGAAGACTTTACAATGACTAGCACTAGTGTGACATCACAGTTGAGAAGAGTGAAAGTTGAGCAGTTGGGAAGGGAGTTTTAGTCACTGTTTAAAAACTTTTTGTTAATGCATAACTTCAGTGGCTAATATGTTGGATGAAGGATGTCCTGCCCCATCAATCAGAGAGCTAACAGTGAAACACAGACCACCTCCTCTTTTCCCTCAATTCCCCCCCTTCCTCCCCCCAAAAAAAATTAATGAGGAGAACCAGGGAAAACGAGTTGATGTTCCTGATGTGGTTAAAAACCCAAGCAGAACATATATTGTTCGGGGAGTGGAATGAAGAGGGATGACCAATTTTTGTCAAGTCATCTTCACTTTTAACCATGATTCTGTGTTTCTTGACATTTGATTTTTCAACATTAATATTGCATTTACTTTTGTTGTATTTTATGGGGTTTTAAAAAAAGCTAATAATTGCTATTGAAGCTAGTAAAATTCTGAATCTGTCTTGACAGCTTGTGAACCACAAAAACTCAGGAAGGCATACCCCTTAAGCTTGTGTGGGAATACTAGGTGCTTGTCTACACTTGAAATGCTGCTGCGGCACAGATGTGCCTCTGTAGTGCTTCAGTGTACACACTACCTACACCAACAGCTTGGGTTCTCACATTGCTGTAGGTAATCCACCTCTCTGAGGGTATGGCTACACTGGAAAATTCAAAGCGCTGTTGCTGGAACGCTCCCGCGGCAGTGCTTTGAAGTGCAAGTGTGGTCGGGCGTGAACGCTGAGGGAGAGCTCTCCCAGCGTTTCTGATACTCCACCTCCATGAGGGGTTAGCGCCGTGCTCCCAGTGCTCGGAGCCTGTCTACGCTAGTGCTTTAAAGTGCTCAGACTTGCTGTGCTCAGGGGTGTGATTTTTCACACCCCTGAGCCAGCAAGTTAGAGCACTATAAAATGTAAGTGTAGACAAGCCCTGAGACACAGTACCTAGGTCAGGGAAAGAACAATGAGGGTTAGATCGGTTTAACTGTGTCACTCGGGTGTGGATTTTTCACACCCCGAGCATATGTAGTTGAAACAGCTTAATTTTCTAATGTAGACAGGGGCTTGAGGGGACAGAATTGCTGGTATGGTTCAACTAGTTCTTCCATTACAGCCCCACAATTCACCTTTAGTCTTTTGAAATCTCTTGGAATTCACTGCTTCTGGAAGCTGTGCTGGGAACTGTGGCATAGGTACCTAGAGGAAATTGTTACTGAGGCTATGTTTACACTGCCACTTATGTCAGCAAAACTTATGTGGCTCGGGTTGTAAATATTCCGCCCCGTTAGCAACACAAGTTACGTGGGCATAAGCTCTAGTGTGCACAGTTATGGCAGCCGGAGAGCTTTCTGCCGTTGGCATAGAGCAGCTACATGAGAAATTTTACAGCGGCGCAGCTGCATCGGTACAGCTCTCTAGTGTAGACATAGCCTGAGATTGTTTAGAGTAGTGCTCCTGTTGAAGCAGGGTAGACATGCAAAAATTCTTAAATTAATTCAGCATGTTTAATGTGGACACACTGAACTGTTTGTGTTTATGTGGATGCAGTAGCACAGTGGTTCTCAAACTTTTGTACTGGTGACCCCTTTCACATAGCAAGTCTGAGTGTGACACCCCACCCTAAAAAATTTAAAAAACATTTTTATATATTTAACACCATTACAAATGCTGGAGGCAAAGCGGGGTTTGGGGTGAAGGTTGACAGTTCATGCCCCCACCCCCATGTAATAACCTCGCAACCCCCAGTGGGGTCCCGACCCCCAGTTTGAGAACCCCTGCAGGAACAGATCACTTAACTGTTGACTTCTCTAGTGGAGGCAAGGCCTTGGGATTTTCTTTAGTATTTATCGTTGTAGTATTTAAACACTATAAACTAAATCAGCATGGTGAAAATCCCTAGTGAACTTCGAGATTTCTGCTCCTGCTGTGCTCCTGGGAGAGACTGCTTGCAGGGTATTAATCATCTTGCCAGTTATGGTAGAAGTGTTTTACTGAAGAGGAGGATCTTTCAGCACGTCCCAAAATTCATCAAGATTTGGATTAATTTTATTTCTGAAAGTTTACTGTTATTAATACTGTCCCAACTGAGACAAATCATGATAATAAAAGGTAATTAGGCTAGGTCAGTTTCCTGGGAGATGTCCCACTAAAGTTCTCCTGATTAAATGTGTCCCAGATAAGAACAGTATATTGTAACATGTGATGCTTATGCACCAGTTTCTCCAGTGGAGGAAAGCTGCGAACTAGAGCATCAGATGTAACAGTTGTGGAGAGCTGGAGGATTGTACAGTACCCCTGGAGCAGGTTTCTGTTCTTACAACATCCATGATAGACTCTTCAATGTCCATACAGAAAGGACAGGGCTTTACTCTTTTTTTTTTTTTTTTTAAATGTCTTGTGGGGATAATACTATCCATGCAATAAACTGCATGGAACTCAATTTATATAATTTAAGAATGAAGGCCAGAGCCAGTATTGTCTACAAGACTTTAACCTTGACTTCCGTGAGCCCATGATGCCAAATGTGATGAGCAGATTGCTAAACCATTCTCTGCATCAGAGCCTAAACGCTCCATTACTCTGTAGATCAAATACTAAGCTTGAAAAATGTACCCAATGCTTACTGGTCCAGGCAATACATCTAATTATCAGGAAAACTTTTCCAGTTTCACGAAATCACATGCCCCTTGCTTGTCGGGACCTCTTGTGACTGAAGATCCTGGTCTCCTCTGAGTTTGAAGTTGGAGCTTCCAATTAAAGCTACTTCTCCCACCCACAAACACCAGGTAAAACAATTTATGCTGCCCTTCTCAATGCTGACTCCACAGTGGGGTCGCATGAGGACTCCTACACAGAGAGCCCTTTATTGGCATAGAAGTGGCTAAGGTATCCTGCCTCTTGGACTGGTCTACAGCCTACCTGAAAACAGGGAACAGGAGGCTGAGAAGCAGGGATGCTGCAGCCAGTCTGAAGACCAACAGCAGTGTGACTCCTGCCTGCATCACTATGACAACATAAGAATGACCATGTGGGTCAGACCAGCTGTGCGTATAGCTCAATATTCTGTCTACTGACAGTGGCCAGTGCCACATGCTTCAGAGGGAATGAACAGAACAGGGGGGCTTATGGAGTGATCCATCCCCTGTTGTCCACTTCCAGGTCCTGGCAGTTCAGAGGTTTAAAGACACCTAAAGTATGGGTTGAGTCTCTGACTACCGTGCCTAATAGCCATCAATGAACTTATCCTCTATGAACTTACTTAATTCTTTTTTGAAGCCCGTTACATTTTTGACCTTCAGATCACCTTTTGTCAACGAGTTCCACAAATTGATTGTTATGTGAAATAGCACCTCGTTTTTTTGTTTTAAACCTGCTCCCTATTCATTTCATTGGGTGACCCCTGATTCTTGTGTTATATGAAGGGGTAAATAACACTTCTCTCTTCACTTTCTCCACACATTCATGATTTTATAGACCTCCATCATATTCTCTCTTTTCGAAGTTGTACAATCCCAGTCTTTTTAATCTCTCCTCATATGGAAGCTGTTCCATTCCCCTAATCATTTTTGTTGCCCTTCTCTTTACCTTTTTCAGTTTTAATATATTTTTGGGATGGGGCAGCCAGAACTGCACACGGTATTCAAGATGTGGGAATACCAGGGATTTATATAGTGGCATGATAGTTTGTCGTATTTTCTCTCCCTTTTCTAATGGTTCCTAACATTGTTAGCTTTTTTGGTTGCTGCTGTACACTGAGTAGCTGTTTTTGACAACTATCCTTGATGATTCCAAGATTTCTTTCATGTCTGGTAATGCCTAATTTAGACCCCATGATTTTGTATATATATTTGGGATTGTTTTCCCAATATGCGTTACTTGCATTTATCAAGACTGAATTTCATCTGTGATTTTTTTTTTTTTGTTGTTGTTGTTGTTGCCTGGTCACCCAATTTTGTGAGATCGCTTTGTAACTCTTCTCAGTCCGCTTTGGACTTAACTATCTTGAGTAATTTTGTGTTGTCTGCAAACGTTGCTACCTCACTCTTTACCCCCCTTTTCCAGGTCATTTATGAGTATGTTGAACAGTGCTAGTCCCAGTACATATCCTTGGGGGAATCCTACTATTTCTGCTTTCCATTGTGAAAACTGATTATTTATTCCTACCATTTGTTTCGTCTTTTTAACCAGTTACTGATCCATAAGAGGGCCTTCCCTCTTAGCCCATGACTGATTACTTTGCTAAAGAGCTTTTGCTGGGGGACCTTTCAAAGCTTTCTGAAAGTTCAAGTATGCTATTTCAGCTGGATCATGGTTGTTGAATCCCTCAAAGAATTCTAATAGATTGGTGAGACATGATTTCCCTTTACAAAAGCTGTGTTGACTCTTCCCCAACGTAATGGTGCTCCTTTGTGTCTGATCATTCTGTTCTTTACTATAGGTTCAAACAATTTGCCTGGTACTGAAGTTAGTCTTAGAGGCCTGTAGCTGTCAGGATTGGCTTTGGAACACCTTTTTAAAAACAGGTGTTGCATTAGCTACCCTCCAGTCATCTGGTAAAAATGATGATTTAGGAGAGAGCTTTTGTGTGTGGAGGTGCTCTGCTGACAGCACCCACTCCACGCTGACTCAGGCTTTTTTCCTGCTACTGTTACTAGCCCCTGTTACAATTCTTCATGCCTCCCTTTCTCCTGCATGCACCACTATTCATTCTTTGTTCTTCTCATCCTCCAACCTATCAGTACTTAAAATTTTTTTAAACTGTTACTTTATATTTTAGATTTATAAAATTAGAAATTGTGGCTGCAAATGATTTTGGAATGTGATCTACGTAATTGGCAGCAAAAAATTATGGCTGGTTGTAGCGTTGTGCATGGTGGCATGGATTGAGAATCCCTGTTTGAAACTGTAGACGAAGCAAATAGTCCTATCTGAAAATTCTATATGCATATGTGAGTAAACTTTCAATGCTCATAATTTCAAACCCACAAACAGTTTCCTTCAAGGTGGGCTTTTTTCTTAGATTTCAGTGAGACCTGTACAAATCAATTTTGATCAAACTTGTAGTCATTGTCTGGTTATGCAAGTGTAAAACGTTTGATGAAACTGTTTGAGTTCTACCTGTGTAACAACATTTCCCAAACATTTAGCTTACTGTTTCAAAAATTAACTTGTGCTGAAGTGAACCAAGGAAAACTTTCAATGCAAACGTTCATTTCTCAAGTTATGAGCAATTGGAAAAGGAGGGAACATGGGGGCTGGGCTCTAAGGGAAAACATATTGCAACTTAACTTTAGTGGATGCTGTCAACTTTACTATAATATAATCTGGAAGAAGTTAATCATATCCAGAGAAATTTGATGGCTAAATACTTAACAAAAATGTTAGTGTACCTCTTGTAGCCTGTCAACTTTTTGGCTTCTAAATAAGAGTTCCTGAAGTCTGCTGTTGAGCTGCTGTTTGTCTTGAGAATAATATTTTAGTCAAAACATCTTTTCGCTACTCATTGTTCTGTTTTTTAGATATAACCATTTTTGGTCAAAAATATTAATTCTGTTCACTAATTTTAATCTGAATGACTGTTTTTAAGGAACTTCAGTCATCTGCACTCAAGGATAGTTATGTATTTCAGGATTTTCTTTATAGGTCAATTATCAAACAATTTCTGTATCTAATAAAACTAGATCTTCTTTTAAATTAACTTTTACATAATCAGCTCAAATTTAATTAATTGGTTCTTGATTTTGTTTTTTAGAACTCTTCTGAAGTTGTATTTTTTTCCCTGATTCTGAAATACATTATCATCTTAAAACTGTTCCTGATGGCAAATTTCTCGCATTCTTAACATCACTGCGGCCTTGTCCATGCACGCAAATTGCACTGGTTTAATTACAATTGTTTTAAAATTGATGTAATTATACTGGTGGACATGTACATTACTTTTAAAATCAACATAAGTTAGTTGTAAACCAAAATATTTAGGGACCAGATCTGAGTAAGGTGACATTTTATAGTAACTTTTCACAGTAACGATCACACCTTGATCAAGAGTAGATTAAAATCATTACATAAACTCACCTTAAAGTCACAACTTATTCTGGTTATGTGATATAATGGCTGCAAATAAGAGATTTATCCTGTTTTTTCATTGATCTGTCTTTGTGCTGGTTATTCGATGATGACAACTTCTGCTATTTTCTTTCATGTTTCTGACAGTAATTTTATCTAATTATTTTTTAGTCCAGTTACAACCCAGGGATCACAACAAACACAGCAGCTACAGAAGCATTATGGCATTACCTCACCTATCAGTTTGGCTGCCCCCAAGGAGATTGACTGTCTACTTACCCAGAAATTAATTGATACCCTAAAGCCCTTCGGTGTGTTTGAAGAAGAGGAGGAACTGCAGCGCAGGTGAGTGAATGTTGCAGTAGTTGCTTTCTAATATTAATTTAAAGAGTATTTCAGTGTAATGAAAAATCATGTTTAAATTTAGTTTTCAAAATTAATAATTAACCTTATTGAAAGTGTCTGGATTCTTTTTTCTCAACAGTAGGAATCAGTGAGAAATCCCTCAGAATGCAGAGCTCTAACAGTTTTTTAGTGTCCCTAAGTTAAGGCTAGTCTTTGCATTTGGCAGTGTTAGTTTATGTATTAGTCCCATTTACTTTCCTCTATACATTTCCTGTTAAAACTTTCTGAAACAGATGTCTTTCTACTGTTCATTACTGCAAAAAACATGTGAACCTGAGCAAATGATAGAAAGTTCACATCTTTGGGAAGCACACGCTTAAAATGTGTGCACAGTTCATGCATACATGTATCCCAAAGAGCCCTTATTGGCTCAGATTACGAGATATTTGTTTGTTCAACTGGAGTAACAAAAATAGTGGAAATATTTGCAGACTGTATTCATTTCTGTAGCTGTATTAAAACAGATAAGATCTGCTGCTGTTAGACTTCCAATGTGCTCTATTTAACTTTTTATTGTAATGGTGATCAAAATCTTAATAAAGCAATTAGTTTGCTATAATTTTATTATTTTTGAATTCTCATGTATCAATACAGGATTCTAATTTTGGGGAAGTTAAATAATCTGGTAAAGGAATGGATACAGGAAATCAGTGAAATCAAGGTATGGATGTATTTTCCTTGTAGAGTTACTTGTATTAAAATTTCTTGCATACAAGATAATTCTAGCATGTATTCCTAGTTCAAGAGATGTATTTCACTTAATCTGTTGAGTCTTATCTCACTAGAAAATAAAAGTAAGATTCATTTCTTTCTGGATGTTCTTGATGTCACTTCTAGTAAACACTTACTAGATAGGTGTGCAAGACTGAAACGTCTGTGTTAATGGATGTGGAGAGATTTATCTTTAGCTGCTGCTTAATTTTCAAATCAGAGGGGGGAGCTATTCAACTACTAAAGTGGGATTGGAATTTATTATATATTCTTATTAAAAACTGAATTTTAACTTCAAGCTTAATTATCAACATAGTTTTGTTTGGTCATTTGAACCTGTGGTCGGGAGTAATAAAGTTCTTTTGAGACAGATAAATATATTTTGATAGGTAGAGCAAAATATAAGATCTTATTGTTTACATTGAGCCATTTTAACTTTTTCTATGAAGTTTAACTCTTCAGAACTTATTTAAATTGACATCTAATTACTATTTTCATTGTTACTTTCTTAGCGCAATAATGGGTTTTTAAATTTTTTTAAAACACTCTTTTAAATTGTCAGGCCATATTTTTTTAAGCTGCTCTCATTTTCAAGTTCTTAGAGATATGAACTTGAAAATCACATTTCTATGTGAATTTTTACATAATATATTTAAGACCAAAGATTACTATAACTAAAAGCCTTTTTTCAACTTACTTTGTGTGTAATTGATTTTACTGTTTTCTCTGTATAGTTAGGTTTTCCTTGTGTGAATGTCTACTCACACATTAAACAGAAGGGGAAAACCTTTACATTCATTTTTCACTTTTATTTTAAAACCAAAATTGGCAAGTGGGGCTTAGGTTGCATGGATTTGGTAGTTTTAAATATTATACTTGTCCATCTTGTTGATGATTTTTGTCTTGGATACATTTATATTTAGTAAGTTTCCTAGAAGTAAATCACAGTTGAAGGAAATAACCGTATAATAAACATAATTAATGTTTTCATGCATACCAGATTAGATACACCTCAGTCTTTATGCAATAGACTAAGTTCCTCTCTGTCTCAAATGTGCTAAATAAGTTACTACAGCAAGCTTAAGCAGAACACCCCGTGTCCAGAAACTGTCTTTTGACTGTTGATTCACAGGTAACCAAATGATTACAACTAATCGAATTTCTAGCACTATAGTGTATATATATTTGTCACGTCATATGCATGGTTCCTGAGTGTCAAATTATTACCTTTGTCTGCCACCAAATTCCATTATTGTGACCTAGAATTGATTGGATAACTTCTGGGTGTTGGTGTATTTATTTAAAATGAGAACAAACTATCCTAACAGGAATAAGCTTTAATCTATGCAATTTAACATCTATTTTCTGAATTACTTTTGTTTGCATTGTTATGTTCTCTTGTAACTGTTGTCCATTGTCTGAATATACTTTGCTTATAAAATAACTAGTTGTATATTTGTTCCATTAGAATCTTCCACAATCCGTAATAGAAAATGTTGGAGGAAAAATTTTTACGTTTGGATCCTACCGACTAGGGGTGCACACAAAAGGTAAAATTTACCTTGCTAATTATGAAAAAAATTATATATCTGACCTAATGAAGTATTTATAAAATGTCATAGGTAAGACATTAGAAATGTTACTTTGGTTTTGAAGCATCATGTGGCTCTGGTAAGTATGTAATTTCATATAATGCCTTAAAAGGAGGGAGAATCAGTTCAAAATAAGATACCTTGAACCCTTTCTGTTCAAGGTCTGGGAGGGAGAAGGGCTGAAGTCACAGAGATGCATATAATTTTTTTGTACGAGGAATGGGTATATCTGGATTCTCGGGGCTTTAATGTACAGTTACTGAAAACTTTTGTAAACCTCCCTTACCAGAGATATATATGTAGGTATTTTCAATGTGTCCAGTGGTTGTAAAAAGACACATTCATTGTTACTTTTGGAGCACATCTTGAAATATCTTGTACTTAGATTATAGCTGTATGAAGGATGACTGTTGCATTTTCCTTTGTTGCTAGAATGTTATGTTGTAGGCTATTGCTAGTATTCTCTGTGTATTTGTATAGAGTGTCTGTAGCCTCATGGTGTTTATGAACATGTGTTTTAGGAGCTGATATTGATGCATTATGTGTTGCACCAAGGCATGTTGACAGGAGCGACTTTTTCACTTCATTTTATGAAAAACTGAAACTACAGGAAGAAGTAAAAGACTTAAGGGTATGTTGGTCCTCTAACAAAGAGTTGTTAGGACACAAATGATGATGTAAAATTAGTGAACAGAATAAGTAAAGCAAAAGTGGTTTACATCTGTTAAGAGTAGGAAAGACTACAGTCAAATCCCACAAGATTCACGCCACGGTTTTAGTTCACATAAACTGAAAATAGCTACAACTTATCTATTAAAATGGTAGCATCCAACTTCTATTGTGTATTAAGTTTTGTCAGTTACTTCTATTTATTGCAATCATTTTGAGTCTGAAGGAGAAGAAATGTCAATATAAATTCTAATGCCGAAGTAATCATTTAAATTTGTCATTGTGTTATTTGTGGATACTCTTTTCCATGTTGAAAATAATACTGAATGTTTATTTTTCCAGGCTGTTGAAGAGGCATTTGTCCCAGTTATCAAACTGTGTTTTGATGGGATAGAGGTAAGGTTTAGCCAGCTGTCTTTGAGTCTTGTTTTACTATAATCATAATCAAAACGTTAACACTTCTAAGGTTCCCCATGATGTGTGTGTAATTCCTATTAGAGTTATATGTCAAGGGGCCTGCTTGTGTGAACTGCTGATCAGACAAAGCTACCTTTTGAATGTTGCAAGTATTAGTACTAATAGAATACTCTTTGTCTGCAAGTCAATGAAAAATTGTTGTTTTTTTTAATTAGTACTAGCAAAAATTAACCCTTAATTGTCCAGTCTTCAAACTCAAAATTACTTCAAAAATTAAGGTGATCCTTTTGGTCCCAATAGTTTCACTCTACTACGAACAACACTGCCAGCTCCTGTCTTTGCCTTGGTCTTTTGGTTTCTCCCTTTCTGCTTACCTACTTTAATGAAACACAACTTTTTGCGCGTGGTGGTTGCCTTTTTCTAGGGCTCTTAACAGAGATGGTGGGGGTTTCCAGAAATTCATGGTCTTTCAGCACCATTCCTTACAAATTACAGGACTTTTGGTTGTTAGGGGATGATATTGTATGGGCACAAGCAATTGTAATCAAGATAAGATGTATTAAAAACAGAGAAAATAATATTTTGTAAAAGATAGTTTGCTAGATTTATATCTTAGGTATGGTATTTTCAGTTTAGTTACTGAAAAAACAGGAGTGAGTGGTTTACATCCCTTAAAAGTAGTCTCCTCTCTGACCACCTATCAACCCATCAGCTTCCTTTATTGATGATAATCCAACTCTGCTGCCTCCAGAGATCTTTTATCAAATCTATTTAATAATACTTACAGTTTAAACACGCTGAAAATATGTATACCACGACACTACATATAGTGCCAAATTCGTGTTTTTTTTAAACAAACCATGCAAACTTATTCATTTGATGGTTTGCCAGGATTTCAGACCGTGACTTTTTTCTGTTTAAACAAACAAACAAAAAAAGTTTAAAAGTCACGGGAATTATAGCCATGACAAATCAATAGCCTTAATTAGTAACATGTAAGCTTCAGCAAGTTCAGTGCCAGGCAAATTTATTCACTTCTTTTCTGCAATTCAGTAGTATTTGCAAGGAAAACTGACTCCGACCGGTTTCCCTATTCAACCTCAGACTAGATGAATTGGGTCGTTTCTTGCATCCTAGAGTTGACTTTGAGGTAATATCATAGGAAGCAGGGCGGATGCTGAGAGCATTTCTTTTAACACTTATTAGGGGTAAACACATTCAGGCTTAGGCCATTTAGTTTGTGGAAAGAGATTTATTACCCTAAAGGGAATAAGTGCTTTTTCTTCATGGTAGAAAACTTGATTAAAATAATGCACTAAATAACTTGATTGAGGGTTAAAAGTCAATTTTTGTTTTGTTTTTTTTTGTTTTTTTTTTTAGATTGATATTTTGTTTGCAAGATTAGCACTGCAAACTATTCCTGAGGATTTGGACCTTCGAGATGATAGCCTACTTAAAAATTTAGACATTAGATGCATACGAAGTCTTAACGGTATGTATACAACTTTGAATTTTTAAGTATCGGTTTCTCTGTCAAGTTAGTTTCAAATGGTGTGTGCGGAGGAGAGGCAGTTCAATAGGTATGTAGCTGAGTTGCAAAGTTTAAGTGAACTCATGGTGGCTCAACTTGCTTAGATTTAAAGTAACTTGTCCAAGCCAATACTATATGACATTTTGAAAAATTGGCTGTTCTTTTTGTTAGTCAGATTCTTTTGCCTTCTTGTCAAATCATATCTGAAACATCAAAGCCTAGAAACTTGAAATTGGGTTGGTTGTGGATTTCTCACCAAGAGCACTAGCCACTTATACATGAAATAAATAAATATAGCAGTCTCTTCCATGGCAAAATAGGAATGTCAAAACACTACTGATTTGAGGGCTATCTAGTATCAGGATTACTTGCCAGGTCCTGTCAGACCCTCAGTAAATTTGGCAAGTTTTTATAGTTGATCTAACTTCTGAGGTGTGAAATAAGCATTTTCATTGACATCTCAAAATGTAAGTGTAGATGAAAATTGCATTTTTATATAATGCAACTGTGTTGCAACTCTGTACTCAGGGTCACATGTTTTGTCACAAAATAGGCATAAAAACTGAAGTGAGGGCTCTTTGGTTTCTGTGGCAAATTGGAACTTCTGACTGCTTCAAGTAAATTTAAAAAGTAGGCATTTTATTCAGTTAAGTACAGAATAAAAATGTAATCAGGACAGTATTCCTTGTTCTATTAAAGTCAGTTTTATTTGGCCTTCAAATTTTCAGCACCATTGTGCCTTCTGCTTGTGTGAAATGTCTTGGGAAGGGGCCCTGAACTCCTGGCTCCCACCAACTAGCTGTCTCCCTGAGTTAAACAGCAATAGTTGCCACCATACGTTAACTGGAGAAGTTTTGCTAAAATCGGTGAAGCTGTTAAAGTTAGTACTATAATGCATCCATAAGCTTTAGAGTTGGCACTCCATTGAGTTAATGGTATAGTTTATATCTCTGAGCTGTTTGATGCTGTTCCTTTACAAACTCACCACTGCAACGGTACGTGTTTGGAAGATTTCACAACCATCAGGGCTATAAGCTTAATTTTTCAACACTATTGTTGATATTCTGCAGTCCAATTTTATGTCAAATTCCGTAGCAATGAATTGCATAAAAATCTGGTCCTAGTTATAAGAAGTCTGTGTGCAACATCTCTGTTCTTCATATTTCTGTTGTGTTTGTACACTGCTGTTATGCAGGTACCACCCTTTTTGTATGTTGTATTAATTTTTATTAGGGCTGTCAAGCGATTAAAAAAATGAATAGTGCAATAAATCGCACTGTTAAACAATAGTATAATACCATTTATTTTTGGATGTTTTTAACATTTTCAAATACATTGATTTTAATTACAACACAGAATACAAAGTGTACTTTGTATTTTTATTTTTGATTACAAATATTTGCCCTGTAAAAATCAAAAAGTGTTTGTTTTTTCAATTCACCTAATACAAATACTGTAGTATAATCTCTTTATCATGAGAGTTGAGCTTACAAATATAGAATTATGTACAAAAAATAACTGCATTCATAAACAAAACAATGTAAAACTTTAGAGCCTATAAGTCCACTCAGTCCTATTTCTTGTTCAGGCAATTGCTCAGAAAAACAAGTTTGTTTACATTTGCAGTAGATGATGCTGCCCGCTTCTTGTTCACAATGTCACCTGAAAGTGAGAACAGGCGTTCACATGGGAGTTTTGTAGCCAGCATTGCAAGGTATTTACGTGCCAGATACGAATGTTTAGCATATGTCCCTTTGTGCTTCAACCACCATTCCAGAGGACAGGCATCCATGCTGATGACTGGTTCTGCTTGAAAACAATCCAAAGCAGTGCGGACTGACGCATGTTCATTTTCATCACCTGAGTCAGATGCCACCAGCAGAAGGTTGATTTTCTTTTTTGGTGGTTTGGATTCTGTAGTTTCTGCAGTTTTGCTCTTTTAAGAGTTCTGAAAGAATGCTCCACACCTCGTCCCTCTCAGATTTTGGATGGCACTTCAGTTTTTTAAACCTTGGGTCACGTGCTGTAGCTATCTTTAGAAATCTCACATTGGTACAGTCCTTGTGTTTTGTCAAATCTACAGCGAAAGTGTTCTTAAAATGAACATGTGCTGAGTCATCATCCAAGACTACTATATAAGGTGTTCAATCACAAATTTAATTAACGTATTATTTTTAATGAGCGTCATCAGCATGGAAGCATGTCCTCTGGAATGATGGCCGAAGCATGAAGGGACATACGAATGTTTAGCATATCTGGCACGTAAAATACCTTGCAATGCCGGCTACAAAACGCCCATGCGAACGCCTGTTCTCACTTTATGGTGACGTAAATAAGAAGCAGGCAGCATTATCTCCCATAAATGTAAACAAACTTGCCTGTCTTAGCGATTGGCTGAACAAGAAGTAGGACTGAGTAGACTGGTAGGCTCTGAAGTTTCACATTGTTTTGTTTTTGAGTGCAGTTATGTAACAAAAAAATCTACATTTGTAAGTTGCAATTTTATGATAGAGATTGCACTACAGTACTTGTAGTAGGTGAATTGAATAACACTTTATCATTTTTACAGTGCAAATATTAGTAATAAAAAATAATATAAAGCGAGCACTGTATACTGTGTATTCTGTGGTGTAATTGAAATCAATTTATTTGAAAATGTAGAAAAACTTCCAAAATTTCAGTTGGTATTCTATTCTTTAAAAGTGCAATTACAACTGTGATTAAGTGTGATTAATTTTTTGAGTTAATTGCGTGAGTTAACTGCGATTAATTGACAGCCCTAATTTTTATATGAATTATCCTTTCTTCCCCAAAATGCTGCTGCTGTACAACATAATAAAAAGCATATGAAAATATATTAAAAGCAAACACCCTTTTCACATTCAAAACTTAAGTGAGCCAAGTGTGAAATGTAATTTCTTGTTGTGCTGATCTTTGTTAGATTTGAAGGTGGGGTGAGGGCAGATTCTTTATCGTTAACCATTAGAGGTAACAAGTGCTTTCTGTTGGCCAGGTTGCAGGGTAACCGATGAAATTTTACATCTAGTACCAAACATCGACAACTTCAGGTTAACACTGAGAGCTATCAAACTGTGGGCAAAACGTAAGTTTAGTCTCAGAAAACAGGTTCTCGATAAATTCTTATCAGTGACAACTGATGATGATGACTAACTCTCTTCTTCTGTCTTTTTCCCCCCTGCATCAACAGGCCACAACATCTATTCCAATATACTAGGTTTCCTTGGTGGTGTTTCCTGGGCTATGTTAGTAGCAAGAACTTGCCAGCTTTATCCAAATGCAATAGCATCAACTCTTGTACATAAATTTTTCTTGGTATTTTCTAAATGGTATGTTTTAATTTTAGATTACACTAAAATAAAATTGTTTGTAGACACTGAATTTTAGTCTTGTTTCTATGGCATTTCTTCAGCTGGTGTCAGGTTAAGTTGGTAGTTTACAAAGTATATTGCTGCCTCCGTGTTAGTGAATTGTGTTATCTGATGAGCTAGACAACATAGCCTTTTGTTAAAGGTTATATGACATACTACTGTTTAGCCTTTTAAAAAACCACAAACACAACAAAATTTTGCAGATTTTTAACTGGAAGGTTTTAAAACATTTGTGGTAACTCAGGACCTCTGTTACTTTTCAGATGTGACCCTTGCATAGTCCTAAATCAGAAAGAGCACGAAAATGTTGAAGAATTACTGTATATTCTGAGACATTAAAGGAATGGTGGTAGTATGCAAGGGGATTGTTCATTAAAATGCAAAGTAAATTTGGCAAAACATGTAACTTGCATAGAATAGTTGCCTAAAATTTTCCAGAAGGGTTGTATCTGTAACCTTGAGCTATGTGTTCCCTCGTGTGAGATGTTGAGGGAGACTTTCTAAAATCTTTGTACAAAATGACAACTAGATACTAAATTCAGCATGTCTGCTTTAACTTGCTAACATGAAGATCATTATTACTGTTCACTTTTTCTGAAAGTCCGTGGCTTCATAGTCTCTAGTATTTTTAGGGGGTTGATTCCTAAATAGAAAGTTGTTGACCTCATGTCACATGATGCTGATTCAGCAGATTGATTGAAACCCCCTTTTTATAGGGTACTGTACACTCAGAGCATATGCATTGCCAGTTTTATGTGAGGACTTTAAAAACTGTTGATCATGTGCCGTGCCCAAGAGCATAATGCACAAATATTGCAAAACCCCATTGCAGGTAACTCTCATTTTTATAATACTAATTTAAAGAAAACCTAGTTGGTCGCTATTAGACTATTAAATGTACTTCTTAATTGGCGGTGTTCTGTAGGGTTAAGGGCATCTTGAAGAGAAGAAGTGTTGCATTTCATTTAGAAAGTGTTTCATTCGGCATGCTTTTTCTTAAATAATCTGGATGGGAGAAACCTTTAAATTTAATGCATGTAGTTCATAGTAACTAATCATACAGCAGTGTACCATAGTCACAACTGATAGTTTCTTCTCTAGATTGTCGATGAACAGAACTAGCATGAAGACAGAATTAGTAGTACATCTTTGCAGAGGTGATTCCTTCAGTAATTCAGCCAGAGGTTATGCGTCTATTACAAGAGTGGTCAAGGTTTTGTGGCCTGCAATGTGCAGGTCAGACTAAATGATCAGGATGGTCCCTTCTGACCTTAAAGTCTGAGTATATTTGAAGAGCAATTTAAAGAAGTTTGCTTTACAGCTACTTGTTTTTTTCATTCCCTTAATTAAGAGGCACAAACTGCTTTGTGCTGATGCATTGGAGCAAATTGTTATAAATCCATGTAAAGTCGTTAGCTCAGCTACTAAAAACCAACAGTAGACTGACTTGACTTCAAGAGAGAAAAAAAAATCATCTGATGCTGTGCCAGGAGGGCAAAATGAAGAAGGATCACATTCAAAAGTATTGTGTGTTTTACAGAATAAGTCATTATGTCCATTAGTCTTATTCAGTGCTACAATCTTTTTAAACAGGGAATGGCCAAATCCAGTGCTATTGAAACAGCCAGAAGAATGCAATCTTAATTTGCCTGTATGGGACCCAAGGGTTAGTGTATTATTTTTTCCCAGTATAAATTACACTGTACAGTAGAGTAAATCAACTGCTTAAAGAAACCCAGGGACACTTTATTTTTAGATTATAAATGAACTTAATGTGTGGATATTACATTTTCTTTCTGGTAACTTCATCTATAATTCTTCCATACTGTGCAGAACATAATTAGTTCACATTCTGTAAACTACATCTAAACTCGAGATTTTTTAGTAACTGTGCTTTTTGTCCAACTTCAGCAGTAAGTGATCTAAATAAATGCTTGCTAAATGCTCCCTGTACAATTTTTATATAAATAGATACATACACTAAAGCAATTTGTTAGAACATAGATCACACTTCTTTATGACATTTCACTGTCTGGGTGATTGATTAACTTATTTTCAAAATTGTATTTTAACTGCTGTGGTACATTTGTTGTAAATTTTGCAATAATATGTCCTTTGTGTTTTGGACCAAAGGGGAATACAAATATTAAATAAATAAATAAATAAATAAAACTAACTTTGCCTTTCTTTCAGTTACCATAATTTTGACCTCTCTACTTCGTAGCATCTTCATGATTTATATTTTTCACTTTAAAAGTTGAAAAACGTGTAAGGACTCAGAGTAACATCCTATGCTAAACATAAAACCATTATTATTTAAGGTGTAAATAGGGGGTATTGTCAAATAGGAAATGTACTATTTCACCAATAGTGAAATGTTCTTAGGGTTCATCTTCGGGGGGGGGAGCCAGTGTGAGCACAATAGGCTTGAAAGCTGTACTGCATGACCTATGTTTTTAAATACATTTTCCGCTTGCTTTGACAAAAGTCTACATTTAAATAACGTCTGGGTTGTGATGTAAAGTAAGATTAAAACAATGTTCTTAAGTCACCCTATTGTTCCTGTTGTAGGGGTTTGAGGTCAGTGTGTGATGTTACGAACCATATGTGCTGTAGTAACTAAACAAAACAGGGTAAGTTAAGGACAGGGTTTGAACCTTAACTTCAAATTTACAACCTGACAAAACACAAGATCACTAGCTTAACGTTATTTAAATGTGATTTTGTCTTTGCTGTTTCCTTCTTTTATTTCCCCATGTGCTGTTTTTTAATAAAGGATATGTTAACACAAGAGCTACTTCCCTCAGGATGCCCAGAGCCTTTCCTCTTAGACTGGCTCTTTATTTTCAGTAGTGTTATAGGAATAAATCAGACATCATATTTCAAAGGGTCTCAACACAGCTGTTTCTCTGAAGGTGTCCAAGATGCTCATGTGGTAATGAGGTACCCGTGTTTCAGTATGATCACAGGCTAGCTTCCATTGCAGATGTAATAATAAATTCACCACTTATCTATTTCAGTTGGTATTTTTAGCTTTAAAAACTACCCAGTATCGATAGTGAGGCATGCTGATAGTTTATGATCTTCTCTGTTCCATTTGAGTTTGGAATAACTTCCACAATGTAATTTACTTGTAGGAATATGCAGACAAGATGTTATTCTTGAGTATTCTCCACTTCTGTGCACAGTTGTTCAGTCTAATTTGTGTACTAAGATCTCATTTGTTACATTGGAATTTAAGATTCATTTTAGCAAAGAGAGAATTCCAAATTTTTTTATTTTGTGTGTGCTTGAAGAAAACTGATTGGCTGTTGTTATATATAGGTAAATCCCAGTGATAGGTACCATCTTATGCCTATAATTACACCAGCATACCCACAGCAGAACTCTACCTACAATGTGTCCGTTTCTACACGGATGGTCATGGTTGAGGAGTTTAAACAAGGTAAGTATTATCTTATGCTCTTATATATTCCAAAAGACTTTAAAATAATTCCATCATAGGCACAACATTGTTTTGGAATAATTAGTTGACGACAACAAGCATCCTTCCTAAAGCAACTGAATCAGTCAGTCTTCTTTACTTCATATTTTGTCTGTAACTTGGAAATTTAATGGATATTTATAAATATTTATAAATAATCCATTTCTTCCTTCCAGAAATTGATCATTATTAATTGGAAAGTAGCATTCTCTGTAAATGGGAATCATACCCTGACAATTGGTTCTTTCTAGGCTGTTCCAGTGGTCTTACAGTCTGCATTACCATGTGGAGGACTACAGTGCAATTCTGTCATCTTTGCTGGCATGTGCTAGTGGTGCTAAGGAGGCAGGATGCTTAGCTGTTTAAGAAAATTAGGAGAATGGTACCTTGCCTCAGTTGAGTTAAACCTTCTGACAGTCAAAGGACATTTACTGAGACAGTCTTGGCCAGGCAAGGCCTTGATGCACATGGGGAAATACTGATAATTCTCATCAGGATGTTGTGCTCACTTTCCCATTTCTAACAGTCATCTGTCCCAACACGTAACCCTCATCCCAAAGAGGATTTAAGCCCTATAAGGAAAACCTTTTCCTTTCCTTCGTGGGTTTAGCACATTTCCTCTGCGGCATGTTCAGCCTTATTCCAGGAAAGTGAACAAGAACCAGAAGAGAATAAAATTCTCTGGTGGTGTAGTAGAGCTTTGCAATACAATAGTCTGGTCCAATTAAGCTTGTAAGAAACTTTGTAACAACACACACTGAGTAGCTGATGACGATACATATAAAATACCACTGGGAGCAAAGTTTGTTGGATGAGACGACCATTGGATTAAAAAAGAGCAAATTAGCAGTTAACTTGAAATAACCTTTGTTTAGTTTATGGACTGTTTTTGTGGATACTTGGTGTGGATCAACTGTGTGAAAAGGATTTAAATGTGTTTTTATAATTCAGGTCTTGCTATCACAGATGAAATTTTGCTGAGTAAGGCAGAGTGGTCCAAACTTTTTGAAGCTCCAAACTTCTTTCAAAAGTACAAGTATGTATTTTATGGCATGGCAGACATGTTTAAGTTTCTTATCATTTACAAAAAAAAAAAATAAAAATGGTACTTTATAGACAGGCACTTGCATCAGTAGCGTTAAGTATGGTTGAACACTTCCATTAGAAACCTTTAAAGTGCTATATCCTTAAAATAAAATTAAAAAAAAAACTTGAAAGTTCTCCGTTTTGTTGAAGGGTTTTTCTCCTGGTTAATTTTGAGATCAGTTTTGCAGTACTTTCATTTTTTATAGGAAAGAGACTTAAATAACATAATTATACTGCTTTTTTTCTTTTCCATAGTATAATTGATCACCTTAATAGACTATGATCAGATATGCAGAATGTTACTGGAGAGCTATAGAATTAGTAGGTTAAAACTAGGATACTTGAGTTAGAAGTTGGTTTGACCAATTGGTGAATGTTCCAGGTGGTGGTAGTGAGCTGCTATTGTTGATAGAACCCAAAATCAAGTCAAGTAAAATGAAGTCTGCCTCTCCACAAACAAAATATTTTTTGAGGAAATTAGCCCTAGAAAGTAGATATTTAAAACTGTTCCACTAGAAAGATGCATTTCTTTTACCATAATGGTAAACAACATACATTTTAATAATAAAATATATCCTTTAGTACATTTGGCAGCTCAATCGACTAAAGTTTTTACTAGTTTTTCCTCAGTAAGAAATAAAGCTGATCAAGGCTTCAGAATATATTCATCTTTATTGCAGCTAGTTTATTTCTAACTGCCGTGTAATGTCGTTACATTAGGGAAAAGTTTGCAGAATTTTTATCCTTAAACATTTATTTTTAAGAGAAATCTAGGAAATGAATTCTTGAGGTTTAACTGACATTTTAAGGGTTCCTACTGGTATGTTGTGGTTGTAGGGGAGAAGCTTGTTTAAATGTATACTGGATTTGCTGAAAAATGTAATTTATAATAAATACAGATTATTAAAATATATGGACTACATTTTATTTGCCCTCAATTTTGTTGGAGACCCACTTTTGGAGTTAAGATTAAATATTTTCTACAATTTTGTTCCTGTTTTGGGTGGTTATGTATTAATCTAAACAAGATTGAAATATACAGTTTTCCCCCATTAAAAAAAAGACTGATGACCATCATAATGTGTCTGTGTTTTGTTTCTGTATCTTTTGGATGATAAAAGCTTTAAAACACCTGAACAGCTTTTATGTTGTATCTTGGAGATTCAATTTGAAAGCTTTTAATGGACACTGTAAGGTGATTTCATTTTTTAGAAAGTGAATTTTTGTTTTCACTCTTGTGTTGTTGTTAGCACTGCCCTCTAAAAAGGCTGAAAGTACATCCCCTTTCAGTTTGCCAAATACTCTCTCCCAGTTTTGAAGGTAACAGACACTAACAGGGCTGAGTTGACTTGAAATAAGACCTATTTAATATAGTTTTATATCCTGGCATGTGCATCGGCATCAGTAATTACAGCAGCATAGCAGTGGATGTAGTCACTGCAAGCAGTGAGTGCACAAGCTTTGTAGGTTCTACTTAAAATGACTGACTTCCTGATTTCTTGACAATGGAGTGGTACATGGAAGCCTATTAATATTCAGAATTGGGAGGACTTTGAAAGTAATAATTACAATGTATAAAAGAAAAATATTAGTCTTTTAAAACTTTGATTAGTCACTTTTAATAACTCTAAATACAAATGCATTATCAGTAATAATAAGAAATAATAATAAGAAACTTGTGCTACTTTGGCCAAACCTTTTGATCTAAAAACTAGATTTCTTTCAACCTTGGTGGTTATCCTTGTACAGTTCAAACCTCTTATTGCTGAAACTTTAAAATGTTTGGTGCTCTACAAGACACAAGATGACATGGTTCCTGCCTTGAAGTTCACCTTTTAAAATAATATCAAACCTGTTTGACTCTTACCCCATAAATGCATAGATTTTAAATGTGTATCACTATTAATGAGAATTACCTTGGTAAACAATACATCAGCAGCAGAATAGACAGTTAATTTCTCTCAAATGATTTTTTAATTTAAGTGAATTCCAAATATTCTAGAGAACTTCGGGGGTTACTATATATCCTGCATTGCAGGGGATTCAAAATAGAAAAGATTGTCTGATTTGTCTGAATAGTTGCCAATACTTCAAATTTGAGAGACCAGAGTTCAGGCTGTTTGCACTTGTTACTGTTTCCATTTTCTAGATGGGAGAACTGTGTTAAGGAGACAACAGAAAACATCACATCTGGTGTGCTCATACAAAAATTAACAAACAAAAAGTTACCAACATGGTGTAACATCTGAATGTAGTTACATGACAAAAGTGATGGACTCTTTCCATATTAGCGTTTAAAAATAAAAACTGTATGGTAATAAAATACTCTCCATATACAATGACTTTAAACACATTGTACAAACTTCAGTAAACAAAATCAGTTGTAGTAAATAAAAAAAAAAAGGAAACTAATATATCTTGTGCACATAATAAGACTTTACATTTATTAACTCAATATAACTAAACCTAGATTTGGAGAAACCTTATTTAAAGTAGGCAAGTCCAGATCGGTACCCTCAATTGTTCATTACAATATTTTTTCCAAAACATTCTGAATAAAAGAGGCACAACAGGATATATGGCTTTTGGCTTTTTATGTGATTATGGATATTTAAAATGGAGTGCAGTTCACTAAATCCTCATTCAGTAGTCTTGATTTTTAAAAAATTGCTCAGGAAGAGGCATAATGGAGGAAAACTCAAATGTTTCTGACAGGTATATACTGTACTTCCCAATAGTGGTGTCACTGCTAAAAAATTGTTGTAATAGCTGGATTATTATTTTCTTCTAACCTCATGGTAAAGCACCAAAGACACTGTAAAGTTAAAAGAATTATGTAAGAAAATCAGGGATTGAAAATTACAATAAGATGTTACTTGCTATTAGTCATAGGACCCATGACAACTTTTAAAATCCAATGTTTTGTGAAGCACCAGTGGCTAGAAACTAATACTCTCTCACTGGAAAGCTGGAAATACTCGATATCCTGTGATTAAATTATTTCTCACTCTGCTATGCAACACAAAATCCTTCCTTAAAAATCACAAAATCCTGGTTATCTTGATTTCCCTTCCTTCTCCTCCTCTTCAATTCCAATCTGCGTTCACTGACCCTGTCTAAACAAGGACAGTTAATAGACTTGAGTTTATTTAAAATCCTGATTTCAGTAACGATGGTTTAATTGTTTAAGAGATTCATAATCGGAATATGAAGCATCCTTCACTAACCAATCAAGGATTTTAGATTTATCAAGCTGTTTTCATAGAATTGTTCTTAAAAGCCTTTAAAGCTCCTTTAAAGAGCAGCTTCCAACAAATCACTAGAAAATTAATGTTTTTAAATACCTAGAAGTATGTCCACTTCACTATAAAAATCTTTTACTACTAAGGTTCATTTCGCATTGTGAGAGATCCTGTTGGTGTGTCAAGTAGAAAAATTTAAAAAATCTAGTGCTCATTAAGCGGAATTGGTATTAAAATTACATAAGAGTATAAAGTCAGATAATGTAGGAGTAATATTTAAAAGACCCTTAGTTTCTGCTTCAGGTGCGTGAATTTGTGTGCAATAACATTGCTGAATTCATGGAACAGCACTCTGAAAAGAATCAATTGTTGTCTGTAACTGTGACACTTCACATTTTTAAGTAGTATTTTAGTTCTGTAGAATTTAAACGACTTATTAGTGGTTTCTCAAGTATTTTTTAAAAAACTGATAAAATTGTTTTACTAAGACAGAACATTTCTTTGCATCAGGTGCTTCATGATAATATTAACATAACCAAATGAATCTTATAGTAAAATTTCATTTTAGCCACTTTTAAAAGAAAATAAATTTCTTCCTCCCTTCCCCCTTTCGTTTCTTAAAGTACAAGCCTTTGAATTCTATTAGTCCAGAATACTTTAGTCCATTTTCCCCCTTAGACCTAGGTAAGGTATGTGTGTGCATATTGATTAATCTGTTGGTTTTGAGTTACTTTTATAGTGACTTGTGGACTTGCAAGTTTTCCTACAATTTTGTGGAATTGCATCACAATGTTTCACTATTACTGACCTTGCAATTTTCTGGACAGAAGGTTTTGTGTTTTGTTTTTTTTAAGATAGTGGATAAATAAATCTGTGTGTAACCATGAAATACACTATGATATAGCTCCTAATCTTACTGGCCTTAAAAAATTAGGCCCCAATCTGGAAAAGGTTTAGGTATGCATTAATTTTACACAGTGAGTAATCCTATTCAGTGTATAAATTTACCTGTCCAAATCTTTGCAGGTTTAGGTCTTAGGCATGTAGAGTGCAGCTTTTGAGATCATTTTACAAGATCTTCTTGAAATTATTATTCCATTAATCTTTTAAAAAATAACCAAAATTTAATTCATTCCTTGTCTTTAAATGAGGTTCCCTTGCCCATCCACCTCCCTTGAGCTTAACTGTTCTAGTTCTTCCTTCATTAAAAATATTTTGGATTTTTATGCAGTTAGAGATTTTTGACTCAATATATTGAAAATCTGTGAGTATAGTAGATTATTCTAGAGTAAATCCTGAAGTCTCTGATTAATGGGGAGAGGAAAGACACTTTAGGAGGCTTCAGGAAAAATTGTCTGGAAAACCTATTAAAGTTGGCAATACTTGTATTACCTTTCATCGCTATATTTACCTTTTTGATAAAATACTCAAACCAGCGTGTCAAACCAGTCATCTAGCTATGTCTTGAGAAAAAGATAATTGTGACGAAAACACCAGATGGCTGCACTCTGAATATTTGTTTTTTATTTTTATTTCTTTTGCTTCCACAAAGTGAGTAGCATTCTGCAATTGGCGATTTAAGTCATAGTCGCACTTAGTTGAGATTCTGGCGTAAGAGCTACTGCATTGCCATGCATTTATTACCCTTTTGTTGATATTAATGCAGCTGTGGACGTCAATGTGAGTTGAATTTTTTTTTGAAAAAATATCTGTTAATACCAGACTCCTCTGCAGCCTCTTGTAGATTGTTTAAGCTCTTTATTTTATTCTTCTGTCTGCATTTGTAGCTTAAACTAATAAGGATGTTAATAACTGTGAATGTCCAGTGTCAGACATAAATAGAATAGCCTGTTGTCTTTATCTTCAAAGGCATTACATTGTACTTCTAGCAAGTGCACCAACAGAAAAACAGCGACTAGAATGGTGAGTATCATGCATGCTGGGGGTTTTTAATTCCTCAAATTACAGAATAATTTTATCCAACCAACCTGAGATGTAAATGAACAAGTAATACATATATTACGGAAAAAATTCTGGGTAGAAATCCCAGTGCCTGATGGGGCTAAAACATTGTCGTGGGTGAAGATTCTATGCTCTGGAATTAAATAGATGAAGACAATTAATAATGTTGCTCTCTTTCATTAATCCAGAAATTCATTAAGGAAACAGAATGAAGGAGGATATTATTGGCTGCAGTACTCTATTTAAAAGGACCTGCAAAGGTTTAAAAAGATATTACCTTGAGTTTTATGATGTATGGAGAAGGCCTGAATAGCTAGATCTCATTCCTTCTCCTCTGTTTTTTATTCGGGGTTCTCCGATATTTGAGTTCTCTCACCTTAGTTGAAGCAGCGGAGGTGTTGAATCTTCAAAAGATACATCTTTTTTTTTCACATGTTTAGGCATTAGAGTAAAATAGCTTTTAAAAAATCCAAAAAACCTTAATCTGAATACAAATTAATTCCTCTCTCAATTTTCTGCCTTCAGCCTTTCCTGGCTAGGGTATTATTTGATTTCTGAAGACTTACCAATGCATAGTAACTTAATTACTACACCCAGGAAAATCTTTCATTGTTGATGTCATTTTGGGCACAGGCAATTTGGACAAGGTCGTCATGACTTCAAGACAAGATGATGTGGAATTCCACTGAACAAAGCTACATGGCTTTGTTGGAAAGTAATATTAGGATATTTGTCTGGAGTGAGCTTGTCTGGCTGAGTATTTAGTTTCTTGGTATTTCCAGATATTGGTTTAACCAGAACATTTTGGCTTTTTCCTCCCAGAAGTGTGTAGTTGTATTTCAGGTATTTTTAAACTGCCACTTATTAGTAAGTGTTTTTTTGTTTTTTTATTCATTTAGGGTGGGCTTGGTGGAGTCAAAAATCCGAATTCTAGTTGGAAGCTTGGAAAAGAATGAGTTCATTACACTGGCTCACGTGAATCCTCAGTCATTCCCAGCACCCAAGGAAAATCCTGACAAGTAAGCCAAATCCTCACTCTTTAATGCAATAATTGAAGGACATTCTATGCAGATAACTGAAAATTTACAATTTACATTATTCAAATCCATTACTGAAATGGATGAACATTTAATTAAAAGTAAACTTGACTAATGACTTAAGTTGTCAGCAATTATTGGTAAAGTCTGGCATCCACTTACATAAAAATCACTTGGCTAGCGCACAGATACTTTTGTAGCAGTAGTAATACCTTAATGGAGAGATACAACTTCACTAATTAGCACAATATATACTGTGCAAAGTTGCTATAATACTAACCTTGGTATTCCCCTCTTGTGCTTCAATTGTCTGAGTGACTATTACCAAAGTCTGTTGTTATGCTTTTATTAGTAGCACTGAGAATCAAGCAAGAGTCACAGACTCAGTCTCTTATTGATTTCATTATCAGCCTAAATGACAGCTTAGTTAGATTTGGAGTTTTGAAATACATCTATAGCTAATAGCTTTTGTTTTTTAACTTGCCAATGATTAATGTTTTAGGAAACACTAATGTCTGGTACCTGTAGGAAGAAAGCAAGTACATGTTTCAAAACTGACATTAGGATGTTTGGCAAGTTCTGATTCTGTTGTTTTGCTTTCCAGACTGTTAGGACTGTGTTTTGGGCTTGGTTGGTTGGTTTTTGGCCAGAAAACTGCACTTGACTTGGTGTTTTCTATGTATCAATTGCCATAGCCAGATTAGTGAGAGGTTATTTATGTCAAGTCTGAGGTTGGGAAATAATTTTTTGTGAACAGTTCTAACATGTATTTTTGCAGGTGTAACATTTTGACTTTGTGTTGTCTGTAGCGTGTAAAGCATTTTCATATTGAATTTAGCTTTAAAATCAGTGCTCATTTCATTATGAAATATCTACAGAAAGTCCACGTGACCTTTTACACAGGCTCTTCAACAAGGCAGTGGCTTCTTGGATTGGGCCCATTGGTGGCTGCTGTAAGCATAATTTAGTTGCACACCCAAAAAGTGAATTTGGGCAAGAGTATTTATAGAACTGTTTAAAATTAAGAAATTACTAGATAAAAATGAATTGCAATTAAGCAATAATAGAATACCATTTCTTTAAATATTTTGGATGTTTTCTACATTTTCAAATATTTTGATTTCAATTACAACACAATTCAAAGTATACAGTGCTCACTTTATTTTTTATTACAAACATTTGTACTATAAAAATCTTCAGTTCACCTTATTGAAGTACTGTAGTGCAATCTCTTTATTATGAAAGTTGAACTTACAAATGTAGAATTATGTAAAAAAAGAATAACTGCACTTAACAATAAAACAATCTAAAACTTTAGAGCTTACAAGTCCACTCAGTCCTTCTTGTTCAGCCAATCACTCAGACAAACAAGCTTGTTTACATTGGTGGGAGATAATGTTGCCCACTTCTTGTTTACAATGTCACCTGAAAGTGAAAACAGTCATTGGCATGGCGTTGTTGTAGCCAGCATAGCAAGATATTTACGTGCCAGATGCACTAAAGATTCATATGCCCCTTCATGCTTCAACCGCCATTCCAGAGGACATACGTCCATGCTGATGACGGGTTTTGCTTGATAAGGATCCAAAGCAGTGGGGACTGACCCATGTTCATTTTTATCATATGATTCAGAAGCAGAAAGTTGATTTTTCTCTTTTGGTGGTTCGGGTTCTGTAGTTTCTGCATCAGAGTGTTGCTCTTAAGACTTCTGACAGCATGCTCCACACTTCATTCCTCTCAGATTTTGGAAGGCACTTCAGAGTCGTAAATCTTGTGTCTAGTGCTGTAACTATTTTTAGAAATCTCAGATTGATATCTTTGCGTTTTGTAAAATCTGTTGTGAAAGTGTTCTTAAATCAAACAACATATGCTGGGTCATCATCAGAGACTGTCATAAGGTGGAATACAGGTAAAACCACGGAGCAGGAGACATACAATTCTCTTCTTTCTCCCCTCTCCCACAAGGAGTTCAGTCACAAACCTGCAGGGCTCAACTAATGTTTCTAGTTTTTGCAGTTTTTCAAAATCCTTACCTGTTGGCACTGATAGATTGTGCTTTTGAAGAGCTAATGTGCATGTGATAGTGGCTTTATTGCAAAGTAGGCTCTGAATCATAGCCAATGTGGAGTTCCATCTGGTTGAAATATCTTGTACAAGAGTCTTTTTTCTTTCTGTCCATTTGCAGCTTGTTGTATTCCTAGCTCTGTACTGTTATCTGGGCTGTGTTTGAAATGGCCCACAAGTTTTCTACATTTTGCCAGCACGTTTTCAAAACCACCATCACTGAGCGCCACTGTAATGGATCACTGCAGTCTGTGATCAATGCATATTATGTGTTCAATAGGCAAGTGACTGGCTGCTGCTACCATTTTATGTGCAGTCAGTACTAATTGTTACCTTTTCTTGAATATTCCATTCTTTCGCAACATAAATGAAATGCTCTGCACATGCTTCAGCATAATCTCTCTTCAGTATGAGTTACTGTTACAGCAAACAACTGCAGTGTCCAGGCAGCATCAGTAAGGTGTGCCGTGACATCAAGATAGCTGTGATTGCTCAAGGATGTCCAGTAATCACCAGTAAAAGCAACAGCCAGTGCATTTTTCAGAAGCTCCAACTTTGTAGTCTTCCTGTTGTCATATAGATCACTTATTTGAGATGCAATGGTTCCTTGGGAGGGCAAGGTGTATGACTGATTGGAAGATGCAATTTGAATAATATCTTAGCCCTCTAACCATTTACAATGCTGAGTGGTCTGCAGTCCATAGCTATCCGCTTTGCAGTAGTATTGGTTAAGGTGTTGTACTTTGTTTGATTCATGGGCTTGTAGCAATCCTGAAACTCTATAACTGTACTCTGTTGTGGCTGGCTGGATTAATTTGCTGGCGGTGGGTTACCTGTAGCACAAGAGCCATAAGCAAAAGCATGCTTAGAACATAGGTGGAAGTGCAGACTTGAAGTGCTTCTGTGGTATTGGGACTCAGCCATGCAATAGCTACAGATAAGTCTTTATAGACAAAAAACCATTTGGAAGTATTTTAAACATAAACTTGCCATTCGAAAGACCTGAACTGTTGCTGCTTTGCTCCATTAACTTTTTCTGATATTTAATCAGTCCAGATCATGAAAACACAGTAGAAATGTCAATATCTAGAATAATTCAATAAATTCTTCTATATAATCAATATATTAGTGTCCTTTTCAAAAGAGTCTTTGCCATGGATATGGAAAGATTTTACCTCAGGATTAACATTCAGTAGGGGACTGAATTGTGCAGGAGGCTTTTTTTAATTCTGCTGCTCCTGGGTTAGCCTTTTGTATACTATTTTGTATGTGTCCTTCAGAGGAGTCTTGGCTTTTTGAAAGGGGTAAAATTTTTTTATCCCAGAAAGTCAGTACTCTGGAGATGAGAGGTGTGTGAGTTATGCACGAGAAAGGTGAATTCTTGATGCTGCCCCAGTGGAGGTGGGTTTCTGAGGTCACCAGGTACACCTCCTGTCCGAAGAGTTTCATTTTAGAAATCTGCATTTGGTGTTGGGGGAGAATAGGGGAGGGGGGAAGTAAGCAAAGACTTGTACAGGAGGAGAGTCTGGGAGGGCAGGGGGTGACAACACGGAGTAGCATGCAATAACTTGTGCAGGAGGAGCGTGAGGGAGGTGTCTTGCTGCTGCTTCTGGAAAGGTGGCTTCTGGTACTGGGCTCGCCTCTTTTTACTGAGCTTGGTGGGCTCCCTTCAGCTGAGTGAGCCTTCGTTTGCAAGGGAGGGTGGATTTTACCTCAGGGACTCATACTACAGGGGAGGAGAGGCTGGTGCAGGGAGGCTGAGCTCACCAGGCCCATGTTCTCTATGGGGTACCCCTGGAACGAGTGGCTGGCTTGGGGCAATGGGGCACAACGCAGGGGGCTTGGTCCCGCAACTGAGGAGCGGGCCGGGCACAATAGTGCACGGGCCAGCTAGGGTGACAGTATGTCCCATTTTGGCCAGGACAGTTCCCTTTCTCAGCTCTGTCACAGCCATCCCTACTTTTTCACCAAAACTGAGCATTTGTCTTGGCTGCAAGGCAGAGCAGAGAGTGGCAGCTTCTGCACAGAGGCCAGCTGAAGACAGCACTGACTGCCAGCAGGAAAGCAGAGAAATTTGCTGCTGGCGGGCAGTGCTGGCTTCAGAGCTGACCCCTGCGTGGCGCAAAGCTGGCCAGGAGCAGGGGAGGGAACTGGGGAGGCTGGGAATTCAGCCCCAAGTGCAGTCGGCACGGAGCTCAGCAGGCATGGGGGTGTGGAGGTCAGCCCCAGGTGGCCCAGGGCTCGGAGGGTGGGGGAGGGTCAGCCCCCAGCTGTAGGTGGCATGGGACTCAGGAGGGGGGTGAGCTCCCCAACTTGGAGAGACAAGGTCATCCGCAGCTGCAGGTGGCACGGGGCTGGGGGGCGGAGGGTCAGCTCCCGAGTTTGGGGGGCATGGGGCTCAGGAGTGGGGGTCAGCCCCAGCCATGGGCAGCACAGGGCTGGCTTGGGGGAAGACCCCACTATGGGCAGTGCGAAGCTTGGGGGCAGGGAGGCTCAGGCTCAACCCCAGCCCTGGGCGGCACGGGGCTGGGGGGGAGAGACCCTGCTGTGGGCAGTGCAGAGCTTCTGTGGGGCTCAGGCCCGGATGTAGGGGGTTGGTGAAGGCATGGGGCAGGTGGCTGGGGCAAGTCCTGCAAGTGCGGGGGTGGCTCGGGTGAGCCTCTGGCCATCCTGTTTTTACTTTTAAAAAATACTTCTCTGCTGGAGCTGGCATGAGAACCATGTCTTTCTGTAGCCTCTTCTCTTTCCACCCGCCCTCTGGTGGCTTCTTGCGTTACTGCACCTGACCCGAGGTAGGTTCTTTGGAGCAGCTGATGCTGCGCCCTCCCCCCCCCCCCCCCCCCCCATTGTCTGAGATTAACATGCTTTTAAAAAATTAACGTATTATTTATGCTGTGCGTTAATGGCAGTTAACTGGCAGCCCTAGAAATTACCTGTTCAAAGTAGTTGCTAACAGATCTTCTTGAAACGGTGCTGAAAATGGTCTGACTAATGGTGTAAAAGTGTCAAAATTATTTTCATTTACAGAAAGCATATTTGAAATTAGTTTTGCTCTGCCTATACTAAGTCCATGTCCACACTACAAACTTATGTTGACTCAAGTTACGTCTGCATACAGCCGCCCAGTCAGTACGTCACTTGTGCACATGCGTGCTTGGCTCCTTGTGTTGGCAGTGCATGTACTCACCAATTCATGTTTGTTTTTGATGCAAAGTGTAGTGCATCATGGGTAGGTATCCCTTTGTGCAACCCGCCATCATCCAGTGCACAGTCCTTTGGGGAGATTTGGCAATGCATGGTGTCATAAATATAAAGGGAAGGGTAAACACCTTTAAATCCCTCCTGGCCAGAGGAAAAACCCTTTCACCTGTAAAGGGTTAAGGAGCTAAGATAACCGCACTGGCACCTCACCAAAATGACCAATGAGGAGACAAGATACTTGTCTGGGTGGAGGCAGAAACAAAGGTTCTCTCTGTCTGTGTGATGCTTTTGCCTGGACCAGAGCAGGAATGAAGGTCAGAACTCCTGTAAAGAGTTAGTAAGCAATCTAGTTAGATATGCGTTAGATTCTGTTTTGTTTAAATGGCTGATAAAATAAGTTGTGATGAATGGAATGTATATTCCGGTTTTTGTGTCTTTTTGTAACTTAAGGTTTTGCCTAGAGGGATTCTCTATGTTTTTAATCTGATTACCCTGTAAGATATTTACCATCCTGGTTTTACAGAGGTGATTCTTTTGCTTTTTCTTTAATTAAAATTCTTCTTTTAAGAACCTGATTGCTTTTCATTGTTCTTAAAATCCAAGGGTTTGGGTCTGTGTTCTATGCAACTCTTATGCAAATTGGTGAGGATTTTTATCAAGCTTCCCCCAGGAAAGGGGGTGTAGTGCTTGGGGAGATATTTTGGGGGGGAGACGTTTCCAAGTGGGCAGTTCCCCTGTTCTTTGTGTAACACTTTGGTGGCGGCGGCGTTTAACCTAAGCTGGTAAGAATAAGCTTAGGGGGTCTTTCATGCAGGTCCCCACATCTGTACCCTAGAGTTCAGAGTGGGGAAGGAACCATGACACATGTAAGGCCAAAACAAATCGCCTAAGGGGTCAACTTCTCAGTCCGCAGCTGTGTCCATCCCATAATGTTACCTGTATCCCATAGTTTTTGTACCTTTTTTTAAAAATCTCGCAAACCTGCAAGGCCCTCCTCATTGTCCACTATCTCTGACAGAAGCATAGAGCCTGCACAACTCTGCATTATCATCATTAGTGTTGCAAGCACAGGGCATACGATCCTGAAGTATTTGCAGAGCTTCAAGAAGAACTGAATTGGCAGGGATCATGGCATTTCTTTCGGGGACCGATTGCTATGGAACATAGTGATAATCAATTCAAGATTGTTGGTGGAGTTCATGGAGCAGCTGTAATTGGTGGAGAAACAAGCACTGGTTTGTGGGATGGTATCATAATGCAGAATTGGGATGAAAACCAGTGGCTGCAAAACTTTTGGATGCACAAGGCTACATTCCTAAATCTGTGTGCTAAGCTTGCCCCGGCCTCTCAGCACAGAGACACAAAAATTAGAGCTGTACTGACAGTGGAGATGAGAGTGGCAATCACACTGTGGAAATGTGCAAAGTCAGTTTGCTAATGGTCAGTCAAGAATCAATTTGGAGTCGGGAAATCCACTGCAGAGGCCACTGATGCAAATGTGAAGAGGCATTAATCACTTCCTACTGCGCAGGACTGTGGCTCTAAGTAATGTGCAGGACATAGTAGGAGGATTTGCAGCTGTGGGGTTCCTGAACTGCAGTGGAGTAATAGACAGCACATACCCCTATTTTGGCACCAGACCTCCTTGCCGCTGAGTACATCAAGAGAAAGGGCTACTCTTCTATGGTTGTGCAAGCGTTGGTTGATCACTGGGGATGCCTCACTGACATCAGTGTGGACTGGTCAGGGAAGGTCCATGGCATGCTCTCATCCTCAAGAATATGGGACTGTTCAGAAAGCTACAAGCGAAGACTTCCTTTCCCATCTGGCGGATTACCATTGGGAATATTGAAATGCCAGTAGTGATCCTGAGGGACCCAGCCTACCCCTGGCTCATGAAGCCATACGTTGGCCACCTCTACAGCACCAAGGAACAATTCAACTACTGGCTCAGCAGATGGAGAATGACAGTTGAATGTGCTTTTGGTCATTTGAAGGGTCGCTGGTGTTGTTTACTCACAAGATTGGATCTCAGTGAGAAAAATACCCCAATGATTATAGCTGCGTGCTATGTCCTTCATAATATATGTGAAGCAAAGGGGGAGAAGTTGCCATCCAAATGGAGGGCAGAGTGGAGAGGCTGCCTGCTGAATTTGAACAGCCAGATACAAGGACTATTATAAGAGCTCAGTGCAGCACTATTCAACTCATGGAGGCTTTGAAAGACCATTTTCACAGTGAGAGAGTAGTGTTTGGTATGTTCTACCTGGCCACTGCCCTTTTGTGGCCTGGTAGGAATTATGTGGTGATTGCTGTATTTGTAGGAATGTAACATTATCAGTGCACCTATTTATTTTGTTTGTGAATGATCCTCTGAGTTGTATGACACTGTGCAGATAATTGATTTCTTTCAGAACTGCTGAGCTTCAGTAGCATATGCTGTGAACTAATAAAGATTATTAACAGAATTTTATTCTGTAACAAAATCGGTGCCAAAAAAACCATGCAATTTTAAAACAAATACATTAAAAAGTTAAGGCCCAACGAATTAAGAGAACAATCAGATTTCTTCAAGTGATAGTCCCTATATATATTCCAAATGTGGCTGCATATGCACCAGAACCAGAAGGTTTTCCCTACCAGTGTCCATTGATATACCGTGCATCTCCTCATGTTCACAGTTGAGGGCATAATAGGCCGTGAAAGTCGACACCTCTCCAGTTCTCTCTCACTGCCGCAAGCCCTGTTCCTTTGTGTGCTTAGTTTTTACTAAGAGAGTGACTTCTTCCATTGTATATAATTATTCATAGTTCTTTGCAGTTCTTCTCATAGTTAGTAGTTGTTGCGTTAGTAGTAGTTAATGTTAAGTTAGCTGGTCATCCCTGTTCGGAGACAGCCCCTCCCTCTGGGGACTATGCCCGTGTCCCAGGGTTCAAGAACTCTGTATCCTGCCTGCGCTCCTTCTCTGAGCAACAAGCATTGGAGGGGTGTCTGTTGCTTCAGCGAGGCTCATATCATGGCACAGTATTGGATCTGCAAGTTGTTTCTGCTTCGGACCTGAGACACTCAAGATCTGCATTGAACTTATGAAGGGGAAAGAATTCATGTCCACTACAGATATATATACACCAACCATAGCTTTCACGTGTCTGTGTAGATGAAGCTTGTGATTGTCTTTAATGTCCCGCGGGGTGGAGTGGTAAGAATAGTGCTGCAAACCATGATGCTTCATGGAATGTTGGGGGGGAGGGGTTATTGGGATTTCCTGGCATTGAGTTCTCAATGGGTTGCAGGGGGAGGCAAGCCCAGGACTGTTGAACATGCAGGTTCACCAGTTTCTATAGCATCTCTTTGCTGCCTGAGAAACCCCATTATGTCCTGGTGCATCTCCTCCTTTTCCTGCTGGGACTCCTGGACCTTTCTCCTCTTCACTTGTTTCTTTTCCAGGCTATCTACAGTGTTCATTCTCCAGGTCCTGTGTTCATTGTCCCTTGCAGTACTGGCTTGCAGGATCTCATTGAACATGTCATCCTGAGTCCTCTTCTTTCTCCTTCTCCTCCTTCTCTGGCTCAGGTGTTACACAGGTGTGGAGGGGGAGACACTGAAGGCCACAAAGGCAGCAGAAGATAAAACAAAGAGGTACCACTGTCAGTGTATTCACTGCAGAACTTAGGATGCTGAACTCACTCCTCTTGCTTCCCTAAAGTTATGAGCACTACATTTTCACTTCTGTTTGGGACTGCATGTGGACGGCACTAGCCATGGTGAGTATGGCTTCCAGAGGTTGGGGAAATGAGGAGGGAATTGCTTGGTTGCATGATTCTAGTAGCAGAAGGCAATGGCACTGAATACTGGCACCATTTTCCACAGGTGGTGGTGATTTTAGCTGATATCTAACTCCTGAGGGTAACAAAGGCAGAGAGAGCACAGCTGCTGCTGCTGGTGTCCCGAAGCTGCCTTGGCCTATATGCTGGTAGCTGTGTACTACAGTGGTGCCTGCTGAAGTTATCACTGAGTGGCATATGAAAGTGTTCTACCATGGAGCAAGAAATAAGGCAGCCCTCCCTCTAAACCTTTGGCAGAGGATTACAGAATACCTCCTTCGAAGTTTCATCGAGATCTCTCAGGAGGATTCAGAAGACATCCCTGTGTATATAAACAAACTGCCCTGCATGGCATGCCCCTCCACCGACTCTACAGGGGAAACAAAAAGCTGATAGCAACTCTACCCCTCTTGGTTGAACTACTACCTCTTCTAGCATAAGGAAGTGAATGAATAGTTAAAATACTGTGCTCTGCTACTTTGGGGGTGCCATCCATGTAATTGAAAACTTATCTACATACTTTTACCTAAGATTCCTTCCCCTGAATTGGGCTCACCTGTGCTTGATTGGCTGGTCTGTGATGAAATCAAAACCAGGTTCTGGCTCACTGCACTGCTGGAGCCCCCAGTCACCTGTTCCCCATAAACCTCTTCCTTGTCCACCGTCCTATCTTCCTCACTATTCATGGCAGGGGCTTGTGCCTCGGGCTTCTTGGAGGTATTCATGGTGCTGTGGGTGGGTGGGGGGAGTCTCTGCGGAGTATGGCATGTAGCTCTTTGTAAAGGCAGCAGGTCTGCAGCTTTGCACCAGCTGGATTGTTGTTCTCCCTCGCCACCTGTTATGCCTGCTGCAACTTCTTTTATGCAGCACTGCTGCTGATCACGGTCGTACTCCTTCTCCTGCATCCCCTGAGCAATCTGCTCGTAGATGTCAACGTTTCTATGGCTGTTACAGAGCTGTGCCTGCACAGCCTCTTCTCCCCACAGGCCCAGGAGATTCAATATTTCCTGTCTACTCGAGGCAGGGCCATGTCAGAAGCATTTAGCCAGCATGGTCAGCTAGGCAGTTGCACAAACAGTGGAGAGCTGCTAGGTGTGCAAGTAGGAAAAGGAATTCCAAAAATTTGTAGGGATTTAAAGGGGAGGGTGGTTCTGGTCTCCATGATTCCCTGAGCACTGAATTTCACAATGGTGACCAGAGCAGACTGAGCTATTGAAATCCTCAAATCGTGGTTTAAAAAAAAAACAACAGTCAGAGAGGTGGTGATACTGTGTTGGTGTAATGGTGCGTACAGTGGTGGGAGACTAATTAGAATGCAGACGCATGCACAACTAGGTTGATGTAAGCTACCTTGCATCAACCTAACTGTGTTGTGTAAACCTGGCCTAATAGTTAAACCGTGTTTGTTGCTGGTTTTAGGGGAGTTACTGCTGACAAACTTCTCTACCAATGGATTAATTTCCAAGTGTAAACAAAGTTTGTACATATGAGCATGGCCCTACCAAATTCAGCGTCCATTTTCATCAATTTCATCATCATAAGATTTTAAAAATTGCAGATTTCATGATTTCAGTCACTTAAATCTGAAATTTTATGGTGTAACTGTAGGGGTCCTGACCCCAAAAAAGGAGTTGTGGGAGGGTTGCAAGGATATTGGAGGAGAGGTTGTGGTACTGCTACCCTTCCTTCTGTCTGCGCTGCTGCTGGTGGCGGCTCTGGCTTCAGAGCTGAGCAGCTGGAGAGTGGCATCTGCTGGCCGGGAACCACCACCAGCAGAGCCACCACCAACAGCCGTGCAGAAGGATGGGATGATATGGTATTGCCACCCTTACCTTTGCGTTGCTACCTGCAGAGCTGGACCTTCAGTCAACAGCCTCTGCTCTAGCTGCCCAGCTCTGAAGGCAGCAGTGCAGAAGTAAGGGTGGCATGGTAAGGTATTGCCACCCTTACTTTTGTGCTGCTGGCAGGGCGCTGCCTTCAGAGCTGGGTTCCTGGCCAACAGCTGCTGCTCTCTGGCCACATAGCTTTAAAGGCAGCGCAGAAGTAAGAGTGACGACATTGTAACTCCTCTCCTCTTCCCCCCCAATAAACTTATGACACCCCACCCCGCAACTCCTTTTTGGGTCAGGACCCACAATTTGAGAAACACTAGTCTCCCCTGTGAAATCTGCATAGTATAGGTTAAAAGCACACAAAAGACCTGATTTTGCAGTGGGAGACCAGATTTCACGGTCCGTGATGCATTTTTCATGACTGTGAATTTGGTAGGGCCCTAAATATGAGCCACAACTTTCAAACCTGGATTCCTTAAATTCCCTTGAAATCAGTTGCATCTGGGCTTGGTCTGAACCAGTCTTTATCAGTCTGCCAGTGTCTCTTCCTAGATTTCATACTTAACAAAGTAAAGATGCTTCTTGAAGTGGTGGGGAGTCTTCTAGGACTAGTTCAGTTTACAAATTTTCAGGCTATCCACATGGATTACACTTTATAGTCAACCCTCAGGGATATTTCAGTACCTTAAAGATCAAAGCATTATACCGTATTCAAAGAATTCTGTACAGCATATTTAACAAATTTCTATCTCAAATTTAGATATGGAAACATCATTGAAAATGTGATTTATCTCGTGCATTGCTCAATTAGTATCTGTATGGCTCTCTTAATTTGTCATTTAGGTTTTATGTCAGCTTCGGAAGACCAGTCCCTGCGTTCTTTTGTTAAATAGTTCTCAGACCCATATTCTTTGAGGATTGTAATGACTAATGACTCTACCAAGAGTGGGAGGATATATATATATATATATATAAGCAGTGCTTGAAAAAAGGTTACTTAGGGCATGTCTGCACTTACAGGTCTGCAGCGGCATGGCTGTACCTGTGTAGCCGTGTCACTGCAGCGTGAGTAGTGAAGACGTTCTATGCCAACGAGAAAGCTCTCTCGTAAGCCTTAAACCACCCCGGTGAGTGGCAGAAGATGTGCGCTTATGCCTGCGTGATTTATGTCGCTCTGGAAGGGGTGGGGGGGTGGAATATTCATACCCCTGAGTGACATAAGTGGTAGTGTAGATGTAGCCTTATTTGTAACTGTAGTTCTTTAAATAGATTGCAGATAGACCCATGCCAGCATCTTCCTTCTCTGCAATTTAGGCTCTTTAAACAGTAAGGGGTGGGGGGGGAAATGAGGACAGTTGGACCCAAGATCCTTTATCGACCTTTGCTTTGATATGTGTAGATCCACACAAGTGCATGCATTGCTCCTAACAGTTGACCTTTGCTAGAGGATTCTGAGTTTACATACCAAAGCATGTAGTGCAGGGGTGGACAAACATTTTGGCCCGAGGGCCACATCGGGGTGTGAAACTGAATGGAGGCCTGGCTAGGGAAGGCTGTGCTTCCACAAACAACCTGGCCCCCACCCCCTATCCGACCCCTCCCACTTCCTGCCCTCTTGCTGCCCCCCTCAGAACCCTCCACCCATCCCGACTGCCCCCTCTCGGGACCCCTGCCCCTAACCCCCTCCACCCCCCTCCCCCGAACCTCTGCCCTATCCAACCTCCCCCTGTTCCCCGTCCTCTGACTGCCTCCCCACCCCCAAACCTCGGCCCCATCCAACTGCTCCCGTCCGCCCTCTGGGACCCCCTGCCCCATATCCAACCCTCTTACCATACCACTCAGAGCAGCATGTCTGACACCTGCACTGCCTGGCCAGAGCCAGACATGCTGCTGTGCTGCCCTGCATGAGCACGCAGCGGAGGGGGAACAATGGGGGAGGGGCCGGGGGCTCAGGGGCCGGGCAGGACGGTCCCGAGGGCCGGATGTGGCCCGCGGGCTGTAGTTTGCCCACCTCAGATGTCTTGAAAATCTTAAGTGAAAATCTGTGTAGGCAAACTAAAAGGCAAGTAACTTTTTTTTTTAACGTCTGAAGATTTTTGTGTAAACAGACTACACTTGAAACTGAAAAAGCAAAACTTAAAGAAGTGTTTTATATTTGCCTTATACCTTTTAAAATATGGCTAATAACACTGATTAGTAGGTAATATGAAATTGACTTTTTGTTTTACTATTATGGTTTAGTAGGAGTTCTTAACAGTTGGATTTCTGGGTACTTTAATCTTGTTTCATGCCAGTTGAGCTAAGATGTAACCAACCACATTATCAAATTTTGCATCAGTGTTACAAACCACGTCATCTGAGTTTTAGATTAAGTAATTTAAATGCTTTCTTCCAATATTACATGATTCTTTTTATAAAACTTTTTAGGGAAGAATTTCGTACAATGTGGGTGATTGGTTTAGTGTTTAAGAAGACAGAAAATTCTGAAAATCTGAGTGTTGATCTTACATATGACATCCAGTCTTTCACTGACACAGGTAAGCTTGGCTTCTCTAAAAGCTTGAAATTAATTCATTTGTGCTGAATGTGTAATTATGTGGCCTTCGTTTCAAAATATTCTACCATGGGTCTAGATGGAAGGATATGATATAATGGTTGTTTTATTGCTTATTGAATGTATAGAAAATTAGTAGCAAAACTTTTGTTTGGATGGCTTCAGTATGTTGATTCTGGAGACATTTGCAGGACAGTCAACTCGGCAACTTTATATTTGGGACATAACTGACTAATTTGGTCATAAGAATTTAATTTTTTCATAAACTGTACCTTATTTAAGGCAAAATTTGCAACATACTTCTCACTGAAAAAGGTAAAACTTTTAAAATGTTTCTTATTCAATATAGTAAATTACATGGCTTTAAGTGATAGTATAAACATTTATACTTAATCAACAAATGTGACCTACGTATGTTAATGGAAAATGTATGCTTCAGTGTAAATCTTTTTCCATGTTTGTATTTGTTACTGAAAGCAGATTAATAGCAGAACCTAGGCAACATACCTTGTGCATTGCTGCAGTTAATCCAATATGTTGGAGCTCATCCTAACTAGTAAAGTGTAATTCATTCCTAGTGTTGTACTGACTATATTCAGAGATAAGGAATACTTGTGGCACCTTAGAGACTAACCAATTTATTTGAGCATAAGCTTTGAGCTGTAGCTCACGAAAGCTTATGCTCAAATAAATTGGTTAGTCTCTAAGGTGCCACAAGTACTCCTTTTGCGGATACAAACTAACACGGCTGCTATTCTGAAACCTATATTCAGAGATGATACACAACACAAAAATAAACAAGTCATGCTAACTTCACAATCTGTTTAAAATGCTTTTGACAAACCAAAAAGGACAACATTGGTGGAAATTTGCAACATAACATCTGGAGAGCAAAATTAAGAATATGGCAGTGTTCTGTGGAAGATTGATTAGATGTATTGACAGTGTTGTTTTGACAAAAGTTTAAGTATAGTTTCATAACTTCAATACTATGTGCAATAAAGCATTTCTTAACAAACCTCTGTCTATGGATTCCCAAGTTGAGGCTTATTTAGTGAATACTATGAATTTGGCATACAGTAATATAGTCGCAGTAAGTGGTAAATGTGTAAAATGTGGAAAAGTATCTTAAACTGGACTAAAATAATGTTGTAATGTAATGAAGTTGCCTTAAATAGAGGAGGGAGAGAAACCACACAAGCCCACCTCCCAACATGAAATGCAAGATTCAGCCATTTGTAAATGGACCTCTGGATTTCCAACATAAAAATGTTTAAAATCTCTAGTTTAAACATTAAACTGGTCTGATTTGAGATATTTGTGTAATGACTTGTATTCTGTCATCCTTTCATTACTCTTCCCTTTGTTTCCCTGACCTTCCCCCCCTTTAAAAAAAAAAAAAAAAAAGGCAATTTTATTAAGATTTCATACATTTTTTTGAAGGGTGTTTGAAAATCTTGGTGCTTCTATGTGCAGTTAACATCTGTTCTCAATCAAAAGGAAATTTCTTTCCCTCTCCCAAAACAGTGAATATAAGCTACTTGATTAAAGATAGCGAGTGCTACACTCCTTTGATTTGACTAGAGAATGTAGACAGGCTGATTAGCACTCTTCCTACTTAGTGTTTTTAATTATCTTGCTTTACAATCTAAAATCTAATCTAGAAGCTCTTCCCTCAACTGGAATGGCAAATATACTCTTTGCAAATAGATCCTAAATTCTTATCGCTTGAAAACAACATTCAAGACTTACGTTTCTGAATGGTCTCTGAATATCTCAGTTGTCAAACACGGAGGTCTATAAGTAGAATTTATAGACTATATCCAAACCAAAACTTTTAGTTAGAGTTTTAACAAATACCTCCAGAAATGTTTCTTTCTGAGGTATGGGGAATCTTAACTAGACGTTAATCTGGAAATGAACAGCAAAGGGATTAATCCAGCTCCCATTGCTATATAATCTTTCAGTACTCAACCCACCTGACATAGACTATCAATTTCATCTTTGAATTTACTCCTTTCTTATTATCTGATGGTAATATGCTATTGGGTGCATATTGATTTTATGTAACTTTTAAATTATTTTTGACAGGAATATAGACTAAAGATACATTTTTCTTTGAGTGTTTGTCCATGTCGATTCCATTCTCGGTGTGTGTGCACCCCCATGCACAGTTGTCAGAGACTTGCTTTAGCAGTATCCCTAGGGTTGGCTGTGGCGCCCCCTTGAGTGCCTCGCTCATGCGTCGATATATCAGGCACCACCAGCCCTATGCCCTCTCAGTTCCTTCTTATTGCCCGTGGTGGTTGGTCGGCGTGCCTCTCTCCCTTGCATTGCAGGTGGTCAGTGGTTTCTTTCCCTTTTGAACTTTGTGTTCCATCTGTAAATAGTTTGTTTTATTGTAGATTAGTTAGTAAGTAGCTCTTAAGAACTGTAGCGTAGTCATTTAGGGTCCCGGTAGGGACCCTGCCTTAGGCAGGACAAGCCCCGGTCACCAGGTTTTAAGCCATGTGCTGTAATAGGCCTATACCTGTTAGCGACCCACATGGTAGCTGTCTGAATTGCCTGGGGGGAATCCCACATTAAAAGCGTCGCATCGGTAAGAACTTTTGTCCCAGGACACAGAAAGAACGCGACATTCACTTGAGGGCCTCCTAATGGAGGCAGTTCTTCAGCCAGCCTCGGAGCCAGCCCAGCTGGATGCAATGCCCAGCACTTTGGCTTTAGTGTGTAGTGCACCCCCAGCACTAGGCTCTACCCAGCACCGATCCCCTTTGCTGGTGCCCAAGAAGACCAAGAAGTGGGACCTGGTACCGAGAAAGATAGACCAAGGGGCATTGTGCAGAGGACCCTGCCAGGGTCACCTGTGCACGCTGGAGCTGTGAGGGGGCACGTCCTCCTACCCCCATAAGGGATCCACAACAGACTCCGGGGAGCGGTAGGTGATCCAGAATGATGGTGGAGTCAATGCCTTCCCGGCACCCAGAGAGCAAAGGACTCTCCCACCACAGCCGGCACCATGTGCAGCGATGGACCCAGAAAAGGTTCCCTATGAGGGCAAGCCAGCTGTGAAAGCCTCCTAGAAAGCGAGTGAGCACTGCTGGTCTCCGGAGCCGAGGCAGAGCCCTTTGTTGCCGCATCCCTGGTCTCCGCATCAGCCCAACCAGTTCACTGCTACAGATGGCCAGCACTGCACTCCTGGTTTCTGCCCTCGCATCGAGTCTCACCCAGAGGGAAGCGCCAGTCGCCATGTAGTCGGCACCAGTCATCTTTGTGACAACCCTCCCCATGCAGACTATCACTGTCACAGAGACCTTTGGGGTGCTCCTCAACATGGCGCCGCTCCCCCTACTCCCAGCACCAGTCTGACTATTTGAGGCACCAGTCACTCATGGTGCCGGTTAGCCTCCAGATGCAGGCATCAATGGCCCTGTCCTGGTCACCAGAGGAGGATTCCTCCGGCATGGAGAGGGAGTCTAGCCCCTCACAGAAACAGCACTGTCGCAACTGGGATCCTGAGGTTGCATCCACCTCAGTGATGCCGTCCTGGCAACGGGGCTAGTGTCCAGCGCAATGGTCTTACTGGAATGCCTGGGGCATGCCGGTTATGCCGATGCTCCCATCTTGCCAATTGTCGGTCGCCACATCAGACAAGCTCCAATTGGCACCAGTAGCAATGGATTCGGTGCGTGAAGCACTAGCAGACGCTGAGGTGGAGGGACAGGTGCCCACCCTGAGACCCCCTTCCCCTGCAGGGGATGATGCCCGAGGTCCTCCCCCAGTGGTTAGTCATCATCCCCCTCTCCAGACAAAGTGGTGGTGGGGCCCTCCCCTGCTAGCCCATCAGGTGACATTAAGGAGCACCAAGCTCTGCTCCGAAGGGTAGCCACTAACTTTGGCCTAGAGGCAGAAGAGATGGTGGAGCAATCAGACACTTCGTTCAGTGTGCTTTCTGCATCCACCCCCACCCATGTCACGTTGCTGGTGCATGAAAGGGTCCTAAACATTGCCAAAGTCTTCTGGCAAACCCTGTCCTCCATCCCTTCCACTTCCAAGAGGGCTGAGAAAAAGTATTTTGTCTCTGCCAAGGGGTTTGAATACTTATACTTAAGGTCCTACCAAATTCATGGCCATGAAAAATGCGTCATGGACTGTGAAATCTGGTCTTTGTGTGCTTTTACCCTATACTATACAGATTTCATTCTCAAATTGAGGGTCCTGACTCAAAAGGTAGTTGCAGGGGAATTGCAAGGTTATTTTAGGAGGAGTTGCAGTATTGCCACCCTTACTTCTATGCTGCCTTCAGAGCTGGGTAGCTGGAAAGTGGCGGATGTTGGCCAGGTGTTTGCAAGGGGAGTTTCGGAGGAAGACTAAGAGAGGCAGGCAGAAGAACAGGCAGGCTAGTGAAGGAGAAATAGAGATCAGGAACAGGTTTGTAGAGTTGGGAAATTAAGAAGGGGCATAGCAGGTGGTCACTGAAGGTGAAAGGGCAAGGAAGAAGAGAAGAGTAGCTTGTCCTATAGGAAGAGGGGAAGAGGCAATGGAGACAACACCAAATATGAGCCCCAAGAGGATACGGGATGGGTTGCAGAGGATTGCAAGAGAGGATAGGAATCGAGAGGACTTGCAGCCAGACGGAACAGGGGATAGACTGGAAAATCGCACCATCACCAGAAAAAGGCAGCTCTACATGATTGGGGACTCCTTACTGAGAAGACTAGACAGGAGAGTAACCAGAGCTGATCCAGAGAACAGAAAGGTGTGTTGTCTGTCGGGTGTTAAGATACGGGATGTGGACCTGAGGCTGAAGAGGATCCTAATGAGAGTGGGAAAGAATCCACTGATTGTCCTTCATGTGGGAACAAATGATACGGGTAGATTCTGCCTGGAACGTATCAAGGGAGACTATGCCTGGCTGGGGAAGAAGCTTAAGGAAATCGAGGGTTAGGTGATCTTCAGTGGAATTCTGCCTGTTCCTAGAGAAGGTCAACAAAGGTGTGACAAGATTTTTGATGATCAACAGATGGCTCAGGTAGTGGTGCTATAAGGAGGGCTTTGGGATGTATGGCCATTGGGAAGCATTGGTGGACAGAGGACTGTTCTCTCGGGATGGACTGCACCCGAGTAAGGAGGGAAATAGACTTCTGGGATGGAGACTGGCACAACTGATTAAGAGAGCTTTAAACTAGGAATTTGGGGGAAATGGTTGGGAGATGTCCAGGTAATCTCCACGCCGGATTTTAACATTGAGAGGGAAGAAAACGAAGTAAGAAAGGATACAACCGTGGGTAGGAGAATGGACGTAAGGAGGAAGGGTAGTGTAGATACCAGTCTAATAGGTGATACTGGCAGTAGAATGTCTGTGCCTAATCAGGTAAAGAATGTGAGCAAAGCCAAACAGCAAAAATTAAGATGTTTGTACACTAACGCGAGGAGCCTAAGTAACAAAATGGAGGAACTAGAGCTACTGGTGCAGGAAGTGAAACCAGATATTGTAGGGATAACAGAAACATGGTGGAATAGTAGTCATGACTGGAGTACAGGTATTGAGGGGTATGTGCTGTTTAGGAAAGACAGAAATAAAGGCAAAGGTGGTAGAGTAGCATTGTATATCAATGATGAGGTAGACTGTGAAGAAATAAGAACTGATGGAATGAATAAGACAGTGTCTGGGCAAAAATCACATTGGGAAGGAGAGCTACTAGAGCCTCCCCTGGAATAGTGCTTGGGGTGTGCTGTAGACCACTGGCATCTGATTTGGATATTGATAGAGACCTCTTTAATGCTTTTAATGAAGTAAATAGTAATGGGAATTGTGTGATCATGGGAGACTTTAACTTCCCAGATATAGACTGGAGGACAAGTGCTAGTAATAATAATAGGGCTCAGATTTTCCTGGATGCGATAGCAGATGGATTCCTTCACCAAGTAGTTGCTGAACCAACAAGAGGGGATGCCATTTTAGATTTGGTTTTGGTGAGTAGTGAGGTCCTCATAGAAGAAATGGTTGTAGGGGACAACCTTGGTTCAAGCTATCATGAGCTAATTCAGTTCATACTAACAGGTTTCAGAGTAACAGCCGTGTTAGTCTGTATTCGCAAAAAGAAAAGGAGTACTTGTGGCACCTTAGAGACTAACCAATTTATTTGAGCATGAGCTTTCGTGAGCTACAGCTCACTTCATCGGATGCATACTGTGGAAACTGCAGCAGACTTTATATATACACAGAGAATATGAAACAATACCTCCTCCCACCCCACTGTCCTGCTGGTAATAGCTTATCTAAAGTGATCATCAGGTTAGGCCATTTCCAGCACAAATCCAGGTTTTCTCACCCTCCACCCCCCCCACACAAATTCACTCTCCTGCTGGTGATAGCCCATCCAAAGTGACAACTCTTTACACAATGTGCATGATAATCAAGTTGGGCCATTTCCTGCACAAATCCAGGTTCTCTCACTCCCTCACCCCCCTCACCATACTAAATGGAAGGATAAACAAAAAGAGATCTTTGACTAGGGTTTTTGATTTGAAAATGGCTAACTTTAAAAAATTAAGGAAATTAGTTAGGGAAGTGGGTTGGACTGAAGAACTTGTGGATCTAAAGGCGGAGGAGGCCTGGAATTACTTGGTCAAAGTTGCAGAAACTATCAGAAGCCTGCATCCCAAGAAAGGGGGAAAAATTCATAGGCAGGAGTTGTAGACCAACCTGGATGAGCAAGCATCTCAGAGAGGTGATTAAGAAAAAGCAGAAAGCTTGCAAGGAGTGGAAGATGGGAGGGATCAGCAATACCTTATTGATGTCAGAATATGTAGGGATAAAGTGAGAAAGGTCAAAAGCCATGTAGAGTTGGACCTTGCAAAGGGAATTAAAACCAATAGTAAAAGGTTCTATAGCCATATAAATAAGAAAACAAAGAAAGAAGAAGTGGGACCACTAAACACTGAGGATGGAGTGGAGGTTAAGGATAATCTAGGCCTGGCCCAATATCTAAACAAATACTTTCCCTCAGTCTTTAATGAGGAGCTTAGGGATAATGGTAGGATGACAAATGGGAATGAGGATATGGAGGTAGATATTACCACATCCGAGGTAGAAGCCAAACTCTAACAGCTTAATGGGACTAAATCGGGGGGCCCAGATAATCTTCATCCAAGAATATTAAAGGAATTGGCATATGAAATTGCAAGCCCATTAGCAAGTGTTTTTAATGAATCTGTAAACTTAAGGGTTGTACCGTACAACTGGAGAATTGCTAACATAGTTCCTATTTTTAAGAAGAGGTAGGGGAGGGAAGTGATCCGGGGAACTTCGGGACTGTTAGTTTGACATCTGTAGTATGCAAGGTCCTGGAAAAAATTTTGAAGGAGAAAGTAGTTAAGGACATTGAGGTCAATGGTAATTGGTAATACAACATGGCTTTACAAAAGGTAGATCATGCCAAACCAACCTGATCTCCTTTATTGAGAAGGTAACAGATTTTTTAGACAAAGGAAACGCAGTGGATCTAATTTACCTCGATTTCAGTAAGTCATTTGACATGGTTCCACATGGGGAATTATTAGCTAAATTGGGGAAGATGGGGATCAATATAAAAATTGAAAGGTGGATAAGGAACTGGTTAAAGGGGAGACTACAACGGGTCATACTGAAAGGTGAACTGTCAGGCTGGAGGGAGGTTACTAGTGGAGTTCTTCAGGGATTAGTTTTGGAACCACTCTTATTTAATCTTTTTATTACTGACCTTCGCACAAAAAGTGGGAATGTGCTAATAAAGTTTGCGGATGACAGAAAGCTGGGAGGTATTGCTAATTTAGAGAGAGACCGGGATATCATACAGGAAGATCTGGATGACATTGTAAACTGGAGTAATAGTAATAGTATGAAATTTAATAGTGAAAAGTGCAAGGTCATGCATTTAGGGATTAATAACAGAAAATTTTGTTGTAAGCTGGAGACACATCAGTTAGAAGTAACGGAGGAGGAGGATCTCTGACTATTGGTTGATCACAGGATGACTATGAGTTGCTAATGTGATATGGCCGTGAAAAAAGCTAATGCGGTCTTGGGATGCATCAGGCGAGGTATTTCCAGGAGAGATAAGGAGGTGTTAGTACAGTTATACAAGGTACTGGTGAGACCTCATCTGGAATACTGTGTGCAGTTCTGGTCTCCCATGTTTAAGAAGGATGAATTCAAAGTGGAACAGATGCAGAGAATGGCTACTAGGATGATCCGAGGAAAGGAAAACCTTTCTTATGAAAGGAGACTCAAAGAGCTTGGCCTGTTTAGCCTAACCAAAAGAACGTTGAGGGGAGATATGATTGGTCTCTATAAATATATCAGAGGGATAAATACCAGGGAGGGAGAGGAATTATTTAAGCTCAGTACCAATGTGGACACAAGAACAAATGGATATAAACTGGCCATCGGGAAGATAGACTTGAAATTAGACCAAGATTCCTAACCATTAGAGGAGTGAAGTTCTGGAACAGCCTTCCAAGGGGAGCAGTAGGCGCAAAAGCCATATCTGGCTTCAAGACTAAGCTTGATAAGTTTATGGAGGGGATGGTATGATGGGATAGCCTAATTTTGGCAATTGATCTTTGACTTAGCGGTAAATATGCCCAATGGCCTGTGATGGGATGTTAGACGGGGTGGGATCTGAGTTACTACAGAGAATTCTTTCCTGGGTGTTTGGCTGTTGAGTCTTGCCCACATGCTCAGGGTTCAGCAAATTGCCATATTTGGGGTCGGGAAGGAATTTTCTTCCAGGGCAGATTGGCAGAGGCCTTGGGGGTTTTTCGCCTTCCTCTGCAGCGTGGGGCATGGGTCACTGGCTGGAGGATTCTCTGCACCTTGAAGTCTTTAAACCACGAGGTGAGGACTTAAATAGCTCAGACATAGGTCCGGGGTTTGTTACAGGGGTGGGTGGGTGAGATTCTGTGGCCTGCGTTGTGCAGACTAGACGATCATAATGGTTCCTTCTGACCTTAAAGTCTATGATTCTAGGTTCCCAGCTCTGAAGGCAGCACCCTACCAGCAGCAGCACAGACGTAAGGGTGGCAATACCATACCATGACACCCTTCCTTTCTTCTGCACTGCTGCCTTCCTTGTTGGGCAGCTGGAGATGGTGGCTGCTGACTGAGGGCCCAACTTTGAAGGCAGGAGCGTAGAAGTAAAGGTAGCAGTACCGCAACCCCAACTACAATAACCTTGCAACCACCCACAACTCCCTTTTGGGTCAGGACCCCTACAATTAAAACACCCTGAAATTTCAGATTTAAAATAGCTGAAATAATGAAATTTACGATGTTTAAAATCCTATGAGTGTGAAATGGACCATGAATTTGGTAGGGCCCTACTTATACACCCACCCACCCCAGAGTCATTGGTTTTGTCGGTGGCCAACAGAAAGGACAAGCAAGGGCATTCTAATTCCGGTCCCAAAAATAAGGAGGCCAAGAGACTGGACCTTTTCGTGAGGAAATTTTGTTCCACAGCCAGTCTCTAGTTCCGAGTCACGAACCACCAGGCTCTTTTGAGGTGATATAATTTTAACCTGTGGGACTCCCTCCACAAGTTTAAGGACTTCATGTCCTAGGAAGTGACCCAGGAGTTTGAGGCCCTGGTAGAGGAGGGTACGCAGTGACTTGGTGCTCCCTCCAGATGGCCTGGGATGCAGCCAATTCAGTGGCCAGGGTGATTGCCTCAGCAGTGGTCATGAGGCACAGTTCCTGGCTTCAGACCGCGGGCCTATCCCAGGAGATGTAGTCCTCGATACAAGATCTCCCATTTGATGAAATTGGGCTGTTTGCAGAACAAAGGGATATGAGGCTGCACAGTCTGAAGGACATTTGGGCCACCCTTCACTTTCTGGGGTTGCATACGTCTCAGTTGGCGAGGAAGCAATTCCGGCTGCCCTTGCCACCAAGGTCTTGGCAGCCTCGGCAGGTATCTACAAGGAGAAGGGACACTAGTTTTAATAGCCTCTGCTCTTCCTCCTCCCATTCACCTGCGCAGCCTGGCCCAGCGAAACGTCACAGGGACCAGAAGCAGGTGTTTTGAGGCCGCACTTGAGAGCGACACCTCGGTCACCTCCCCGGATCGTCCCCATCTTTTCCTCAGCCATCTCCGTCCCTATCATTCGGCCTCGTCAAGGGTCACCTCGGACCACTGGGTGCTAGAGATTGTCAGTGGGCTACTCCTTCCAGTTTTCGGCCACCCTCCTTCCCATCCCCCCTCTTCCCAGTCCCTCTTCAGGGACCCTGCTCATGAGCAACTCCTGGTTCAGGAGGTAGACAGTCTCCTACAACTGGGGGCAGTAGAGGAGGCCCTTCAGAAAATGTGGGGGAAAGATTTCTACTCCTGCTGTTCCCTGATCCCAAAAGCAAAAGGGGGTCTAAGACCTATTCTGGATCTGCGACGACTCAAGAAGTAGAAATTTTGCATGGTTTCGCTGGCCTCTGTCATCCCCTCCTTGGATCCGGGATGCTGGTATGCCACTCTCGACTTATTTCCATATCTCTGTTTTCCAAGGACACAGACAGTTCCTCTGTTTTATGGTGTCCAGCACCACTTCCAGTTCACGGCACTTCCCTTTGGCCTCTCCTCTGATCCGCAGGTATTTACAAAAATTATGGCCCTAATAACTACTTATCTGAGGCATCGGGGGGGTTCCAGGTCTATCCTTATATCGATGATTGGCTCATCAAGGGGAGATCGCGGGATCAAGTGCAGAGCAGCCTCCATCTGGTGCATTCTACCTGCTGTGACCTAGGCCTGTTAGTGAACAAAAAGAAATCAACCCTTGTACCAGTGAAACGGATAGAGTTCATTGGAGCAGTCCTCGATTCCACGTAGGCCAGGGCATTCCTTCTGGAGGCCCATTTCCGAGCCATGTCAGACATAACTTCCCATGTAAGGGGCGACTCGCTCACCACCGCCTGCACTTGCCTGAGGTTGCTAGGCCACGTGGCTGCCTGGACTTACATGGTCCGTCATGCACAACTCCGGCCACTGCAGGCGTGGTTGGCGTTGGTCTACATCCTCAACAGGCATGACCTGGACCAAGTAGTCAAGGTGCCGGTCCACATCTGGTCATCACTGGCATGGTGGTTGGACCCCACATCGGTATTGCAGGGAGTTCCCTTTGTAGCCCTGGCCCTGTCGCTAACTCTGGTTTCTGACACCTCAGACCTGGTCTGGGGAGCCCACCTGGGCGAGTTCAGTACACAGACTTCTGGTCAGGGGTTGACCACTCTCTCCACATAAATGTCAGGGAGCTCAGGGCTGTTCTCCTGGCCTGTAAGGCTTTTCGGTCACACTTTACAAGGCAAAGTGGTTGAAGTCCTGGTGGACAACACCGCCACGATGTTTTATATCAAGAAACAAGGCGGAGCCAGGTCATCAGCCCTCTTCCATGAAGCCATCTGGCTCTGGGACTTCTGTGTGCAGTATGCTATTCATCTCATGGCAGTGCACCTCCCCGGCACCAGAAATGTCCTGGCAGATCGCCTCAGCAGAGTCTTTTTGCCTCACCACAAATGGTCACTCCACCCCAACGTGGTCAAAGAGATCTTCCAAAAGTAGGGGGTCTCCTTGGGCAGACTTGTTTGCAACTTGTCCGGACAGCAAGTGTCACCTGTTCTGCTTGTTGCTGGGGGGGGGAGGGGGGGCGTTGACAGGGACTCCTTGTCGGACACCTTCCTGTTTCCATGGTCAGGGGCTCTGATGTGTGCTTTCCCACCAGTGCCATTGCTTCAGAGTCCTCATGAAGATCAAACAGGACAAGGACAAGGTTATCCTGATAGCCCTGGCTTGGCCTTGCCAACGCTGGTTCTGCCCTCTGATGGATCTGTTGGTGACAACCCCGGTGCAGCTGCCCCTCTGGCCAGATCTCCTGTTGCAGAATCATGGCAGGCTCCTGCACCTGAAGCTGTCAGCGTTGCACCTCACAGCTTGCTTGCTGCTTGGTTAACTGCCAAAGAGCAGGAGTGCTCAGCCCAAGTCCAGCAGGTCCTACTGGGTAGTAGAAAGCCCTCCACTAGAGTGACCTACCTGGCCAAATAGAAATGATTCACGTGCTGGACCTCAGCCCAAAGGGTTAGGCCTGACCAGGCCTCGCTGCAGTTGATCCTGGACTACCTTATGCATCTCAAGCTCCAGGCCATGTCCCTTTCATCAGTAAAGGTCCAGCTGTGGACACATCCAGCTTTCCTGCCCAAGGTGGTTTCGCAATTTCACATGAGCCAGGATATGTTTTTACCGGTCTCCTTCCCAAAGCTTCATAGGTCTGAGGAGGAACGTCGGGAGAGCGCTAACCTTCTACATAGAGAGAACCAAGCCATTTCGCAAGTCGCCGCCGTTGTTCCTCGTCGTAGCAGATAGGATGAAAGGTCGTCCAGTGTCCACCCAGAGAATCTCATCTTAGATCACTGCCTGCATCCAATTCTGCTATGATCAATCAAAGATGCCCCCACCGGCGATTGTAACCACCCACTCAACTAGAATGTAAGCTTCGGTGGTGGCCTTCCTGGCCCGTGTGCCAATTCAGAATATCTGCAGGACCCCCACCTGGTCATCCATCCATACGTTCATGTCTCACTATGTGCTTACCCAGAAAGCTTACCCAGAAAGCCCGAGACAATGTTAATTGACTAAATACAATACTTAACAGCTACTTACTAACTAATCTACAATAAAACAAAACTATTTACACCTGGCATGAAGTTCAAGAGGGAAAGAAACTGCTGACCATTTACAAGGCAAGGGAGAGAGGTGTGCCCACCAGCCACCGCGGGCGGTAAGAAGGAGCTGAGAGGGCATAGGGCCAACAGCACCTGATATACTGGCGCATGAGTGCGGCACTCAAGGGGGCGTCACAGCCAAACCTACAGATGCCACTAAGGCAAAAGTCTCCATCTGTGCACGTGGGTGCATACACACCTAGAATGGCATCTACATGAGCAACACATCTCGAAGAACAACAATTATGAAAAGTAGGTAACCATTTTTTCTTAGCTTTCCTTTATTTCTTTATAGTCTGTTTTGGTAGACTACAATGTTCATGAAATTGAAAGATCTCAAATATAAAGATTATATGGTGTTAAGTTACATGTGTGCGTATAGAGCTTGTAAATTTGTACATTTAATTAATTGTATTGCATCTCACAGTTTAGTTGTAGTGTGATAGTGTGGCATTATACTTGGGGGCGGGGGAAGTGCTTTGAGTGGAAAATGTGATTTAATCTCTCAGTGATGTAATGTTTTGAAGTTTGCCTATATTTTTGCAAATATAAGGGTGAAAGATTAAAGTTAGGTGGTAACTTTTTAAGTCAGATGGGGAGATGGTGATGAATCATAAACTGGATGTAAATCCTACTATACTGGATCCTTAAACTGTTAATTACCATGCCTTCTACTATTCTTTTGTGAAGCTATAGACTCCTTGTCAAGGTGTAATTTGGGAGGGCTTTTAGCTGGACAATAATATAATATACTCTCAAGCTTAACTCATTTTTAGAATATTTTTTCGTTTGTGGTGTTTCCTTTGTCTTTTGAAGGAGCACCAGAAGTTTAAATTAGGTTTTCATTAAGGTCTGCAGAAGGAGAACCCTCTTCCAATACACCAGGCCAAACTTACTGACCCTCTGAGCCACATACAATAATCTTCAGAAGTTGAAGAGCTGGGCATGCCTGTCAGGGTTACAGCTTCAGCCCTGCAGAGCTCCTGCATTGCAGTGGGGTGGTGGGGCTAGAGAATTTTGCCCTGTGGGAGGCACCTGCCAGGGCTTCAGCCCTGAGACCCCCTCCTCCCTGTTGGGCAGAAGCCCCTAGCCTCACCTTCCTGCTGTAGGGTAGAAGCCCCGAGCTTCCACTCTCACCCCAAGTCTGGTAGGCGGAGAATGGGGTCGGGGGGCATGGAGGGCTCTGCAAGCTGCACTTTAACTGTAAAAGTGCTACCCTTGCAAATACACAGTGAGGCTCACTGAAGCAGGGGCCACTCCTGCTGACTTCAACAAGCCCATGAGAGGATGGGAATTGTATCTGTTTGGGGTGGAGGAGGTAGTTTTATATCCATCTGTAAAATTTTAAGCATTTGCATATTTTCTGGATGTACAGCTTCAAACTCTTAAATTTCTATTATAGAAAAGACTCTAGTATACTTTCCATAACCTTTGCCCCTTTCCCCATTGTCAGACTAGGGAGAATGGCTCCATGCCATTCTATGCCGTGAACTCCTGCTTCTTGACTTGTTTTTTTTCTCCCGGTTTCCTACCAGTGCTTCCATTCATCAGTCCATCTCCTTTGCCAACACCCCCCACGCACCCGCCCAAAACCTCTCTACCTCATGCCAGCTGCCTGGTGCTACTAATAGGATTTTTTTTTATAAATCATGCTGTTTGCAGATATTTAAACTTGTTTAAACATCACTCTATATATGTTTGTATAAACTTTTATCAATCTACCATTAGCTGCCATCCCCTTCCTCCTCCTCTCCCTCCCCCCCCCCCCAAAAAAAAAAAAGAAAAAAAATTAAATGGCACTCAACAAAGCAAACCAAACAAATCTGGAGTTCGGAAGTAAAAATATTTTGCTGATATGAGCCACTACAAAAAGAACATTTTCAAAGTAAATGAACAATTTGGAAATACTGTATCACCTGTGGGCACACACGTTTCACAGAACAATCACTTTATATCTGATATATCTTTATATCTCAGTCATCTCAAAGGAAACCTGCACAATACCTTCAAAAGATGAAGTTGGGTGCTTAAATTCATAACTTTGCTAGACACTAAAAATCATGGTCTTAATAAAGAGACAGGATTAATGTCTTATTACAACAGTCCTTAACCCGCTTAACTTCCGTTTTTTGTCCTATGACTGTAGAGGTGTTAACTGGCCACTTCAATGGTCTGTTACAAAACGTGTAAACTGCTTACTGGGAAACAATCTGTTCCACCTAGTATTTACCTGTGACTTGCTGCGTACCTTTCCCAAACGGGAAGAGCTCTGTGTAGCTTGAAAGCTTGTCTCTTTCCCCAATAGAAGTTGGTCCAATAAAAGGTATTAGTATTACTTAACCCACCTTGTTTTTTTAATATCCTGTGACCAACGTGGGTACAACAAAACTGCAAACAATGGAGGACATCGTATTTTGCCATCTGAAATGGCAACTCCACAACATGAAGAAAAAAGGAGGAAAAACTTAATAGCAACATCTGCTTCCTGAGCAAAAGCAAGAAATAAAACATCACCTGAAGACTCACCCTCTCTAACTTTCTGATCACTACATACAACTCCATATATGCCAAACAGCTGTGAAGGAGGATTTCAGAAAAACCGAGGCCTTCAAGTTCTCAAAAAGGGAGCCGCCTCAGACAAGAAGTCGTCACAAAGTTCCATGCACTGGAAGGAAAAAATCAGGAAACCTACCTGGAGATCATGCAAGAAACCCAAAACAACTATTTAAAAAAAAAAAAAAAAAAAAATCTGACAGCCATCCAACCCAGAACCAAAAAGTGGACGTAACTACCACAACTCCCAGAACACCATCGCCGGGAGAAACCATGGCACAAGGACCTTACCACATGGACACTACACACACCCCAGTATCATCAATTTGTCAAGACTACTCCTAACCAGAACTGAATTATCTGTACTCTCCCAGGGATTGAACTGCTGCACAGAACCTGATACCATACTAACAGGTGGAGAACTAGAAGATTCTTTTACCAACTCTGCGTCAAAGAATTCTTTCACAACAATGAATATGCCACCCACAACTACCATGTCCCCACCAACAATCATAAGAAAAAAGAATCATTTTACTGGACACCCCACAGTGGAAAAAGCCACACATTTGATCATTACGTTGATTACTTCAGGGGAAAAAAATCAACAGTGAAATCCTTAACAAATATCACATCTGGCACACTCGCTCCATTGCTGAGAGGAGTCCCTGAAATCAACCACCAGCTAGTGATCAAACCAGCAGACAAAGGGGGTGCCTTCATAATTCTCAACCATGATGATTGCATTAATGAGGCCAAACAACAACACTCCAACACCACCTGCTATAAACTACCCAAAGACTATCTCACACCACAATTCACCCAGGAATCTAAGGGTATCATCAAATCCTTCCCCGGACGACATCATCATTACTGAGCCTAATGTTAAGATTGTGTGACATTTTGTTATAAACCACTGTCTTTGTTTGCTTATAACTTTGCCACACAACCATTTTTGCTGAAACTTTCTATGCTTGCGCTCTGCCTTTTTTTGCTTAAACTTACAGTTCAGCTGTTTCCAGGAATGAGGTTAGAGGAAAATAGGTACGTTTTGTGGTGTTCAATATATATAAAATATTATTTGAAGAGCTCAGGATTTGGAATTGAAATTTGTTAGGGACATAGTTGTGGTGTCAGGGGAGGTCCTTTTTGCTTTTCCTGTGAAAATACACCTGCATTTGACCAAGTTATAAGCAACTAAAAATTGCTATTTGCATATGCTCCCAGCTTGTTGGTGACTTCTCCTGAACCTCTGAAGATTCCATCTGCACTGAGCATGCTCCACCCCAGTGAATTTCGCTAGTGCCAGCCTCATTATGCATGTTCCTTAGCACAGCTAGAGATCCTTATGGACAGGATGATGAAGCAACAGTAGCAGCAACTGCTGCAATCACACCTTTACCTCTGTGAAAGATTAGCGTAAGAGAAGGCATATATTAAAGTAAAGAGGAGCTCAGTTCTGCCTCCTCTACTAAAAACCGAGAAAGAGCTCCTCCCCTTCTCCCAGGTTTGGGAGAGCAGTACATCTTTGCAGTTCCTTCTCTTTGTTAACTGCTCCCACTTGTGTTTATCTGCTTTGATCAGTGGAGGACATAAGAACGGCCATACTGGGTCAGACCAAAGGTCTATCTAGCCCAGTATCCTGTCTTCCGACAGTGCCAGGTGCCCCAGAGGGAATGAACTGAACAGGTAATCGTCAGGTGATTCATCCTCTGTCTCCCATTCCCAGCTTCTGGCAAACAGAGGCTAGGGACACCATCCCTGTCCATCCTGGCTAATAGCCATTGATGAACCTATCCTCCATGAACTTATCTAGTTCTAGTCTCTCTTCCACTGACTGGTGTTAGTAATTCAGTGCACTTCTGAACGCCTGTTATGCAAGACGTAATACCCTTAATCTAGAGGTAGGAAAATGTTATTCCTTCCAATTCTTTGAATAGATGAGGTAACAGCAGAGTTGCAAAAGTTCACTTCTAGTAAAACTGAATAGAATCCAGAAGCCAGATTCTGTTCATCTCGGGGGGGGGGGGAGCGTTGCAAATGGCTGTAGGCAAACTTTGTGCCTCCTAGAATCTGGGCTACTTCAGGGACCAGTGCAGCCCTTGGAATAAGATAGGCTGTATACATTAGAGCCATTCTTACACAACAGCTTATGGGCTTCTCCACAGCCAAGAATTGTGGAGCACGACATGCCATCCCCCTCAATATGCAACTTTAATTCAGCCCCTTTATAAATATCCATTTTAATACTGTGACTATGTAATTAAAGTTTTTGTTCTACAGGACCCTTCCCTTATTGAATGCATAGGATGGACAGTCAGTAAGGTAGATGATTGGAAGAGTAGAGAGAGGATCTCAAGTTTAAGACCCTGGTTTGGGTATACTTCAGAAATATACTGAGTGGCGGGTGGGGCGAGGGGGGAATACCCAGGCCCACCCACTACTCTGGGTCCCAGGCCAAGGACCTTGCAGGGGGCACCCTTGTACCGCATCCCCTCCAACTCTTCAGTACATTTCCCTGAACCACTTTCCCACTGTCCCAGCACCTTCTTCACCCTTGCTTCAAGGCCTCAGCATACCAGTCCTAGCAAGCGCGCAGGAGCTTCCTCTGGCTTCCCTGTTCCTGCCCAGTACTGCTCTGTCTACAGTGCTAGCTTTCTTCTGCCTGCAGTATGATGAGCCTGCTGGACCCTGATTTGGCAGCTTCTCAGAGCCTCTCTTTTATTGGCTGCTTCCTGCACAGCGTCCGTAGGGCTTGTTAACACCTTTCATACCAGTGTAAGGGGGCTGCCCAAACACAACCTTCTTCCTCAGGAATGAATCCTTCTGTCAGGTGTGCTCCCTCTATCTTGCGGTTGGGGAAGATGAGGTGCATTGAGGAGATGGGACAAGATGAGAGAGCTGGGATAAGACTCTTTGGGGGGGAAATGTCTCTTGACTCTTTTGAGATTCTTAAAAAAAGTTGGTGTCGTAGTTCATCCCTTCATTATTTTGTCCATCAATTAGGCCTACTATCTGCTATAACAATTTTGGTCCATTAATTTCAGGACTGATATCTCTTGTTTTTAAGTTCAACCTCGGCACAGTCCTTGAATCATGTCAGTAGGCCTCTTTTTGTTTGGACTAATTCAGTCTGTCTGTTTTTTTTTTGCACTTGTTCATAGCATTCATTACTGAAAACAGTTTGACCTATTTTCCAAGGTTAATTCCCAAGCAGGCAAAAATTTATTATTGTGACTTCTTATGAACTTTGACATACTTTTACAATTGAACTTACAATTAGGGTAAATTTTTAGGCCCAATAATCACAGCAGCACCTAATGGCCCCGATCATGTATCAAGGCCAGTCAGTGTCAGGCACTGATACAAACACAATAACAAAAAGATAATCTCTGCCATTGAGAGCTAAATAAATGTCTTAACTTTAATTTATATCAAGTTAGACAAGAAACCTCATGACTCTGCTTGGTTCCATCTTTGAATTTATTCTTTCATAAATACAATGCGGGGCTCACATACTTTTAAAATACTTTTTCAGTCCCATATTTCAGAGAGGAAATTTACGTTTTAATGGATTTTCCTTTTTTAAAATATAAGCAAACTTAAATACTTTACTTTCTTCTCAGATGCGATGCAATTGTCAGTTCAGGAGGAAGGGCTGTTGGTTTTTTCTCAAGACTGAGGAAATATTAGCCTTCTTGTTGAATAATACTCTGGAATGTCAATCCTTTCTTCAAGGGCAAGTAACTGCATTTTCCACAATGTTTCAATGTGTCATCATCTTCTTCTAATTGTGTAGTTTATAGGCAAGCAATAAACAGCAAGATGTTTGAGATGGATATGAAAATTGCTGCAATGCATGTAAAACGAAAGCAACTTCATCAACTGCTACCTAATCATGTGCTTCAGAAAAAGAAAAAGGTAAACCTACAAATTACTGACAAACGTAACTAATGTTATAATATAATTACATTATAATTTAGTGATTCCCAAAGGTCTTTGGTGTACTAACAAAATAACTAAAACCCACTTTAAAAGGGCAGTTTTACTTGTGTAACCTACACAAACTTTCTAACCTATCTGGTGCAACGGTACTGATACCCTGATATGCAAAATCTATTGGTCCTAACATTGATAGTTCCCGGTTGCATCAATACCAATGAGTTAATATTGAATTATTTGTACATACGTTTCATGCATGCCTTTCTTCCTATCTCCTGGAAGTATCTGCTTCTGATTTCATCTCTTCTCCTTGAAATCATGCAGGTATGACATGATGATTTTTGTTGGAAATACTAGAGTAAACAGATTTAAGTCTGATTAATTTAGCGAACTCAAAGCTATTTTGCTAGTGTAATTTGGAAGCCAAATTAGGGAAATATGTACAACGCAGCACTTGCATGATTAACAAAGATTATCTGGTGCACACAAATTTAAGAATTTGGTTTGTTTTCTAACATCTCCCTGTTGTACTAATAGTTTTGAGATTGTGTGTAGGCCATAAAATTACTAAAGAAATTGTATGACCTCTCTTATGACTCAGTAGAATGTTGAACGCTTTGCTGCTGCCGTTTGTAGCTAACAACACACATTCGCTCGTATAACTAAAGATGTGGGTTAGAGAATGCTTTCAACAGTTAATGTGACTGACTATATGCTGTGGCCTAAAACTTGAAAAGGTCTCCACTTGACAGTTTTTTCTGTCTTAGATATAACCTTTTACTCCTAGATGGGAAAGATTTAAATGACAGTGAATGAATCTCAAAAATTGTCTGCTACACTTATACAGAAAATTTTTAGTAAGAGACTGTTTTCTGTCTAAAGTTGTTTTCCCCTTAAATGCATGGCAGGCCTATGTGATCATATGTGAGAAGAAGGGCAGCCTGCAAAACAGCATTTCATGAAGGGCAGCAGTAATTTAAGATCAAGCTATTTGGTTAGTTTGAGCATGATTAATTGCAACAGGAAAGAGTGTTTATGGGCCAAGTAACTAATGCAAAAAGTCCCTGCCTCACTCTTTGAATGTAGTCTGAGAGCAATCATATATGAAAGCTGACTTGTAAAAAGAAGTCTTTTTGGAAACATGCATGTCATGGTTATGTATTGCTGTTCTCTTGTCTGCATTCATATAAATAGCTCAATATAATATTAGTATCCTTTTAAAGCCATTGTCACCATTTAAAAATGTCTCTAAATTGTGTAGCAAAGTTTGCACATGGTAGACTGAAACAAATCCAGTAGGAATCTAGTTGGTTGGTATCTTGTCTCCAATATTAGCCAATGCTGGCTGCTTCAGAGGAAAATATAAACCTCACTCAATGCATCTAATTAGGCAGTTCTGGAGTATGAACAGAAACTCGGTGATCAGCATGAGGACTAATGATAGATAAAAATGACCCAGTGGTCTGGAAAACCACTAGGTCAACTACCTAATTTCTTTGAGTTCTTGATACTGTACGCTTGTATTGATTGAAACTGAGAGATTATTATTCCACAAAATCAAATAAACTTGAAATGAAGCTGGAATTCTAGATACACAAGTAGTACAGGAGAAATTGGTTTTGTATGCTACATTATCTGGGTGCAAATGATGGATCATTCAAATTCTGGCCTTAATTTTGAACATAGGAATTAAGTGGTTCTGGTAGCAGGCCAGTAGAACCTTTGTATGTAGAAAACTCTGCACATCTCTATTTTGTGTGACTTTCAGAAGCCTTTGTATTTGAGGTTCAAGCCACTCAATGTAGTTGGTTTTGGTTTGCTTCTTTGGTGTGCCTTCTAGAACTTATCAGTGCTATTTTTCTCTAAAAATGCTCTTTACCTATGCAACTGATGTCAAGACAATTAACCTTAAATTTTTTGAGATATCAGTTTGAGCTCAGTCTAATTAATTTTCACAAAACTATCAGTATAATTGAAATATTGCTTCATTGACTTTCAACTGATTCTCAGTCCTTAATGGGATAAGTAACACCTGTGATTTATTGTCTGATTGGTTGTAGCATTCAACAGAAGGGGTCAGACTGACAGTCCTGAATGACAGCAGCTTAGACTTATCTATGGACAGTGATAACAGCACGTCTGTGCCTTCTCCTACTAGTGCTATGAAGACAAGTCCATTGAACAGTTCTGGAAGCTCTCAGGGGTAATTATTTTAATCTTAACCTTCGCTATTCGAGTTTATGATCCTCTAAAAGTTACATGTGTTAGAGAACATGTGTTTACTGTGTATATTGCAAGAGGGCATATTATCATTTATCTTAAACTTAACTTCGGGGGTGGGGGGAGATCACTGCACTATGTCTTCGTTGTCTACAGCTAATAAAATGCTTTTTCATTTGCTCTGTTAGATTCCATTACTAATGATACACTCTTTTCCAGTCTGTTGCTTGCTTTGTTTGATAAAATGGTCACTTCCATATTTTTATGTTAATATGCAAAGTATCTGATGATAATGTGGACTCTCTACAGCTATGCAATATACAAATTGAATGATAAAACATTGAGTATCATGTAGAAAAACGTAGCTAGCTTTTCTTAATGCCTATGACAGCTGCTATTTAATCATTCTCATTTATTAAACTATTCTCAGGATTTTTACATTACTGAGCACTCTTCTTGAAGGAAAAAAAAGAAAGCAAGTGTACAGTTAAGCATACTATCGTGGTTCTCAGGGCTGAAATCTAATCTAGCCTAAATTTTGGTTTTTAACACATCATGCCCCCATCCTTTTTGATATAGCAAAATCTATTATAATGCCAAAACCAAGGCTGCAATCCTGTTAATTCCCAATTTCTTGATTAGGCAATCTATGGACTGAATTTATAGTGATGATGTGCATGTGATATTATGGGATATTAACACATGCTTATCATGCCAGCCTTCTCAGTTTGGCTTGCTCTATTGTAAAGGTAAAGGGGATTATAGATTCTTTTTAAAAAAAAATGGACATGAGTTTTTTCTTTTTCCCTTTCAAATAGCTTTAAAAACTTTATTGAAACTTGGATTATTTCATATAAAATTAATCTTCTCCTGTAGTATTTCACATAGTGCAGGTTTATAACAGTAATGTTGCTAACACTCTTGCTTATCTTCACATTATATTTCATAAAATTGCAATGATATAATTTGGCCTTTTCTAACATTGTTGTGTTGATGCTATTGGCTAAATCACATCAATGCAAGTCTCTGGCAATGCTGATGATATGTGATGAAAGGCAAACAGTTTGATACCATATGCATATTTTAGTTTTCAGTGTTATCCATTTTGCCTTTTTCATGTTTTAGCAGAAGCAGTCCTGCTCCAACTGTAACAGCAGCATCTGTGATCAACATACAGGCTTCTGAAGTCACTGTGCCACCAGCCATTTCCAGTGAAAGCTCAGGGGGTAGGGAAAATTACATACTATATTGTTAGCATTGATTTCTAGAGAGTATTTTACTAAAGATGTATCATCGTTATTTGGAAGATTTAAATTTACTGCATGTTGTAGCCTTATCTCATTGAACTGATTTACACATTAACCATGTCCTGTAGGATTCAGGATATTTTGATATACTTATCAAAATAGCCATAATATACTAGAATTTCAGTAATCTACATTTATGTCAGTTGCAAATCCTCTAAAAATGGATATTCATGTTTGCTGTTCATAATAGCGACACAGGTTTGCTCAGGGCAAACAGAGTGTAGATGATGGCAGTGCTCCCAGTTAGGCCAATGAAGGAGAGTGTGGCTAGGTACTGGCTAAAGCCCTCATAGTGCCACTTTCTTGGGTACTTCTGCTCCCTAGTACAATTAAAATTTGAATGAGGATGACCTGACTTCACCACTTTGTCCTGTGTCATAAATCACAATTGCCTCCAATGTAAGCAACCTTGTCTTTAGCCAGTGCTACAGATGGTCAGGGGTGACACTACTCCGGATTTTGGAAAAGGATTTAAACAAGAACAGTCCCGATTTGCTAATTCACGCATCTCAGTCAGCTACGTGGTGTGACCCAATCATGCTGATGAGCAATCACTATTATAATTTTATATTTAGCTTGTCATTCTAAAGATGCCCAGAGGGCTACACCAACTGCATATGTGCAACCATCTTTGGTTAGCAGAGTGAGGCAGCTAATTAGTTCACTGTATGTGATACCACACTGAGAGAAAGGGGCATTTTTTTCTCATGAATGCCTACTCTTAATGTTCTTACACAACAGAGACCTTCCAGTCTCCTTTAAGGTTTTCTCCAAACACAGATACAGTAAACTGCAGGATGTTCAATTTATCTAGTTAGACTGATAAAGTCCAAGTTTTAATTATTCTTTGATTTTAAACCTGTGGTTTCAGGTAGTCTGTGTTCCAAATCTGATGCTCTGGAACCAAGCTATTTGTTCCGCTCACTCAGTGCCAGTGGGGTTAGATACAGAAAACAAACTACTGTGGAATTGATGTGAACATTAAATGTAAATGTTGAAACTATTTTAAAATGTATCGTATTTATTTCATAGGTACTTCAAGTGAAAGCATTCCTCAAACTGCCACACAGCCAGCCATTTCTCCACCACCAAAGCCTACCATCTCTAGAGTTGTTTCCTCAACACGTCTGGCAAACCAATCACCAAGACCATCAGGGAACACAGCAACAAAAATACCTAGCCCTGTCGTAGGGGTGAAGAGGACATCTTCCCCTCATAAAGAAGAGTCTCCTAAGAAAATAAAAACAGAAGAGGTATTTTATCCTTGATCGTAATTGTATCCACGCAAAAGAAATATTAGTAGTATTGTTGCCAGCTCAGAGAGTTGATACATGTGGTACTGCAGTGAGAGATCTTCTTAAATTGTGTGTCTGTCTGCTCTAGTTGGATAACCCTTAAAAGTACATGTAAAATAAATCAGTTCTTTTAAGTGGCGGTAGGTCATCTTTATGATATTAGTGTTAAATGAACTTTAAGAACTTGTTTCATACATGTACTTTATGCGAATGTATTTCAAGGCACTTCACAATAAAAACAGAACCAAGGGTAAAGGATAGAAGGTACTCAAGTTTAATCAGTTTAATCTGGCCCTGCATTTTGTGCTTGTCAGTAGTGAGTTGCAGTTTTGAATTATGTGATAACTTAAAAGCATGCACAGAGCTTGAGTTCGTTTTTTAGTACCCATTACACAGGCTTTATATGATCAGTCAAAATGTATTTAGCTTATTTCTGGAATTTGATAAACAGAAAATAGTTCAACAATCTTTTTTTTAAAAGGTAAACAACATTGACAGAAAAGGAATTACCTACAAAAGTTCCAAGTAATTTTCTTCCTTAATTACTTTGTTTAAAGTTAAATAATAAACTGAACTTTGCAATGCAACTATCACTTTTATTGACCATTATTCTTAATTGTTAAATCAGTAGGTTAAAATGTACTTATGAATGCATGAACAAACACACTTCTTCTGTTTCCAAAGTAAGACGAAGACTTTCTAAATTTTTAGGAGTGCAGTTATCAATAGTTTTAAGGTCGTGTTTGCTGCCTATTTTAAGAATTATTAAGGCAGAGATTTTCAAAAGAGCCTAACAGAGTTAGCGCTGCATTTCAGTGAGATTCGGATGCCTATACCTGCTTGGCTCTTTTGAAAATCTCAGTGTAAGGGAATAAATATTTAAGGACAAAAGAAATTTAAATAGGATAATTTTGTGCAAGATTTCACTCATTTTAAAGTCTGGTTTTTTAAACTTTGCATGGGGCTTCAACGCTATGGCAAAGGGCACCAAATATAACTGAATAATTTATTTTGTCAGTAGAATACATTTGTATGTTAAAGGTGTTATCTACATAGGTTTGGGGTGTCCCCATTATTTACAAGTGTCAGAGCTATGAGTGAAGTTATCCCATGCAATTGCTAATAAATCTCTTATACCATACCTTCACACATGCTATATATGAGACATGTTCTACAGAAAATGTTTTTCAAACATTTTACTTATTTGAGGAAGAAGTATCAACAGTGTTTAATCTCCCTCTACCTGTTAATCAGACTGCCTTTACCATGATTCTAATTATACAGGACCTTGGGAAAGAACTTCAGAAATTTCAGGTCTGATGGCTTGAGACTTTCCAGGCCTAGGAGCAAATTCTGTACCCCCGCTGAAAGTGGAGAATTAAACCTTTCCATTGGGGTATAGTGTTCATTAGCCTTGATGGCTTGGGTTAGAATCTTAAACCTCTCACATTCAGTCACAGACTAGAATTATCTGTACTGCACCTCAGACATTTGTTTTATGGGGAGATTACATTGTAAATAAGAGAAAGGAAGACCCAAGGAAGTACAGACCAGTCGTCATAACTTCCATATCCAGAAAGATGATAGAACAAATGATTAAACAATCAATTTCTAAGCACTTAGAGGATAACAGGGTGATAAGTAATAGACAACATGGTTTGTCAAGAACAAATCTTGCCAAACCACCCTAATTTCTTTCTTCGATACAGTTACTGGCCTAGTGGATGGGAGGGGAAGCTGAACATGTGATACATCTTGATTTTAATGAGGCTGTTGACATAGTCCCACATGATATTCTCATAAGCAAACTAGGGAAATGTGGTCTAGATCCGGGGTTCTCAACCTTTTTCTGAGGCTCCCCAACATGCTATAAAAACTCTGTGGCCCACCTTATCCACTACAACTGGCTTTCTGCATATAAAAGCCAGGATCAGCATTAGGCAAGCGGGGCAATTGCCTGGCGCTCTATGCCACAGGGGCCCCCATGAAGCCAAGTTGCTCAGGCTTTGGCTTCAGCGAGTCTAATGCTGCCCCTGCTTGGAGGAGCCCATGAAAGCTGCTTGCAGCCCCACAGGGGGCCCCAAACTCGTGGTTGAGAACCACTGGTCTAGATGAAATTTTTGTAACGTGGGTACACAAGAGGAAAAACTATATTCAGAGTAGTTATCAATGGTTTGCTGTCAAACAGGGAAGACATTTCAAGTGGTGTTTTGCAGGAGTCTGTTCTCAGTCTGGTACTAGGCAATATTTTCGTTGACCATTCGGAAGATGGAGTGAAGAGTACACTTAAACATTTTCAGATGTCACCAAACTGCGGAGGGGTCACAAGCACTTTTGAGGATGGGATTAGAGCTCAAAAAGATCTTGACAGATTGGAGACTTGGTCTGAAATCAACAAGATGAAATTCAATAAAGACGTGTGAAGTATTGCACTCTAGGAAGGAAAAATTAAATGCACAAATACAAAAGTGGGAAATAACTGGCTTGGCAGTGATACTACAGTACAAGTTCTGGGGATAGAGTGGATCACAAATTGCATGAGTCAACAATGTGCTAATGCAAGAAGGGCAAATGTCATTCAGTGATGTATTAACAAGAGTGTCCTATGAAAGACACGGGAGGTAATTGCTCTACTCTAGTTGGCACTGGTGAGGCCTCAAGTGGAGTACTGCGTTCAGTTTTGTGCACCACAATTTAAGAAAGATGTGAATAAATCTGAGAGTTTAGCGTACAACAAAAATGACAAAGGGTTTAGGAAGCATGACCCAGGAGGAAAGGTTGAAAAAATTGGGCATGTTTAGTCTAGAGAAGGCAAGATTGAGGGGGAAACAAGTCTTCAAATAAGTAAAAAATTGTCATGAAAAGGACAGTGGTTAATTGTTCTCCTTGTCCATTGAGGGTAGGACAAGAAGTAGTTGGCTTAATTTACAGGAAGAAAGAGTTAGGTAAGATGTTAGGAAAAACTTTCTAGCTATAAGAATAGTTAAGGAATGGAACAGGTTGCTAAGGGAGGTTGTGGAATCTTCATAATCACAGGTTTTTAAGAGCAGGCTAGACAAACATCTGTCGGGGCGGTCTAGGTATGCATAATCCTGCCTCAGTGTGATGGAGTGGACTAGATGTTCTCAGGAAGGGGCATGGAGACCTAGATAGTCACAGAATCCTAAATCAACAGTAGTGAAACCAGAATTGTTTGAAGCCAGAAATTGCTTAGGTCATTTGTTATACTCCAAACAATAACACATGTACTAAACATATTCCACACTCTGTCCTTAAAAACACAGTTTTACCACTGGTGTGTATAAATTCTGCTTGTGACTGGTTTATCTTGAGTTCCATTAAAAGTTGTCTTCTTGTCACTTTATTTTTCTGCCTATTTTACCAAAAGTTTTTGTTTTAACAGGATGAAATAAATGAAGATGCTAGTTGTCTTGATATGAGTGATCATGATAAAATGGAAACTAAGGTATATATGACTCTTACATTTTTAAACAGAATAGAATATATTGTGTTGCCCATACAAGTTAGACTATGCATGTTTCTAGCCATTGCTGTTAGTACTGGCAGGTGTTGTGCAGGCTTCTTCCATAAGGCAGTGTTCATTTAAAAGCTCCTGGGCTGCTTCCAAACAAGTGCTGATATTGAATAATTTTCAGTTGCGTTATATTTTTAATATTCCACTGCAGTCTAAGTTAAATTCAAACACCTTTCAGTTATGACTGAAAAGTCTGCTGCTGCAATACAAATAACTCATTGCACCACCCAGCCCTAAAGCTCCCTCTTACATTTTGTTCCATTTAATTTTGACATGGCAGTATGGGTTGGTTTTTCTTTCAGATGACAGTATTGCTTAGTCTAGAGCAGGGGTGGCCAACCTGAGCCTAAGAAGGAGCCAGAATTTACCAGTGTACATCGCCAAAGAGCCACAGTAATACGTCGGCAGCCCCCCCATTAGCTCCTCCGCTCCCAGTGCCTCCCGCCCACCGGCAGCCCTGTTGATCAGCTCCCTGCTCTCTCCCTCCCCGCACCTCCCAATCAGCTATTTCATGGCAAGCTGGAGACTCTGCGGGGAGGAGTGAGGGCACGGCAGGCTCAAGGGAGTGTGTGAGGAAGGGGTGGAGTGGGGGCAGGGCCTGTGTCAGAGCCAGGGGTTGAGCAGTGAACACCCCCCGGCACATTGGAAAGCTGGCGCCTGTAGCTCCAGCCGCGGAGTTGGTGTCTGTACAAGGAGCCGCATGTGTTCTTGTATGTCAGATCAGAGGTTCTTCAGATGCTTCATTTAAAGTGAAAAATCAAGGTCTTTAATGGATTAAATAATTGGTACAGAAGACCCTGTTTTGATAGTAAATTTAAATTATTTTATGCTGTCCACAAATTTTCTCTTTTAACATGCTGAAGATTTTTACTGACCATGTGTAACTGTACTGTAAGATACCAGGGTGGATAGGGAATTATTAGAACTTTGCACAGTAGTTTGGGGTTGAGGTGAAAGCATATTAACTGGTATTACTGCTAAAATGGAAACTAACATCTCCATTTTTTCAGAGTTATCCCATTGAGATTAATAGGACATTTCACATCTCAGAGCTATTATTTCAGCCTGTTTGCAGACTTTGGAAGATAACACTGCAATGTTTTACATTTGGTTCATGTTTTTAAAGTTTTCTATTCAATGGAAAAGGGCTAGAGCAAAGAATGGAATCTGCAGGAAATGCTGTGACTTTACATTTTCCTATGCTTATAGTGTACTTTTCAAGATCAAGGAGTTTTATGATATTCTAAACAGAATATGGGGGGGCAAAAAATCCTTAACACTTTATTTTGAGTGGGACCAAAAAAATGCGGAGATAATTTCTTGTTTAAAGATTTCCACCCACATGGATCCAAATGTGAAAGATTCCTAGAAAAGTTGTAAGTGACAAATCAGGAACTGTGTAAAATTAGGCAAGCTACAGGGCATTCTAATAGATAACCAGTTAATTTTTTGTTGTACAAAAATATTTAGTGATGCACTGAATAGTCATATTTGCCTCTGTATAATATGCATATGCCTGATCCTGCATTGAGATTTACATGGACAAATACTTATACCAGTGCAGAGCCACTCTGGTTTTGGTGGAGACTCTGCCTGTGTGCAGCTCGTTCTGGGATACATTGGGCTGTATTTATAATGTTGTTTGTGTAGCTTCTAAGGGATATAAAAGCAGTTACGTTTTTTTATTCCTTTTTTTAAAGGAACAACTTGACGCAGAAGCAAATATTTCTTCTCAAACAGAAACTGTTCAGACAATGGCATCTCTGCAAGCTCCTCAGGTACTGACATTAAAGAAGTGTCATATTGTGAATTTTCTAATCATGATGACCTAATACTGAGATTAAAGTAAATCCAAATGTTAAAAATGACAGCAAAGAAATATATAATGGAACATTTTCATATAGATATCTGTATGGCAGGTTGCTTGTGAATGTTGTGAAGTAAGCACATCTTACATATGTATTTTGTTTCTTAGTGCCTATGTTGCTCGTTAGAAAAGCTGGACTGACTCTTATCTTTTCTCAGTTGTGCCCTTAATATTTACCTTTATGTCAGAACAACACTTAAAGTATGGTTCACTTTTTTCTTTGTTTTGCCCTTTATGATGTAATCTAAGGGGGGGAGAACTTCCATTTTAAAACCAAACAAGTCAGTTAAATAATTGCTATTCAGAGTCAGCTGCTTAAGGCTCTCAAATGTATGTTAAAAAGGTAACTTCACATATTCTGCTACCTGCATGTTGCTTCTCAATAGATACCCTGAAAAGAATGAGTCTTCAACTATACAGCTGTCTAGCACCATAATTAAGTTTTTCCTGTTTACAAATAATGTGGAAATTCAGTTCTAAAACAAGTCCTAGTCTATACTGGGGTTTTAATGCATATTGTTACTCCATTAATGTAGCTGCACCATTGCAAACCTCCTGTAGACATGTACTTGTTTAAATAGCTGCACTGCTGCATAGGTCACTTAATTTGATTTGAAATGGGGGTAAGCAGTAAACAAATTATGTAGGTGCCAAGATTGTTTGTGACAAACTAGGTTTTATGTATTGTAGATGCTCAGCAAAGCAAGATAAAATGGTTTGCTTCACAGAAATCAGCATCTTTATAGCTAACATAGAAACAAATATTGAAATAAACAAAAGTTTTCAGTTGTCCAAGAGTTATGTTCTTTAAGTTTCTGTAGTTCTGACATCTCAGAAAATGATTTATTGCAGTCGTGGCAGAGATGCAGTTTGGATGTTGCAAAATTCTGGTGGGCTGTATCTAGGTCTCTGGTGGGCAACCTGCTGCCTGTCAGGGTAATCCAGTGGCAGGCTGCGAGACAGTTTGTTCACATTGACCGTCTGCAGGCACAGCTGTCCGCAGCACCCAGTGGCCACGGTTCGTGGCCAATGGGACCTGTAGGAAGTGGTGTGGGCCGCAAGCAGATGCTGGCCGCCGCTTCCCACATCTCCCATTGGCCAGGAATGGCAAACCACAGCCACTGGGAGCTGTGGGTGGCTGTGCCTGCAGATAGACAATGTGAACAAACTGTCTCACGGCCCGCCAGAGGATTACCCTGACTGGCTGTGTCCACAGATTTCCCACCACTGATCTTGGTCTTGCTGCATCTGTCACCATATTTCCCAGTTTGATCTGCTTTGCACAGAGTAAGTCACAGAAGCGTGCTCCGCATTATTCCTGTCAATAATTCAAAAGCTCTGGAAAGTTTGGCTAACATGAGCCAAAAAATAGGAGTAAACTGAGGGAAAAGCACAAGAAAATGTTTGAAGTGAATAAAAATACAACAGCTATTGTGTACTGTCTGAGCTCTGAGAAGAAAAGGAGTACTTGTGGCACCTTAGAGACTAACAAATTTATTTGAGCATAAGCTTTCGTGAGCTACAGCTCACTTCATTGGATGCAACCGATGAAGTGAGCTGTAGCTCACAAAAGCTTATGCTCAAATAAATGTTAGTCTCTAAGGTGCCACAAGTACTCCTTTTCTTTTTGTGAATACAGACTAACACGGCTGCTACTCTGATGTCTGAGCTCTGTTTCTGTTACACTCACTGCCATATCCATCACTACTACCTTCTTTCATTTATATGGGAAGGTCAGTAAACACAGTAGTCATGGTAATGTGCACTGTTTTTCCCTGTGCACGGAAAAACTTGTGTGAATTTTGACCATCTGTACATGTAAGAAATAAACATTCCTAATAAATTCTGAGCAGCACAAAATAACTTGATCACCATGATGTCTAAAGCAATATGGTCAGGAGAGGGGCAACTGAAAATTATTTTAAATAAAAATTTGACAATTAAGTATAGGAAATACAAAGTTTTTTAAGCATATTGGTAATTTATATCCTTTTTGTTCATAATTAATGTTTGGATTCCTGTGTTCTTTGGTTTGCTTCCTTGTTTTGTTTTATACTAATTAGTTGTGCTGCATTAGTTTTAACTTTCTTTAATATTTTTCATTTTTTTCCACAAACGAGGAGAAGCCAACTTGATTAATCTTCTTCTCAGCTTATAACGTTATAAACTGAGATCATTCTTATTGCCATCAAACACTATTATACTATTTGCAGTTCTTTAATATGGAAAGCGTAACTGATACGTTTGGCAGCACAAACTTTCTGGTAAATCTTTTAAATATAGACACAATATAATCAATTAGAATTTTTAGATGTAAACAATTTTTAAATTCTTACTCAGCAGTATGAGCATTGATTTTTCAAGTGTGTGGTTTAGTTTGGTTTCATGAACAAACCATAAAATCCTGTAACTTTCAGTATCAGCAGTGTAGATTCCTATTTCTGAAATAGGAAATTATGATAAATAGGTTCCAGTTGTATTTCCTTGTGCCTCCACAAGTGGGGTGGGGGGGTCTCAGATATCAAATAGTTTAAAGCCATCCTAAAGAAGAATGAAAATCTCGGATAGCATTTGTAGGACTCGTGCAATAAACCTATGTGTGGGAGTTTTTCAAGTGTGTTATAGTTGAGCTCTATTTTTCTTATTTCTTCAACTTGTAGAAAACTAAATGCGTGCTATGAGAGGGACTATTATAAACATTCTTTCCTTAACTATCACATTTTCTGTTGCCTAAGAAAAGTTGTAATTAACGCTATTTTTGGTATATATTTCTGAATACCCTATCAAAATATATTACAACATAAACCTTTGAAACCTGGTGCTCAGATATTTGGTTTTTGTTAAACTAATATTTTTTGAGAATTAAAATACATTTAAAATTTTTCCTTTTTCCTCTTTCTTGTCAGAAAACACCTAGTACAGACCTTTCAGATATCCCTGCTCTCCCTGCAAATCCTATTCCTGTTATCAAGAATTCAATAAAACTGAGATTGAATCGGTAAAAACAACCTCAGGGGTCCATAAACAATATCTGCCAACTCAACCTGTTGTCTTCTAATGCTAAAAAAGGAGAATGGAGGGTGCAAGACTAGAACATGACTGCAAATGGATTTAGGTATATTTTGTGCACTTCCCTGACTGGGCTGTAATCACCACCTCTTTGGAAGTCCAGGTTAGTATGTGAAGCCAGGAGTACTTTTAATGTGTTAGCAACAGTTGCATTAAATATTTCGAAGGATTACTGCCTTTAAAAACAAACATGAACACTATTTGTAGCCATAATTGACATTCTGATTGGATTTATGTTTGATGCATTGTTTGAAAATTTTGAGCTAAAACTGGCAAAAGAATCCCTTAAATGCACTTTTATGTACCTTTTTTATTGGAGTACGACTAATTTTAGATATTCAACTGATATTTTCATTTTTATTGAAGAGATTCTTCAGTACTAGTAATCTGCAAATTGGATAACATTCTATGATATACTGTGCATTGAAGACAAAGTGTACAGTATATCTAGTTAAATTACCATCAAGCAGCAGTAAACCTTTAAAATAAAATGTCAAATCTTGAGGTTACATGACATATGTTGAGAAAATAATTGGGAAGCATTTGGAATTTGATGGGACATGATTAAGATGTGATCTATTTTTATTTATAGGATTATTTTATGGTGCATACAGATCAGCGATCAAACAGCAAATACACTTTTCTTTGACCTAATCAAACTCCTTACTCCCTTGCTGATCCCCTTGCCATATTTCTTGGAAAAAGCTTTTGTGTTTAATGTTTTTTGCAGCTTTATGCACAAAATAGGACAACGGTCAAAAATAAATGCTCTTTTTTTTTTATGCTATTAAAACTCATGATGTTACATAAACCCAATACTTTGGGCCCCAAAGGCACAAACACCAAATTTTGTCCCATTGCTAAAACTTCAGAGTGAATAAACTGTGCCTGTGAAGCATAACACCTGTCTTGATGGCCTTTTGATCACTAAATATAAGATAATTTTTGTACACTCCATAAAAGTCCTGTCTGCATTAAAACATTTCAAATTTTAAATATAAAGGCAAGAAAAAATCCCCAACGATTTTAATCTTTTTTTATTTCTAGATGGCTTATCAAAAATAGTAGTTTTACATACTGAACAACACTGAATTTTTAACAATCATATTTCTAGAAAGCACTTGACATCTAGCAAGCTCTTTACTCCTCCTACTTTTTTGTTCTGTAGTCCTAGCAAAAAAGGATTAGCGGTAAATCTTTTCTTTAAAAGAACTGAATCTCTCATGATTAAGCAGCAGAACATCAGTGTTTAGGAAATGTGAGGGATGTTGGTGATAACACCAGATGTAGATAACAAACTTTGTTGTTATTACTTAGTCTGAAAAACTGGGATGGTAAAAATCATCCTTCCCATACTTTCTGATTAGCATGTTTTATGAATTTCCTCCTCCCATTGTGCTCCATCCTATTACATGTGCTTCTTCCATGTTAAAATTAAATTACTTACACACTGTCCCCATATCCTTCTAAATTAATTTTCCAAAGTCAGAGTGTAGCTTACTTTTTTCCTTAGGCTGTGCAGTAACTGCGGTTTTTCTTTTTGCCATTTGTCTAAGATGTCTAGTATACAATATTTCTCTTTCCCTTGCCCTGTGCAGCCTGCTGTCATCCACCTCGAAAAAGGTTATACTAACAATTGAAGTGTACAAGGTGTCTGTGTATTTTGTGTAGTTATGGAGTTTAGATCGAAATTGCCAGGCACAAATTTAGTTTTGTCATTTTGTTTACACATTGGGAAATCTTTTTTTCATTTTATTAAACATTTCATGTAACTGCACCCAAGTTTTGCCAAGCTGGAAACTTGGAATCTTTCTGTATAGTGACTTTTTAATTCTAGTTTTCATAACCTGGAGATCAGACTGTTGCTTTCGCATGATGTACGTAGTGTCTCATGACTGGAGTTTGCTTTGTTTTATAGTATCTGTACTCCTTGTATTTTTCAAGAGCTATTTTGTAAACAGATGATGTATTTCTCCATTGAAAACACAATAAAAAACAGCACAATCCCACATTTGCCTGATTTTCTTCAAATATCCAAAATTGCTTTTCCTGTTTGTTTTTATTCCAGACTTGTCAGTTAAATTACTTAATTGTTTCTGCTGATATAGAATGCAATGCGGCCTGAAAAGAACAATGCACTTTTAAATTGAGTCTGGATTTAAAAAGTGGCATTTAGCAGCATGCTAAATCTTAGTCTGTTTTTAGAAGAGAAATGTAAATTGCTATTTTCTGTAGTCGTTTAGTTTTTAAAAGAACAAATCCATTTGAATAGCACCCCTTTCTTGTTCCCTGATTTGGGTGCCTGCCTCAAAATCTTAAAGGCTGGAGTAGGCAAAACTAGAAAAATAGCATATATAATCAGTTTACATAGACTATTTATTTTTTTTAAATTACAACTTTAAAAAGCTTGAACTAACTTTTTATCCTCTAAGGCAGTGGTGGGCAACCTGCGGCCCATGGGCCACATGCAGCCCATCAGGGTAATCTGATTGCAGGCCGTGAGACATTTTGCTGATGTCGACCATCCGCAGGCATGGCCCCCCGCAGTTTCCAGTGGCCGTGGTTCACTGTTCCCAGCCAATGGGAGCCACAGGAAGCGGCAGCCAGCACGCTGATGGGCCGCAGGTTGCCCACCACTGCTCTAATGTAAAAATATTAACTGAAACCATCATGGTATACTCTGTAAAACGCACCACGTTTCCTGTCTTGGAAGCAGTTCATTATATAAATTATCAGCAGATGGCACTGTTTCTCTTGTTTTTCTTCCACTGACTCCGACATGCACTGAAACTACAAATTCAAAAGGTGCCAGTAGCTGTGCGTCACTTGATTGATCTTATTAGCTTTAAATCCAGCAAACATTTAGAAAGGCAACCTAAATTTGACTTAAATTTGTACTGTTAGTACTGTGCTTCTAATATAAATGTCTCCTAATTTCCACAACTAGGTGGCTTTTGGGTATGTTAGTTTGAGTTAGGCTTCAGTGAACTAATGATTGCTAGCTAAAATTTTGCTTTTATATTGTGCATCAGTGAGTGCTCTAGACCTCTATTTTACACTATTTCTTATCACACCTTAGCATTGCTTCTGGTGGTAAGTGAGCAATAGCTTTAAGTAGTAATCAGAATATAAAAAGAAAATCACTAAATGTACCCTGAAAGATCTAACTGTTCTGGAGCTTCATTTTAAATGCTATGTAAAACAAACAGATCTACAGCTGAAATAAACAAACACACTTGTGAGAGAGTACAGTCTGGACTTGACTTCACTTTAAGCCAAAAGCTACACTTGTCCATACTCATATCCCAGCTAAATTTAACAGTGAAAGGAAAATAGCTTTTTGGTATGTAAATATTTGTTCCTTTAGTTTTTCTTCCATTTACATTCTTGGAAAATATGTGACTACTTATAAAAGAATTCTCACATGTTCAAATGGTCACTACAGCTTAATCATTTTAATTCCTTGGGATTGTCCACCTGAAAAGCAGCTGAAGTGTTTTATGTCTTGTGGTCATTACTATAGGTAAACAAACAATTCATTGGAAGTCACATTAAGTAAATCTCCACTTCTACACCCTTCCATAAAAATAATAAAGAATACGCCCTGTAGGTGCATGTTTTCAAAGATCCCAGCATTCATGCTATAGAACATAGTAGCAATAACCATTTTTTTAGTTTACTTTAATCACCTTTAAAGATTTTTTTAACTGTTTACTAGAAACAAAGCACAGATTTGTTGATAGAGGCAGATGCAATTTCATATGTCTACAAAGCTCAAACTAATATTTGAAATATCTATAAACATCAAACATTTGCCACTGTCATCACCAAAAAAATTAACTTTGATATCAAACTTCAGAGTACATGGATTATTATTTAAAAACAATACAGTGAACTACTGTTGGATATCTCATTTGTTTTTTTATATTTAAACTAATGTTTTTTTAATAAAGTTTAGTCGTATTCTGTTTTTACTATATTCTGTAATGTAGTTTTTCGGGCGGGAGTGGGGGTTTCACATCTAGAGAGTTGTCCAGTCACATTCACAAAATTATTCTGCATGTCTGTGTATACATAAGTCTAGTATTGTAGTGGAATGTTTCTAATTCATCTAAGTGCAAGTAAGAAGCTCCTACACGTGTTTTAATGAAAAACTAACAAAATAAGGTTTAAAGATATTGAATGAGAAAACTAATTCAAATAAAACCACCTCTTGATGGATGGAAAAACTGTGCTTAATGGTATATGCAGATATTCTCAAACTCAGTGTTCCAGTAAATTACTGTTTTAAATAAGAATTTGTACCCAGATGAGACTTTCAGCTGTAATGGAAAAGAATAATAAAGCAAAATGCTATTAATGTATGATTGTAAAAATTCAGACTTAGTTGGCTAAGTAAGCTGAATCTTTTTTTTTAAACATAGAAAAATAGCCAGTGCATTTAAACAGCCCCATAATTCCAGTGACCCATACAGACACTGGACATCTCACAGCTAGCATATCTTGTTTGCCTCTTGCCTCTAATTTGTATGTTTTATTTACAAGCTAGCAATTCTCATTTTATGAATACATTTTACTTTTGTCTTTTTTAAAAATAAATTTTCCTGATAAGGCTACTCTGGGTCACATTTTATGTAGTTTAAAACAAATCTTCAATTGTTTTAATTGATACATAGATTTATTAGAGTTCACTGAAAACAATTATCTTCATATTATGGTATAAGTTTGCTTCTATAGTAATAATATGCAGTCCTAAGGCATTTAAAACATAAAATACTTTCTTTGCATGGATGGTGAATTATTAAAGTTGAAAGGTATATTAGATCATGTAGCCCTGACTAATATGACAGTTCAATTTGAGCTGCAAAATGAAATCATTTGAGGGAAGTTTCTGGAGTTTGAAGTTGAGGAATATTCTTCGATTTTTTTTCCCCAAAATCAGTCAATTTTAGATTGCTCCTAAATTAAGACCTTCGGCATGATAAAATGTATATTTTTAATACAATTAAACAAAAGCAGTTTTTATGGATTCAGTTTCTTCTGCTTCAAATACCCTTTTTACAAACTTGCACACTGCATTGTGCCTGGTACTCTTTGCCTTCCAGAAATATGGCATGAGCATTGGTCCTTGTTTACGTTCTCAGTTTGCAGTGGAGCTGTTAATAAAGAGATTGATGATAAAGTTGTTGAAAAGAGACAGTTGGATGGGACTGCTCCTCATGAGTGACAAAGGGCATGCTCTGCCTTCACAGCCAAGAATGCTGTCCCCAGCAGAGAGCTGGCCATGCCTGGACATTGTGCCAAGACTATTAGGTGCATGAGGAGAGAAGAATATTCAGCTATACTACAGGATTCCTATCAAGCTTTTAACTTTCTGGCGTCCATTTTAATTTGGTCTATTTTTCACACACTGGTTTTTGTTAGTTTCATGGCATGAGAGAAATTTCAGTTTCAGATATGACACACGTGCTATTCTAAATGTCCAATCCTGAAATATTTTTGAGGTTGCTCTGTTAGGACTTTAAGAATTTTCCATTTTGGTCCTGTTCAGTGAAGTAAAACTCCGTTCCCTTGTTAAGGCTAAAGCTAACATTTTGGGCTTTTATGGAAAAATGCATTATTCATGTACTCAATCTAGATATTAGCTTCCTTAGGAATCTCCCTGCCGAGATGTGTCATAAGCTTGATTCAACTCGATGACATGGTTGGAATAAGAGTAGCCTAGAATGATGGATGGATGTGCTCAGTGTCTTAGCCACAGTTTATTGTGAATAATTTTAATCCATCACAATATGAGAATGGCAAGACTGATATAACATTTGGTAGTTTGTCCCTGTTTGCGCAGCCTTATGTATGTGTACTAATGGTATTTCTAGCTGTTCTTAATCTTCACTCTGAGGAGGGAGCAGACTTTGTGTTTGTTCTTGATCAAATTATTCTGACTACTAGAAGCAGTATGTCTGCTAGGAACATTTTTAACAGTATATATTAGTTGTAACCATCTGAGGAGAAATCTGCTTTCCTTATTTTCAGGAATAATTAGTCAGGGGTTAGTTAGTTAGACTCAAAGCTAGTTAATAATTAGTTAGACCCTATTCTAATCTTATTTAGTGTGTTGTCTTTTTTGTTTACAGGAGGGAGCGTCTTCATATTCTTCCGGTTTTTGTGCTAACCTACTTTGTGCGGTGGGAACTCATTCTTTGTGACAGAATGACACAAATAACATAAGACAGAAGTATTCTAATGTTATCCTAACAGGATTGCCTAGCCCTGATTTGGAAAATATACATTATGATCGCACAAAGGGGGCAAAGATTTAGTAGTCTGCTTTTTTTAAAAAAAAATTTGTTTTTGTAGATTCCTACTAAGCATGCCCAGAAGTGATTTTTTGCAATTACATCCTTGTACACTTCTTCCTAACCCGCTAACAGATACAATTCGTACAGAAGGACTGTGTGTGTGAAAAGTTTGAAGGCTTTTTGTACTTTTTTTTTTAATTTATAGGCTGGCAAAAAAAGAAAATTTACGTTTTTCTCTTTAGTCATCAGGAAAATCCTAATTAATACCTCTTTGGCAATAGCTCAATATGGCTGAAAGGATTTCCCTCTTCAGTTTCCATATTTTACATCTTGGCTAGGATCAATCATGTGAAGTCTTATCTCCAAGAGAACTTTTTCAAAAATCTTTGAGCATCTGAAAACACATTTGAGTCCCGAGAATCTCAGCTTTACTTACTGAGGTTCTACCAATCACCTGCTTTTAGACTAAAGCAACCCAAGGAATTTTTTCTGTTGTGCTTATATAATTCTCATTTCCACACTTATCCTTCCTTTGGAGATCTGGGATCTGCGTTGTATTCTCCAGTGATGTTGCCCCTAAAACCTGTCTAGCCAGAAGTACACCAGATGTTCTTCCTTTTGCAGATAAAGTCTAAACAGCAAGTTTGGGCTCCTCACCATTGGTTTCTTTTTGAGCAGTGAGAATACTTTGATTTGATTACTGTGGGGTGTATTTAAAAAGAAATAATGATGCATGAAATTCACAGTTTGAGTCTTTACAGCCACAGCACAGAGTTTCTTTTACTGTCTGGCCCAACAATCATTAAAAGACTAACATAAAATTGGGGATTTTTTTTTCTTGAAAATAAGTTTCTAGTTTGGGGTTATTTACTTAAAGTGGGGAATTTATTTACTTACTCGTTTATAACTTTTATGTTTTTGTGTGTTAATTTTAGGTTGTCACATTATTTGTTTCATTTAGTCATACATATAGTAGGTACTAAAAGTTTGAATCTGGACTCAAACCTCTTGATATCCAAGTATGGGAAAGTTTTAATTTCTGTAATTTATATTGATACATTTTGTTAAGTGTTTAATTTTATCTATAGGGTAGTCAACTAATTGTCAGTGTTTTACATTTCTTTGGATTCTCTATTTTCACTGGGAAGCCGCATTTTCTAATGGTCAGTGCACAACACTGAGTCAGGAGATGAAGGTGTCTAGTCCGGAGATGGGCATGAACATATAAGCTTGACTGGGTCACTTGATCTTTTTGCCTCAGTTTCTCCATCTGTAAAATGAGAATAATGTTTCAGCCCTTCCTCACAGGAATGTTGAGATCTAATATTTGTGAAGCATTTTGAGAATCTTCATAGGGAAGATGCTGTAAAATTATTATTTGAACCCTACTGTACATGTAATACACACCAGTAGGGGCTCTGTAGTCTTAGATTTACATGGTTTTGTATCTGTATATTAAGATGTGTGTCATCTGATATATGAATAACAGGTACATCTTCCCAGAGAAGATAAAAACTGAGATTGGCCAATTCAGTACTGCTTTACCTTGGTGTTCATTAAATCACAGCTCATTCATATCTCATGGCTGTTTTTTCCTTTCAGGTGAGATCTTGAAGTTAAGCTAGAGTTCTTTAGGTAGATAACACTCGTTAATTTTTAGTTACCACTATAGCCAGTTACCACCTGAATTGTTTAGTCTGATGTTGTATTCCTTCCTTCTATGTATCTGTAATCTTAAATTTCAGCCTTACTTGCTGTGGGTGCTACTGTAATAAAATAATATAGATATTATTAAAAGTTAACCATGGCTGGTTTCCCTGTTTAAATCACATTTTCATATTGTGGAACCTCATCTAAGAGCATGTTTTTCTTCATTTTCATCAGTGTATAAAAATGTGGGAGTTTTGGCATGGTACAATACACTGATTGTACTTCTCAGAATTAATTTGGTGTATACCACTATCATGCTTCTAACAAAACAGTCTAGGTGTTGTAGACGTATTATATGGTGAGACATACAGTTTTCAGTGTACTGGAGGCAAGGGCTTTCTGCTGTATCCAGATAGTGAATCCACTCTTCCAGCTCCATGAACACCCAGATGGATCTATGATTTCCTTTTTGGTGATGCTTGTTAAGTTTTAGGTCTGGTCTGACCTGACAGGGATGATATGGGGAATTTTTTATGCCACACTTTATTAGGACAATTTTCTATTTACAAGGTATACTCTGTTGACTGAAAGAGGAAGGTGGGGGGCTGAAGGGAGTAGAATGTTGTCTTGGTTGTCAAGTAAATGTAACTTTCCTAAAAGTGAAAAATACTGAAGTTTGGGCTGTGTCTGGTAAGTGACTGCAGTGGGGCTGGCTTTCCATTAGTACAAAACTTTTGCTTGTTGTCATGCTGATGTAGGCTTTTGGGGGTATGTCTACACAGCAAAGAAACACCTGTGGCTGTCCCATGCCAGTTGACTCTGGCTAAGGTGCGGGGCTGTTTCATTGCTGTGTAGACTTCCAGGCTTGGGACCCTCCCACTCTACAGGGTCCTCGAGCCTGCGTCAGCTGGCACTGGCCAGCCAGAGGGTTTTCTTTGCTGTGTAGACCTACCCCAAAGGACTTGGCAGAAGCAAAGCTCAGTCCAGGGACCAGTGAGTTTTAATGCTGAAGTGTCATGCTGTCTGCAGACTCGGACCTAGTCTACACTGGGAATTTACATCAATATAGCTAAGTGTCTCGGGTGTGAAAAATCCATGCCCTTGAGAGACATAGCTATACCAACTGGTGTAGACAGCAGGACGATGGAAGAATTCTTCTGATGACCTAGCTACTGTCTGTTGGGGAGGTGGATTACCTACACTGGTGGGAGAATCTCTCTCGTTGGAGTGGTACTGTCTATGTTGAACTGCTACGGCAGTTCAGCTGTGCCACTATAGTTGTTTAAGTATAGACAAGCCCTCAGGCAGGTGTTACTGGACATGGTTCACATTTGTAAGATAACTGCTTTAATTTTGGGGAAAGTTTAGTTCTGAAGCACAACTACATAGCAGATTTTTTTTAATTACTATTACATTTTCAGACCCTTAACATGTCTGCACATCAGTTTCCCATGTGTAACATAAAGATCATCTTTGACTACATTGTAGACCACTTTGAAATCTGTGGACAAAAAGAGCCACATTGTATTTTTTACAATAGACAGCAATGAAGAAACAAGGAAATGTGTTGCTGTCATTGCTGTGAGGGGGACTACTTCCATGTTACAGAGCTCATTGGAATTAGGTAAAAAGTAGCTCATGCTTAGCCCCATGTACCATGGGAGCATGAGCAGTGATCACACCAGAAATGGTAGGGCCCCTACAGCTGCAGTTTTGGCATCTTTGGCTGAACCAGCCCTATCTGTAGCAGTGAGGCATGAGGCTATTTCTGTTAAGGACTGAGGGGGCAGAACCATATTACAGCAGTTCAGACATGAGATTCACCTATTTTGCGGCTTGCACTTTGGATTACAGTACCAGCGGGGCTTTGAATGCTGTTTAATCAGCTATGGTTACCCATCACCAAATTGGGGAAGAAGGATAGGAGATGGTCTTCCATTAATCAGTGATCCCTACAGCCAATTAAGGCAGTGAAAGGAGTTCCTTCCTTCAGTCCTTTGGTAAAAGATTAATGCCTGTAGTCTCAATACTAAAACATGGGTATCCTCTGAGAAGTAAAAGATCCTTATTTATTTAGGCATTGGTGATGTGCTTGGCAGATACTAAATTCAAGCTCTTGCCCGTAAAACAGTCAAGGGAAAGCAATTCCAGTGCCCATTGATCAAATATTACAGTATATAAAAAATCTTCACTTAAACCCCAATACATGCTGGTAGCTGCCACTGGAAATTTCCCCTTAGTGTGTACAAACACTGTAAGATAGACTATTACAGCTAGGACTAAAGGTACAATATATGACTTGCTAACGTTCTCTCAAAGCTTTCTAATGGTTTTCAAACTATAAACTGTGGTGACTGGGTCTGTACACAGTTGAATATGTATGAGTTTTTATTTAAACAGCCGTGTATATTTCCACTGATAAACTAGAAACTGAAATATGGACAATGCTGATATGAGAAGCCGTTTGTCCAATTGACTGCCTTGGCGCTGATCCATTTTTCTCATTCTCTTTATAATATTTTGGACTTTATATAAGCACCTTTCATCTGATGATCTCAAAGCTCTGAGCAGACATTATTTAAGTCTCATGATACCCCTATGAGCTAAATAAATATAGTTGATGCATATATTAGATGGGTAAATAAAGATAGAGGTTATGTCTTGCCCAAGGTTACCCAGTGATTCAGCAATAGAGCTGAGAATATAAGTAATCACTTACTCCTAATTTCTACCCAGTAGATCTTTTTTATCCCCTGGACTGTAGCAGCCAACGACCAGTCGGTCACATTGGGAAAAGTCATATCAGCAAATTTCTGTGGTCCAAACGCTGGCAATGAATGTAGCTCTTAATCATGTAGAGCTTTGTGAATCCTTGCTGTTTGTAGCCTCTGTTAAAATAACCACCCCACATGTTTTACCCAGTTTATATACCAACTATAATGGAAGAACAAACCATTCTTGTTTTGATGGATTCTGTTTTTTGACAGCAATCTCCCTTCTAGTTCTGATTATTGTCTTCACTGAATGCAGAAAAGGGATATACTGTTAATTTAAATATAATCTGAGTCAGGAGTTGGATTCGCAGTAATTGGGAATGGGGGAAGTAGAAAAATGAAGGCCCATGTAAGATGACTATAGTTGTTTAAACAGACGTTTTACATACAAAATTTTCTTTATCCATATCAAATTTTGTACTGGGCAGACCTTGTCATCTATTAGTTAAAAAAGCACACCCAGTTTAGCAAAACAATGGCTCACTACCATATGAAACTAAAACAGTATCTTTACACTACCATCTTTATAGCACACTGCCCTTCTTGGAAGGATAAGATGAGGACTTTCATTTTGGGAGTCCTTGTAGCATAATAGGCTTTTTTTGGAGGGGGGGGGTATTATATTTTACATATCCCTCATAGGCTTTGACCCTGACTGTTCTTGTTATCAGTAAAATAGCTAACCAAGACAGCCTAATTGATCAACATAAAATTCACACTCTCTGCATCAATGTCAAAAGACCTTTATTAGATTATAGCTAATTGTTAACAAACATCTTCCATCTCCTCATGTTCCCTTTTAAAGCAGGCTTTTGTAAGTATTGCAGAATTAAATCCATTTTTTACACTTACATCTTTTATCCAGAAATTTCCAGGCACCTTACCATATTAACCCCCACAACTGGTTGTTGCTTTTATGCCCACTGATCTACACAGGGAATATAACCAGGAGACTGGCGAACATCTGGGCTGTTGGACCACTGTAAAGCATTGTGGCAATGAGAAAGGAGGGTTCAGTGACTGTTGGTGAGAGAAGCTGCTGAGTTGCTGCCTGCAACCAATCCTGCCCACTTTGCTGAGTCCCACCTCCTCTCCCCTATCCTGTTCCTTCCTTGTTCCAGGAAGCAGGACGTGGCCTGAGGGCAGGGACTTTGTCCCAGAGCTGCCCTGAGGTTGCTTATTTTATTAAACATGAGTGTGTCAGTTACAGTATGATCACAGCGAGAGTCCTTTAATGAACATTACATAACACTGCACAAGCAGTTGCTGCCTTACATCAGGAATGTGCACTATATCTTCTCTATTTTTAGAGGACGACAGACCTTTTGTTTTGATACTTGGCAATATATAATGTATGCACATATATATCATTAGTGAAGTACAGCTATTGCTGGTATGGCAGCCAAGTAGCGCGCACGGTGCTGCACAACAGTGAGGGGAAATTGCCGTGGATGGGGTCATTAATGTCCTGACTAAAGCACAACTAGGAGTTAACATAAGATCTTACCTGACCTTATGGTACCCTACCTACTGTGGAAGGATGGTGAATCATATGAATCATAGAATATCAAGGTTGGAAGGGACCTCAGGAGATCATCTAGTCCAACCCCCTGCTCAAAGCAGGACCAGTCCCCAATGTTTGCCCCAGATCCCTAAATGGCCCCCTCGAGGACTGTGGTCTGTGCTGATCCTGCTGGGAGTTGAGCTTGTAATGTCCTTGGTTAGTAGAATTTTTTTTTTTAAAGGAGAACCTTAAAAGTAATTTAGATAAGACAGGAAACACATTGTGTGGCACAATCCTGTACTGCAGTCTCTACATGGCCTATTTGGTCTTTTCCATCTTTGATTTCCGTGATTTGATATCTTTAGTATGCTGAATTAAAAGCAAAGAGGGAGAGGCTATGATAGCGACTAATGATCATTGATGGCAAACTTCAGGGAAGAACAAAGGCTAGCAAGGGGAGTTGTGTTGAGATACCACACATGAAGCACGCTTCTCCTGTGCTGTTGCTGTGCATTTCTCTTGTATGCAAATATTTCTAGGCAGAGCTCTTGCTATTGATTACTCTTATCTCTAAGCGATTTACCAATGTGGAGTACTTGTTCAGATGTGACAGAAGATGGGACAGTAGTGCAGCATGATTCTGCTGCTCATAGTGAGGGTTCCTCAAATAGCATCAGGCACTGAAAGTGGTGAACTACAATTCAAATATAATTATGAATTTCAAAAGAAATACTTCATCATGGAGAATAGAGCTCTGCCTTCCTAAACCTTGTGAAATAAATCAAATGAATGATAAAGGCACTGCACTTTTGAGAGACACTGGCTAATACAATGTGATGCAATGTTAGGGGCTTTTAAAATAAATTAATATATACTATCTGCGGCTCTAGGTGCTTGTACAAACATTGAACAATGTACAAAGCCAGATGTTAAATGCCCCCATTGCAGAGACTTGGCTGTTCAATCCATCTCTTAAAATAAAAATTGCCCATTTAATCAAGCTTTCAAAAACCAGCTTTCTTTGTCAAATGATTTCATATACTGCAACCCACCTTCTCAGTAAAAATCCTGGAAAATTGATGCATCTTGCATCATGACCTGAAGATAAAAACATCCAGGCTCTGTCAAATGGGAAGGTGAGAGGAGTAATTTCCCATGAAGCGGGCCAATCATGTCAAAAACCTTTCTAGCAGTTCCTGTCCTTTGAAAGTACTGGGATGAGACACTTTAATATTTGACTCTTAACATAGGAAATACCACCAATTTTCCCAGGTTACTCATGGTAATTTTGCCTGCTTTTTTTGGTAGCTATGTGAACACCGATAACACTGAATTCAGGTGTTTTGCTGCATTTGTTGATCTGCATACAATGAATATTTGTTTATATGCTTAATCTGATTGGACCAGGTCTCCTCGTATCATTCCACACAGCTGATCAGACTATGTCTACGATGTGTATGAGTTTGTATACACTTCTGCATAATTGCTCCATACGCGGTCAACTTTGACAAACACTCCCTCCCCAATACTCTGTGTCTAATTAACAAGTCTCTCTTTCCACAAAGTGTACGTAACTCCTTTTGAGCAGGGGACAGTGCTTGCTTCAAACACTCTTTCAGACCCGGCTGGCATATGTCCTCTTAGGCTATGGTTAGAGCTGGAAGTTGGCCATTAATACATGTTTTTTATTTGTCATGTTATGGACTTAAAAGAAGACAGGTGCCCTTCTTGCATTTTATGAAGAGTCATTTATGAATACAAGATACTGCATTTTGCATATTAGTGTGATTGCCAATATAAACCCAGCTGTGTGCAACATAAAGTGAAATGTGTATTTCAAAAACTAGGCCACAGCTTTTCTATGCTGTAATCTGAAAGTATTTGAATCCATTTTGCATATGCATCAGCCTTTTCTTTTAAATGTTTTTTAATGTTTAGCCAAGGTGACAAGACCTTAACATGGGCTAGAGCTGAGCACCATGTGGGCAGAAGCTGTGTTGATACTCTTAAACATGCACCTCAGCACTCACCTGCAACTCCCTCTTCCTGTCCCAGCCCTGGGGTTTTCCTCTTGTGCTGAGGTGTGGTCATCTTCATGATTCTCTTGTTACATGAACAGTTTTCTCCGGGGAAGCCATCAACTAATTTCACTTGGGAATTAGGTCACCTTCAAACCCAGGTCTGCAAAGATAAAAGTTGCTAGGGCTACTTCACTACCCGCATGTTCATTAAAGTGGATCCAGGTCTAGGGGCCTATGAACCCACAAAGCCTGAGTCAGAGAGTCCTTTTTTGGGACAGAGATGACCCACTGGAGGGTGGTGGAATCTGCCATGGAGACTGGGGAGCAGGTAGCATCAGGAACCAGAAATGCTGCGAACACCAATATGTTATTTAGTGTGGGCTGGATGCAGCCCAAACAAAGGGTCCCTTTTAGGTTTAATCCATTACTGTGTGTTCTCTGCATATTCTTACCACTTAGTTTATCACTACTTCTATGATGGGAAAAGTCAGTGCCAATCCCTCTCTCTCTCTCAAGATGGCACAGGGTATAACAATGGAGTTCAAAACAAGGCTGCAGTGCTCATTTTCTGATGAGCACACAGTGTGTGTATGTTTGAGTGGATGCCTCTCTCCTTGCATTGGACCTCAGTGGAAAGATTAAGGAATCCCGCCTCTCAATACTCTGGACCTGATTTCCCATTCCTGCAAAAAATCTATGGTAGGGTACTCTAGAGGAGGAAATCTCCCCAAGGTTCCTTTCGTATAGCTTCCCTGCAGTTCTTCGATCGGGATTGGAATGTGCCCCCCCCATGGAATAAGCTATAATGCTGGGAGACCAGCAGTAGGTCAGAGCCGTCTGCCTGGAGACTCTGGGGTCATTGGTGTTCCCTCTTCTCTAGTGCTGTGGCTCCACTGGAACCATGCTGCTAGGGCTTCTCTAGCTGGCAGGTACCCCCGGGGTCTCAAGTTAAGGGCCATTTCTAATCTCAATATGACAGTGTTCTGGGATTCATTATCTTTCTGAGGGAATCTCTACAGGGCCATTGGGGAATATGACAGGCATTCCCCTGGGGCTGCTCTCTCCTCTGCAGGGTACAGGGAAAGGGGGAATGTTGTTGCAGGGGTGTCTGACAAGCAAACCATGCCCTTCTGTGAGATAAAAGACCCATGTGCACAGATCTTGGGGGCACAGCTATGAGGTAGATGAATATTCCCATTCTTAAAAAAAGGAAACAGAGGTGTAGATGTTAAATGATTTGCCCTAAGTCACAAAGAAAGTCCGTGTCGCAGCTGGAACTATCAGAGTTGGGCTTCCTAGTTTTGAGCTCCACCCAGTAGATGACGCTTCCTGTCATTGTGCATGTCTCTCAAATCCTGTAATAGACCCATCTGCATTCATGCAAAGCTAGGAAGACTAACCTAAAGACAGTTCATTTTTTGGCAATGAATTGTAACCGACACACTGACGCTAGCAAACCCAGAAGAGTTTGCTTGGAACTGCATATATGCATTTCTGTTACTAGTAAATAGGGTGCAAATGGTAGTAGAAACGAATCTGTGGACTTGTAACTGCTTTGTTTTGACTTGTGGTCATCAATGTTTTGTTTAATTTTATTAATATGTTAAGTATTTGCTAACAGTTGCTTGGCTTTAACAATATTTTATCACTTTTCAGTTCTGGTAGATTTAATAGCCTAGTGACTAAATTGAGTTTATATGGCTTGTCCTGTATCTATTTAGAGATAAGAAGTTCATTTAGGGATTAGCGTATGCTTCTTGTATATGCACCATTAAGCATAGCACATCTGCTACTGAACTAGCAATCAGCAGAATATTGAGAAAAGTTATAAAGAAATCTTTTTGTTCATTCTCACGCTCGCATAAACACAAACTTGCAGACATTTACATGCAGGAAGAAATGGATATAAGAGCTGTAAAGCAAATCCATAAGGAGAGCATCAAATTCATTCATACAATGTTTGGGGCGGGGGGGGGGGGAGTCTTGAATTTTGTTAGAATCTTTCTGTTGCAGTGAAAGTGGGTCAATAAGATTGATAGTAAAAAAGGAATATGCTTATTCTGTAGCAAAGTGGTGGCTTTGCCTTCACTTGCGATGTCTGCTTTTAAGGTGTTGAGATAGATGCATGTTTTCTATCACAGGCTTTGTGATGAAGCAGAATAATAAACAGTGAAAGAGGAAAACAAATAATAGATCAAGGTTTACATTTTAGTTCTTATTCATATGTGAATCCAGGCCCCCTTAGCAATAGTCTCTAAAACAACAATGAAAAATAAGAGCTTTAATAGGATTTTCTTCCTTTTAGCTTTCTTGTACACTTTAAACAATAGGTGGAAAAGAATGAGGTGAGTGGGTAAAAAATCTACTGTCCTTGGCGCATCTGAGAAAGAGGAGGAGAGCAGAGACAGAGGCCATACTTACTGACACTCGTGGGCTTCTGTCACCAAAAATAAGGGGGGGGGGGGAAGTGCGGGAGAATCATCTTGTCAAAACCACAGTCCTGTTTCAGACCAAACACAATCATTTTATATTGCACTACACAAAAAGATGATTAAATGTCTGGTTCGTATAGGCAGGGAATTCAGGTGGAGAATACAATTGACTTTCTTAAATGAGTGTTTCTTCAGGAAGAATCTGTGGATATGTGTGTGGATGGGTAGTTATCCTCCCCCTGAGCAGCCCAGGGAAGGTTTTTTAGACTATTTATACGCATTATGGCAGGCTGTTTGCCTTACAGGAGAAAAGCTGAATCATGCTGGTGGATGCTGATAGTGCTGCCAATTGGAGAGGCAAATTTTAGGTACATCAGTGTAATTAAGCAGGAGATGTGTACGGCTGGAACAGTTTGATTCAGAATATGTCTATATGTTTTTAATTTTAAGATGTTTGCACGTCAGTGTGTTAGGCTCAACTGCAGGTGTCACTATTCGATCTGAAATAAAGGTTTGCTCTTTAACTATTGCTGTCATAATGGAATCTTTCTCCTACCAAAGTCATACTTGTGATAGCAATACAAAGTCTATGAAATGTGCAAAAAATATAATTAGACCCCTCCTTATATATCTGTCCATAAATTGTGTGTATTGTTTTATATATGAGTAGATATAAACACTTCAGGCACTAACTCAGCATTTCTAAAGTAAAGTTAAATGTGTCTTCTGAAAGAATGTAGTTAGATGTACTACTTTTAGATTGAAAAATCTGTCAAAATCCCACCTGATTTGGGATTGGTATTTAATTTCCATGGACCCTTAGCAAAGTGATGGTGCAATCTGCGGCAGGGTGTTAGAATGTGTAAACATTAACGTGGTGATTTGATTCTGAACATCTGAAATTGTTTACAGTAATTTACAATAGCCCAGTCATGCGATTGTATACAAACACATTCTCTTCTCTTCTTTTCATAGTCTTTGGCTCATACTTACACATACAATATGATCTCTGACAGAAGAATCAGGCCTATCACATGATTGGCAACGTGTTTCTATAAGAAAGCAGGAAAAAAGGTGGGGGGAGGTAGAGGGGAGGGAGAGAAAGAAACAATTAAAAAACCATGTCTTAAATCTATTCTTACAACTTCAAATAATTAAACAAGCTTTCTTCCCCCATCCACTGATAGATGTATTGGTCCTGAAAATGCAAAAACCGAAACAATGCCTTATGGGTGTATTTTACAATGACACATTGAAAGCTATTTATGCAAGAAATTTATAATAGAAATACAATATTCTCATTAAGTGCCAGTCTTAACAGTCTGCTATTCCCCCACCTGGATTACCAGATCTTCAAAGCTGGTAGCCTGGTATATTACATATTAACACATGATGTTAACATTTATGATACTCTGTGGATTTGTCTTTGGATAATACTGTTCTCGGTGTATTTACACAAATTTTAAAAGTATATCCTAAGTCTAGATTGGTTTATAGCATCTCCTTGACCATTCTATTTTTGGCTTTTTCTTTCTTTCTTTCTTTTTTGTGTAAATTCTGTGTTTTATGTGCCCATGTTGCTTTTTACCTAAGCCCTTTCTGTAAGGTTGATGAAATAGACAAACATTCTCATTTCAAGGCAAACAGACAATGGAATATATATATTCCACTTGCACGTATAAATATACATTCCTGAGTAAGCGCACTCTAATTGACTATTGACTGTTTTGGCAGTTTTATTCCTCTTCTTAATTTTGCTCAAAATAAAACCTAGAAATGAAAAAATAGTTTGAAGTGGCAAAGAGAGGGAGTTGAGAATGGGGAAAATAAGGCAAATACATTTTTGAAGAAGAATGACCCATGTACTGTGACCTGAGGGCAAATGCAAATGTCTGTTTTCAAACACAGACTCGTGAATTCTTATTAGGGGTGCGTGACTGTGCCTCCAAGCACATCATTACATATTCATAAGTATGAGGGAAACAGACTCCTTCCACATTCAGGTGTGTCCAACCAAACGCTGCCCCTTTAAGATTAAAGAACGGCTCATTTGGTCTGTTTTCTTCAGTTCACAAAGTGTTAAAGGAATATGAGATAAAAGATGCACACACAAAGAGAAAAAGAAGCAGCAATACTCCACAAAGATCTTTTTAGTGTCAACTTAAATGCACACAAATAGCAGATGATGATCTCTTTTATTGGACTAACATTTATCCAGTAATATCCACACACTTTTAAAACCATTGAGACCTCCTCTTCAGGTGTTCATTTGAATAGAAATAGCTGAATGAGTGTTTTTATAATTGATCCCCTGAGTACTGAATGTCTAGTGCTGCATAACCAACATTTTCCCATTGCTGATTTTTTTTTTCCAAATTGCTACTCTGCAAAATTAGGATTTCGTACAGTTTTGATAAGAAAATTAACCTTCCAAATGCCAGACCCCCTTAATGTTAGTTACTAATCAGTGTGAGGCTACAAATGAAACCCTCAAATGGATTCTTGCATTTAAAAGGAGGGAAAAAATCTTTCTCAATATTTATTCGAAAACAAGGGAGAAGAAGAAAAGTTAAAAGGCATTTATTTATATGGTTCCAGTATCCCTAGTCCCCCTTGTATAGGAAACACTAGTGTACAGAACATGCTTGAGGAAATGTCCTTGCTTTGAACAGCAATACAAACTTTGCAGCTCTTGGTAAAAGTGTTTCATTTTTAGGTTAGATTAAATCTTATGTTTTCAACTTTAAAGACACCTTTGGAAGACTCTTTGCTTAATCTTATGGTGCATGTCATAAGGTCTGACTTTTCCAGATAAACACTCACACTGCATGTATTTCCTTCCAAGCTGTTCGCAGTTTATTCAAGGGAATGTGTGGCTATTTCTTGCTTGCAATTTTTAACATGCGGCTTTAAAAAAATAAATGATTTTCTGGTGTTTTGAGGACTGGAGAGACTAACGGTTAACAGCATAGATAAAACAGATCTATCCTTCCATACACACCCCACCCCCAATAAAGCAGATGTAATCTTGAGCTGATAGTAAAATCATCTTGCAGTAGCGTCACCTGAATAGTAGAAAGAAAGGAGATATGATGACTGTGTGATAAAACCAGTTAACATTTGTATGCCATTGCAAACACTCAGGAGTATAAAGAAAACACTAGCTAACCACTAGAGATGTCCACTTATGTTCATGATACAAGCACTACACACTCCAGTTCTATCAACTACCATCAAGCACAAGATCCATCTTTAATTAATTTAATCCTGTAGAGCTGAGCCTTATTTTATTTGTGACTGTGCAGGGAGAAATTACACTTCTCTATGCTTGCCTTGAACTTCAACCTTACCCTTCTGTATCAGTGGTACTGAATAACACAAAAGCACACACTCCGAAATTCAGGTCTCAATCTTTTAAAAAAAAGACTACTCCGATCAACCTACACATGGTTCATCTATACAGTTCACTCAAGGAGAAGCACAGAAAATGCATTTTTCTCCCCAAGGAGAAGATGTGATTTTTTTTTCCCACAGTAGTGAAGCAGTTTATTAAATCAATAAGCCTTTCCCATAATGTGTAAGTAAAGACATCTCAATTATGTAATAAGGCAAAGAGGGCTTTCCTATCTGAACTATCCAGGTGTCCAAACTTTGCCACAGTGAGGGCCATACGTTATATGTATAGAACAGGCCAATTTGTACCTGCCTTCATTTTTTGTGTAGGTGTGGTTTAGAGAAGACTACACACTTCAGCATGCAATGTTTTATTTGAAAGCATCTATCCAACATGGCTGTCTTATTGTATCAGAAAGTAATGTGACTCTGAGTCTATAGCGCCCAGTGTGTGCCATGTACCATCATGGTTAGAGGGGACAGAGTACTACTGTCCCTTGGGACAGCATCAATTTATCAAGGTTAGGGAAGGTGGCAAATTGTGCCATAGAACTCACATTGCATTAGACACTCCCCTTCCTGATTTAGTACCTTCTGTATGGATATACAACAGTGTTTTCCAGATATTACAGAGCACAAGTGGAGGCATCATGCAGCCCAGAGAAGCAGCAGGGGGCAAGTTGCATGCTTTTTATGCACGTTTTAAATCTGTGTAATTGCTGTGGCAATCCCTTGTGTGCTATCTGCTGATAATGGACAGACTCTGTGTGAAATTACAATGTAGTTGAAGGGGACACTTGCAGCAGCAAGTTTGCAGCAGCTTTGGTAGCTCCATAAAGGTCACTCCAGCGAGGAAAAACACACGGATCTTGAAAACATCCTATGCTACTGGTTAATTCTGTAGAGGGGCTTTCATTTTGTGTTGCAAAAGCAGAGGTCGCTCTCAAGCCCCACAGAGCACAGGCCCTAGTTTCTCCCAGATTTGGGAGAACTAGTCCTGGAAAGGAGACTCACTTTTCATTTAAAATCCAAAGGCAAGTTTCTCACCCCTTTTCTTGCAAAAATAGCCTGGAAAACATAAACCAGTGTAAGAGCACATTTCAAGGGTTGAAAGGTACAAGTAAGTAGGTTCCCCCTCCACAGCAGCCAGCAGAGAAGAACACAAAAAAAGTCATTGCACATGCTTTGTATGTAAAATAGATCTATTACATGCGGGGTGTATCCCCAAGCATCAGCTTGCTAACCTTCTCCAAAATTCTTAGGCTGCCCTTGTCCCCAGTGTTGTGATGCAGGGTGCGTGGGGGGTGGGAAGGGAAATTGCTAAGTTTGGGAAGGGAAAGGTGATAAAAAATGGCTTTTGTGGGTCAAACCAAAAATGTAAAGCCAGCTCTCTGAGAAATGCTTCACAGCTGAACCTCTACACCCCCAAACAGAAAGAACCTGCAACTCCACTTAGGGTCCGAATGGGGGGACAGTTTTATCACAAAATCTAGCCCAAGCTGGTAGAGAATTTACAGCCTTCAAGGGCTCGTCACCCCAATTCTTTCCCCTTGGTTAATTCTGCCACTGGCCTTACTTACCATAATCTGCCTGGCTTCCCTTTTGGAAGATAAAACTATAAAGATGTTGTTATAATGCCATTATTCTGTAATATAGGCTAGGCTCAGGGACAAATTGTCCTGTGTCTATCTATGAATCTCAACAAGATTTATTTTCTATTAATATTTAATACTTTTCAGTTGTATAGGGTCTTTCACAACCGTGAGCTTATCCCCATTTTACAGATGGAGAAATGGAAAAGTTACGGTCACCATCTTCTGAAATACACAATTTTATGATTCTGGATTTTTGACTCTCCAACTTGAAACTCCTGAGATGAAATTTCTAGCAGTGCTGGGCACTTAAAAGGTAACAGCCAGTAATTCAGTAATTTCATTAGCTGATTCACTCAAGTTCAAAGGGTTCATGTGACATGAGCCAGTTACTATTTATATATACAATTGCTCCAAGTTTCATCCTTGCATTCCAAATTTTATCACTAGCTCTGTTGACAAGGTTTTTGCTAGTTCTTAATTGTCCATAGATCTGGTCTTTATTTTTTCTTGTTAAAGTCCAATTTAATAGCTCAGTCATTTTAGAATGAATGACCATGGTCTCTGGCCCTTAGGCTTATGCACACATTGAAACTATCTCTCTGGTAGAGTTTTCCCCTCAGGTATATTTGTGAAATCCCATCTTATTCCTTTTAGCCCCACTTGGCTGGAATTAACTCATTCTGCTGTGCTTTTTTGCTGCCGTTTTCTTTCTAATGCAAACCATACCCCTCTGTCTATCGCTTGGGTCTTTATCCCTTCTGTTCTTGCTTTGTCCTTTGATCCAGAAGGAGGATCAAATTCCTTGCTCTTGTGTTTGTTGTGCCTGAATTGTGGTGCCTTTTAGGATGTCCCATCTCTTTTGCTGCACTTGTGGATTTGATTTTGCTGCCACCCACTCCATTATCAAATTACAGCTCACTGGTTTTGTAAATACTTCTGGCTCATAGTACCACCTTCCCCCTCTTCTTCCTGTGCTTGCCTTCTTCTATAGGATAATAACAGTAAGACTTACCTGCCTCACCAGGGTGTTGTACAGATTAATTAGTTAATGAGCTTTGAAGAAGTACCATTGCTAAGTATTGTTGTTGTTTTATCTTGCATAGATTGAACCCATCAATACTGACATTCCAATTATGACACTAATCCCACCAAAAAGAAAAGGAGTACTTGTGGCACCTTAGAGACTAACCAATTTATTTGAGCATGAGCTTTCGTGAGCTACAGCTCACTTCATCGGCTGCATACCGTGGAAACTGCAGCAGACTTTATATATACACAGAGAATATGAAACAATACCTCCTCCCACCCCACTGTCCTGCTGGTAATAGCTTATCTAAAGTGATCATCAGGTTGGGCCATTTCCAGCACAAATCCAGGTTTTCTCACCCTCCACCCCCCCACACAATTCACTCTCCTGCTGGTGATAGCCCATCCAAAGTGACAACTCTTTACACAATGTGCATGATAATCAAGTTGGGCCATTTCCTGCACAAATCCAGGTTCTCTCACCCCCTCACCCCCCTCCCAAAAACCACACACACAAACTCACTATCCTGCTGGTAATAGCTCATCCAAAGTGACCATTCTCCCTACAATGTGCATGATAATCAAGGTGGGCCATTCCCACCAAGTTTCCATTAGGCCCACAAGATCGTATTATCCATCACTCACTACCCTTTATAGCTGTTCTGGCTTTTTTTCCACATTCTCCCATTTGTGAATAGGCACTTGCATCCTGTATGTTAATATTCCTTAAAAAAATATTATTTATCATTTGTTGCAGAACATCCCTGTCTTAAAAGTAGAGACCCTGGAGGATTTTTTTAGTGAGATGGGAGCTTCACTCCTTTGTATCTGGAAGAAACCCTACTTTTAGATGCCTGCTGCTGTTGAAGCCAGCAACCTGGCTCCATCCACTTTAGTGGCAACCATCCAATTATTCCAGTAATTCCAACCATCCAAGACATTCTAATTATATGTGATTCCCCACCATTGTTTGGTCTCCAGAATCGTTTTCTAGCTTCTTCATTTGTCTAAGGCACCTACAGGATCGTTAGTGTCATCTCTATCTTCTCTTTTCTTTGCCGGTTCCTAAAGTATTTTTATTCTATCAGTCTACATTGACTCATGCCCTTTGTTTCCGGGACTACATGGGACTGTTGGGTACTCTGACAAATAGAAATTCCTCAGCATTTTTCCAGAGCATCCAGGTGCTCTTCTTCTAGCATCTGCCATGGAATTTAGAAACCAGCCAACCATACTGTTTTTTATCTAAATCAGAGAGATCCAGGACTGTGCTGCTCGCTCCTGGTGACCAGATCACTGATCATATCCTCGTGTCTTTATATCACTGGTTGGTTGATTTTTTTTTTTTGTCTGTGGTTTCTTCTCAGGATGATCATCCTCTAACTCATGAGCAGCATAGCTTTTGGGTGTTTGTCGAAATCTTGGTTTCAATGGCTAAATTTTCCTCTTTGTTACCTACCACGTTCTTCTATCTCCTTCATCCCTTGCTTTGTGAGACACTCCAGGTGGCCCTTAATGTAGGTTCATTAAGACAGGTATTGTACATGGAGAATATAACTGAGGTGTGTTTGTTATATAGCTTTTAAACCTAAATGTTTCGAAGATAAGCCGTCAATTCTATCAAGCATGTCCTCCAAGGAAAAATCAGTAAGGCAACGCGCGCCAACCTCTTCAACTCAACAGTATTGTTGGCAATATTGTACGGCAGCAAAACATGGTGGCCCTTTCCAGGGGAGGAAATCACAGAAGTCACATTTTTCCAGGGACTCCAATACCCTGCCCAAGTGGTGCAGAGAGGCCATGGCCACTACCTGGGTCTGTAGGCTGGAGCAGCAGCTGCAGAGACCCTGTGCATTTCACCTGCATGAAAACTGGTCCCTATCTGAAGTCCACTGTCACCTGCATCAACAGAGCTTGCACAAGTTAGCAGAAGCCCTTCAGCTGCAGGCACTGTCTAGTAACCTGGGATAGAGGCCAGGAGTGTCATTTCCCGATCTGGGCACAGAGCTGAGAATTACTGACCTCTATGTGGTCTTGGTGAAGGAGCTGCTGCCCTCTTTCTTTGCCTTTGAGAATCAAGTATAAAATAACAATACCATGTGGCTGTCCACATGAACATCAGTTCTGTCTTTATAAGGATCTCAAAGTCCTTTACAAATACTAAGCCTGGAATGCCACCAGGAAGTAGGTTGAGATACATTTTATCCACATTTTATAGATAGGGAAACTGGGTTAAGTGACTTGTCCAAGGAGACACAGTGAGTCTGCAGCAAAGTCAAGAACAGAATCCTGGTCTCTTGACTCTTTTTCTCTCCTTCCTCTCTCTTAGGCCAGCTGGCAGTTGGCAGCCCGCATTGAGACTGTGACTGTTTCAATCAAACCTTGCCAATCGGGCTTTCCCAACCTGTGATCAATGCAGCCCAAAGAAAAGTGTTAATGTGACCTATGCTGGCCTCTTACAGCCAGTTTCCTTTCCAGACTCTTTTCCCTGCAATCCTCTTCATGAAATAAAAATACTGTCAGATCTGTCTTTTGCCACCCATGTTAGCCATTTCTTCTGGCATTGCTGAAGCCAAATAAGAGCTCCTTCCAGTCTAGAATCTCTGGAAGTGGGGGAAGGGAAGTGGAAGCGGAAGCAGTCAGGGAGGAGGTGTTTAAAACAAACTGCCTGAAGAAATGGTTTTCCAAATTCAGCAAACCGCTCTCAGCTCTTGATGCCCCAGTTCTACCTTCCCTTGTCTCGACTTTGGGAAGCATAATCTTTCTTTGGAGATGCATTGTCAGATCAAGCAGAAACAATGCTGGCTGAGCTCAAACAATGACCATATTTGATATTTTCTGCTGATTGAGCTGTCCAGTTGACTGGAAAGGGCTGACAGCAGAGAGAACTCTGGTCTGAGCAGAGCAGATCCCAGGCCAGCTGGTGAGGGAATGGGTTTGAGCCAGGTAATTATTGCCTAGTGCAGAGGTCGAAAGCCTCAGAGAGGCTGATGAACTAATGAAACACAAATGGGACATCTGTGTTCAGGAGTTCAGCAAAGCATGGAAAACAGAACTTTGCCAAGAGTATATGTACTACTGAAAGCAAAAGCACTTCCTCTAGCTGAGGGAAACCCACTGAAGAGTGAAGGCATGAGAAAGCCTTTTGCAGCAGACATTTTATTTGCATGATAACTTTAATGCTTATAGCAATTACTCCAGAATCTCCAGCATTCAAGCAGGAGAGAGAAATGGATACAATTCAAATAGGACAGCCCTGAATGTCTGTAACACTGGGAAGATAAGGAGGGTCAGGAGAGATAATAAAGGACTAGAGGAGAGAGATAAAGGAGTCTTTGACAGGAACCCACCATGAGGTTACTGGGAAACTGGTGAATTTACTAATGTACCAACCCTGAAAAACTGGTATTGTATCAGCAGAGCAGGGACAGCTGGGTGGGCTGTTACTTTAAAAGGGTTTCACTTACAGTTACAAATATCAGCACATTCAATGAATTCCGGGTCATATTTTGTTCCTGGTACAGCCATGGCATCCCATTGACAGCTGCAGCTGAGGGAAGAGTTTGGGCCAAAACCTTTATAGTGTATGTGTAACTGGAACCTCTGCATAAACAGAAGTATTATGTTCCTGGAGAGAAGGGTAGTTAAGCACTGGAACAAACTACCTTGGGAGGTTAAGGAATCTCCATCACCTGAAAATGTTTAAGAACAGGTTAGACAAACACCTGTCAGGGATGGTCTGGATAATACTGTCCTGCCTCAGTGCAGGGGACTGGATTAATGACCTACTGAGGTACCTTCCAGTTCTACATTTCTATGGCTCTATATGGGAGAGAGTTAGTTAATTCATGTGTTAGTACATGAGTTTGGTTTTATTGTATTAATTTCCTAGATATACCCTTAAAATCAGTCCAGGTTTGCTTGCACCCCAGGGGACATTAATTTCACCCTACTAAAGAATGAGCTAGTTGGATTTGAGGGGGGTGTGTGTGTGTGTGAAGTGCAGGCCTTAGGGAGGTGAAATCCATCCTCCACCCCACCCAGAAGCAAGGTTTCAGTGTAGTACTCTGCATGGCTGCTATTCTAATCAATGGGCTATAGCACCTGCTGGAGCTCTACATGCCTTGTGTGGCATGTTGGGGTCACTGCATATAAATGGCTCCTACCTAGGTCCACCTACATAGCTTGTGTCTCAGCCTATGCCAGGCTGACACAGAGACCCTGTCTGTGATGTAGACCAGGTGTATAGTTTCTGCACCCAGTAGGGGTGCTTGCATGGGCCTTCCATGCCTGAGTGAATATCACCAATATGAGGAGCTGCAGAAGTGCATTCAGACCCAGACGGCAAAGTAAGCAGATTCTGAGTGATGTGATTAAAAAAAGTTTTCACGATGGGAAGAAAACTGAACCCACTTTCCCTGGGACAAGAAGAGGCAATAGGTTCTGTGTTTTCCCCTTTATTGATTAAGCCTGGAAGTAGAGTCAGCTATGTTGGGCTGGTCCCTCTGGGAAAGCACTTGATTAATGAGGGAGGGACTGCTGGGGCAGGACACCAGGGTTATCTCTGCCCTTTTCCAGAAGGGGGATGGATCCTTCCACCTGGACAGCAGAGCTGAGCTGGGCAGGGAAGATCTTGGTTTAACATCAGCCAAAGCGGAGACACCTGTGAGGAAGTGGGACACCTGTGAGTCCTGCAACCACAGAGGGTCTTCCTCTGTCTCCCCTGTGCAAAGAGCATGAAGAAAACAGAGCCTTCAGGGTTTCATAGCTGCATATCCACAGCCCCAAATTAGCAGGGTCTCCTCACTGAGAGCAGGCCTTGAAACTCGGAGTATTCTTCTGATTAAAATGTATCTCTACTTACCTCTGGAGGCAAAAGGCCACTGTTTTGATGTTTACAGGAGGCCGGTTTGTCCACAGGTTGGCCCTGTGAAGGTGAGTACAGCACTTATCTTGTATGTCACTGCACTGTCAGCACGGTGTGTGAGCCCATTGCCTGACGTGGGATGTGAAGCTAGGACCTTCTGGTCTGGAGGCGAGAGTACTAATGCAGCACTGTGTTCTTCACTTTGAAGTGTCATTAGTGAACTTTGCTAAAAGTGTTCTGTAAAAAGAAACAGCAGCAGCAGGTCTGTCTTCTATTCTTTCAGGGTTGCTGGCTCTGAACATTATCACCTCCTAATGCATGTAAATTATCTGATGACTCAATTATATTTAAATCCTCCAAATGTGAAGAATTTGTGCTTATCTCTTAGGAGATAAACATTTTAACAATGGCTGGATAGAAAGTCTGAACTAGAGGAAACCTGATGTGGAATTTACTTGATGCAGTGATAGCACCCCGTGCTGTGACCTGGTCACCTCTCACAAACGACGTAAGGTGAGCCAAGAGAATGACTTCAAGGAAAAAACAGATTGCAGCCACTGGTTCTGGTGACTCAGTAGGAGGCACTCTTCCCTCTGAATCCATATTGCCTAATCATAGTGATGATGGACTCTGGAGCTGCTGACAGTGGTATGAGGTGTGAAACCAGAGTCCTTACCACTTGTGATCCTATGGTTCTATCTGAAAGAATAAGGATATTACCCTGTTCTCCTGGTCACTTTCAGATTCGATAACTGTGTTCTGCATACCCAAATCTTCCCCTTGTGTTTCCAGTCACACATGGTGATCTTCACTGTCTGTTCTGAACTGCTAATTCATGCTGATTTGCTTTGTTCAAAGGTTGCAGGTCTTCCATACCATTAGTGACTTCATTTCAGTGATGGGTGAATTATATGTATTTAAAATTTAATAATCAGTTTGCTGAGCAACTTAGGATCTTAAATTAAAGGTGCAATTTTAATGCCACTCATCATTATTATCAAACCCACCTATACTTGGCCTAATGGGTCAACTGGCAGTGCCTTCCACCACCACTTGCGGACCTAGATTTGAGTCATCTTCAGGACTCCCAGATTATGAACAGTTGGGGTTTGAGTATATAATACACTGGTTTAACAGAGTGATCACCTCTGTCTGAGTGACTATAACAGACTATAACTATAACTATTGCCTGCCTCTTGTTCACAACTAACAGTTACTGCATTAGCTCAATAGCTACAGTGCTTTGAGGGCTGAAAGTCCCAGATTGGATTCCCTCACTGACTGTCTTGGTGTCTGCATATGTGTTGCCAAGTTTGTTAGAAGAGTCCACTCAGGACTTGATTCAATGCCTGTTAAAGTCAACGTGAGTCTTTCCATTGGAAGAAGCAGGATGGGGCAGAGGAGAAGATGAAGTTACTATTCACAAGAAGCAGCTTTATTGGTACTTCTGGCTCCAGAGTAAACTTCCAGAGCCAAATCTGAAAAATGCATGTGCCCTGTTGGGTTTGTCAAAGTCAGGCATGAATACACACCCCAGCTCACTCATTTAAGCTGGATGTGTGCAATAGCAAATATGCACTGTACAGGTTTGGCCCTGGCTCAGCAAAGACGGTCTAGCCTTCAAAATGCAGGGATAGAGTGGTAACTAGATGGAGGGGGGGGGATGGAATTTTAAGTGGGCATCCTAATAGCTTGGCTGTTAGAGCCCTCTTGGCAAATGTTGCTGGCTAGAACACAGAAGCAGGGAGTAGAACAGTCTGCATTTGATTCTTTAGAACCCACCTGCCAATAGAAATAAAAGCACATGCTCCAAACCTAACTTCCGTGAGAATGATTCCTTTAGAAAAGCCCTATAGCTACACAGTCCAGCGTGGGGGGGAAATGTAGGAAATTTGACAAGAGAGTATTGCTACCAGTTCAGCTTTGGATCTGTCCCATCCTTCCACTTTGTAAAGCCAGAAAGGGGTTGGGTTTTGTTTGCAGATTGCTCAGCCCATTCTACAGCTGACATTCCCAATAATTACAGTAAACACAGTGATGCAACACACAGTACTGTATATGAGAATGTACCTTCTTTTGCATTCAGTTCCGCATGCCCTGGCTTCTTACTGGTATCTTCATTTCAGTTTGGGGTTAAAGACCAAATTATAGACCCCTCCAGTATGTTGTGTTCAGTCGTCTTTTCTCTCGCTCTCTCTGAAGTCTAAAAATTCAGGCCAGATTCTGATCTCAATCTCGCCAGTCAATACCTCAGTGCAACTCCACACATGCCAACATAACACAGAACAAAATCTGGCCCTTTGTGTTCTGTAAGTGGTAGTAAGCTAGCCACTTGTCCAATATGAAGAGTATTCTGATAGAGCAAAGTAAACTAATCAGGAAATACTGGAGTCCCTAGCCCAGTGGTCACCAACCGGTCGATTGTGATCGACTGGTCAATCCTAGAGGATCTCCCGGTCGATCGCAATCTCCGGTGGCAGCACAGTGTGGCTGCTGCCAAGGCTACCCTGGCCCCACACCACTCCTGGAAGCAGCCACTGCAGCCCCACGGCCCTGGGGGAAGGGGGCCAGAGTCTCTGTCCATGTGCACTGCTCCTGCCTGCAAGCACCGCTCCTGCAGCTCCCATTGGCTGGGAGAGCTGCAGGGGTGGTGCTTGCAGAGAGGGGCAGCGCAGGGAGCCACGTGCCCCCACCCCAGGGGCTGCAGGGGCATGTTGGCCCCTTCCGGGAGTGGGGTAGGCAGGGAGCCTGCCTTAGCCTCGCTGCGCCCGCCACGGACCGAGAGCCATTAGAGGTAAGTGCTGCCTGGCAGGAGGCTGCACTTGATCCCTGAGCCCCCTCCCAGAGCCTGCACCCCAACCCCCCAGCCCCCTTCCAGAGCCAGCAACACATACACCCTTCTGCACCCTGAACCCCCTCCTGCACCCCAAGTCCAGCCGTCACCACCTTCCCTGGGCCAGCACCCTATAGCTTGCACCCCAACCCCCTGCCCAGCCATAACCCCTCTCCCAGAGCCAGGACCCTGTACCCCCTTCTGCACCCCAACACTCTTCCCCAGTCCAGAGACCCCTCCTGCACCCAAATTCCTTTTGAGAATGTATCCCAACATGCATCCGATGAAGTGAGCTGTAGCTCACGAAAGCTCATGCTCAAATAAATTGGTTAGTCTCTAAGGTGCCACAAGTACTCCTTTTCTTTTATCCCAACACTGTGCCCCAGCCTAGAGCCCCATTTGCACCCCTCACCCCCTCCTGTACCCCAACCCCCTGCCTCAAGCTCAGCCCAGAGCCCCCTCTCACACTGCAAGCCTGCACCCCCTCCCAAATCCCATCCCCCTGCCCCAACCCGGTGAAAGTGAGTGAGGGTGGGGGAGAGTGAGCAATGGAGAGAGTGGGGGATGGAGTGAGCGGGGGAAGGGCTGGGGGTGGGGTAGATCCTGAGCTGCCCTTAGATTCAAAAAGTGACCTTGAGTGTAAAAAGGTTGGAAACTACTGCCCTAGCCTCTGTTTGCCAGAAGCTGGGAATGGGTGACAGGGGATGGATCACTTGATGATTACCTGTTCTGTTCATTCCCTGTGGGGCACCTGCCATTGGATACTGTTGGAAGACAGGATACTGGGCCAGATGGACCTTTGTGGGATGGTGAGACCCCATCAAAAGAAGCAACTGATGCTCAAAAGGGATTGGATATGTATTAACCTGTCTGTCGGAACAAAACAAGACAGATGCAACTAGCTCACATACCTTAGAGGAGGTTACTGCTCTGGAAATCTGACTTCCTCACAGATTCCTGGCCTGAAGAAAGGTCTGACTTCAGAGTCCGCTACTTACTGACTGCATGGCATCTCCTGTACTTCTCAGGCAGGGTTTATGCAATTAATAGCTCTCCTGGCTGGCCCTTTAAATCTGTGCTAGACAGCTAGCATCGAGGGTGGTCGTTTAGCCTCTAACTGCTGCATTTAGCCACGTCCTTCCTTCCAGCTACTGCAGTCAGGATTTAGTTACTCTGAATATTGTTTTCTTTTGACTTTCACTTTCTCTCATCCCTGAGGAGAAGCAGCCTCACAACTAGTCTTCAGGGATCTGAGCTTTTCTAATTCTGTTAATCAAGATCTCAATCCAAATATTCATTGTTCTCCAAGGCGGTCAGCTTGAAGAACCCCGAGTTCTGCAGCTGCTTTTCCAGCTGGGTGGTTTTCTTTAACTAGGTCAGGAGTTGTACTGTGAGCAAGTTTGCTCATTTTGTATGGGTGAATAGAAATGCACTTTGAACCATTTGTCCTGAAAGCCTCTGGAGAGAATATCCAAAGCAGCTGGACTCAGAGCCTAGTATGAAGAGACCGAAAAGTTCATCAAGCCCACTAAGCTGTAGTCTTCTGATCAAGAATGTGTCTAACGTTAACGGGTGAAAGTACTACTGTGGCAGCGGCCCTTTTAAATCACCACTGGAGCCCTGGGTGGCGCAGGCCAGGCAGTGCGGATGGGCTGACTGGGGGAGGCTGACACCCAGCCCTGCCCCTTCTGCCCGAGGCCCCACCCCTTCTGGGGGGCCCAGAGCCGGGGCCCCGTACCAGTAAGGGTTTAATATTACTTTCACCCCTAAATATTAAACTGAAATTACACAAGCTCATCGGCAAAAGGCTGAGGAGAAGAGAGAGTACTGCTCTCCAGGAGTTAGGACAGCATAATGTTATTCTGTGCATTGCACCACTGCAAGGCCTGGAAGGAGGAGATGTCTTAGAAGAGAAGATGGAAATTTTTCGCATGATAACAAAGTGAATCTGTCTAAAGCATTGTTTAAAAAAGTTTATTTAGGAGCTGTAACAACTCAGGCCGCTGAGGGGTTGTCTAGGGACAAACGATTCTCCTCAGGCCCCATACACCACCCTATCAGAGAACATCTCTGCCATTGGGAGGGGTTTCACTCTTTGTATGCTTAAACACTTTAAGACTGGAATTCTCAAAGGCTCCTAAGGGAGAGAGGTGCCCAACTCCCATTGAATTACAGTGATATTTGGGCTCCTAACTCCCTGCACCACCTTTAAAATCTTACGCTACAGTATTAACCAGGGCACAGATTGTGAATACGTGACAAGAGGGGGCCTCCTCTGTCATCTCTCTCGATTTCTCAAACCAGTTGTCCTCCGACTTGGCTGCTACAACAATGAGTGTGGGGTAAACATCTCTCTAGAACAGAATAGAACTCTCCTATGTGAAGGAGACAGCTCTCCCAGAAGAGGACAATTCCCTCCTTTCCCAATACCGCAGGCCTCTGCATTGGGCTCTAAAACCCTTTCCTTGTCTGCACCACCAGGAAGGCTTCTGCAAGCCATTCATGATTCACAGACCACAATTGATTAGCACTGAATTAAACTAATACATGGTCAAGGACACCTGTGTGTCTCCCCCACCCCCACCACATTCTCCTCCAGCTGAGTCCTGGAAGCCATGCCCCCAAATCTCCAGGAAGGTAACACTGAAGTTGTGAGTAAGGGCCTGCCCTCCATCCTTCACTTGTCTTACATGTATTGCGGTAGCATGTCACCAAACATACTGAGCTGACACATTGCAAAGCCCCGTACAGGGGGGCCAGTTAAGAGACTGCCAGCCTTTAGCTTCGAAACATCTTCATTTTTTGCATGGTGGGCCCCTCTGCACACCTAAGGCTGACTAAAATTCCCTTTAGAGCTCCTGAAGGCTGAACTGAGAGCATGCTCCAAGCCCCCACACACAGGGGAGGAAGACCTGGGAAGCTGAATGCAGGAAGAAAGGTTTTGTGTTCTTAGTCTTTGGTGATAGTTTTTGCTTTGTTTTCCCCGTGCAATGTGCTCTGTGTATTGCAAAGGCCCTGTCCACGCTTCAGATAAATGTGTGCTGGGACTAACCATGTTTAAAGGGGAGGCAGTGTGGTCTAGGGCAGAGGGCACTAGTCTGGGCTCCCTGAGTTCTGTTCCTGGCTCTGCTACTGACCTGCTGTGTGACCTTGGGGAAGTCACTTTTTACTTCTGTTCCATCTGTAAAATGAGGAGAATGATAAAGCAGTTTAAGACCTATTGGTAAAAAATGCTATAGTCAGGTAGTTATTAAATAAGGAGGGCACAAAACCCCACAAATGTTTATTTTTGTGTGCTGCCAGGTAGTAATGTATGTTGCTTGGAGCAGAGATGGGGCTTTGTTCTAAGACACTAGGAGCATTTATAGCACCATGTGGAGGGGAAATGATTCAGGAGAACTGTGTACTGTTCTTGGCTTTGCCAGAGATTTGCTTTGTGACCTTGGGTAACTTGTTTAACCCCTTGGTGTCCCCCATCTGGAAAATGGCAGAGTAATTACTGCTAACATGTCCTGGGGGATGAGGCTTACCCAGTTAATGTTTCCAAAGCACTTTGAGATTGCTGAGTGGAAGGTGCGAAAGAAATGTTATTTCTAATAACCATGAACCTGATTCACTCAGGCACCTTATGCAGTTATTTAGGGCTAAGCTTTCAAAAGAACCCAGCTCCCATTTAGGCACCTGAATCAGAGCCAGAGTGTGGTGAGCTCTTAGGACAGTCTGGCCATAAAGTGTCACAGTGGGAGCTGTGGGGTTTCAACCATGTTTGAAAATCTGGCTCCTTAGATGCCTAAATGGGAATGGAGCTCTGTTGACAATCTGGTGCAGTTCTGAGAGTCGAGCACTTGACCACCTGGCCTTGAGCTCTGTTGGAGACTTGGCTTTTAGAGCAGTGCAAAGTGGGTTTACAAGGATACTCTTCTGAGTCATTGCCTTTCACCTCCACATTTTACCGGTGTAAATGGCCATTGTAGGTACAAGGCAGCAAAGAATCAGGCCCCAGAGCTATAACTTAGCTACAGGCCAGAGGAATGTTTAACAATAGAAGCCTAAAGAACTAGAAATAAAGAAAACACAACCTGAATGGTACTCAGTGCAAAGAGCGGCATCCCAGTAAGGCACAGGGAGGGGAAGCATGCTATGTTCCTTGGGTAAATTCTGTGCTTTCCCTGTGGGAAGAAGAAGGGTGTGGGGGGAAACCCATCCTGCAAATAGGCTTTTAATCTTCATAAGTGCAGATGATCTGTAAATTCCACAAAAAGAGACATAGAAAACACACACACACACCTTTTAACTAGTGAGCAATTTAAAGACTAATAGGATTCATCCATAATTACATAGTTAAGTAAAATTTATGTATGAAGGAATTAACTGATTTCCCTCAGGGCAATATAAACCATAGAGACAGTGCTCTCATTTAAAAGCACCATCTCAATGTTAAAATACTTTGTCATTCTTCTGTAGCAACGGTTAGGTGCTGCGAGAGCCACATGGAAGTTTATTTACTGCTCCTGCAGACAACTGATAACAGATCTCTGCTTTGTTTGGAATAGAAAACTTGAACAGCTTGTCCACACCTCTCCGCTCGGACATTAAATCAACATGGCTCTATTAGTGGCCCTAGGATGCCAGCTGAGCCATCTCTAGGCCTGTCACCATGATGTCTTCATCTGTAACCAGAGCAGACGTGAGCTCCTGGCAGCTTCGGGAGGTGACAACAAATCCAATTAGCTCCTCTCCATGGCGCCACAATACTACTGTGAAACGGCCTGACAGGGAGGGTGGTTGCAATACCCCACACAGTGGGGCATATCCTTCATACTAAAAAAAAAAAAAAATGCTACCAAGACTTAATTGCTGGAGTGACTTTCCAGGCGACTGTTGGAATCCAGTGCTCAATCTGGTCAGAAATGTGAGCTGTCCTCAGGGGTCGACTAATATGCCATTTGGGGAGGGGCTGAGGGAAGGAGGAGAAGACCCCAGCAGGTGGTAAGTGCTCCCTCTGCATTGTCTTTTTTTGGCTGGGGTGGGAGCCAAAAGATGGAAGCTAACCCCCGTTCCAGTCTCTGTCTCTTGAAAAGGAAGGAGGGGAGCTGTTCAGCAGGAAAAGGAATTGGAAGTAGACAATCTAGCTGATGCCTTCAAGCATCGAATGAGAGGGGATGATAACACTTGCTCAGAAATAGAGACTTGGCTGTTTGTACTTGAATGCAGCCCCTTTCCTCCCAAACTAGTAGAAGAGGGCATTGCATATGCTAACACAAAGCTGCAAATCTCCCAAGACGCAAAAGATGTTAACTCTTTCTTGTGTTATTTCCCTAGTTCATCTCCATTCATGTGGCATAGTGCGATCTTGTGGCCCCCTACTTGTAGCTAACAAGGCAAGGGAAAGTAGGTTAGAGAAAGACATGGAAACAGAGTTTGGGGTCTCTGAGTAAGACCCTAAATCTGATTTCTTCTGTAAGTTCTCACTATAATAGTTTAATAAAAGCAAATAGCTGAAACCTCAACCTCCCTGCTGCTCACAGCCATACAGTTATGATGCGGGCACTTTTCCTAGAGACCATCTTTTGAGCTGGTGTTTTCACTGAGTCCTAGCTCACTTCTTCAAGCAATTCCTGGAAAGGAGAAAAAATTGAGATGGACGCTGGCCAGCAAGCTAGCCATCAGTTCGGCCCACTGTGCTGGATGTTAGGAGGAGGCCTATTCTGCTCTAAGTTACTAACTCCATTCTTGGCTCCATTGGCTTCAGTGGAGTGGCCCAGGGGTTACATTGATGTAACCAGTGTGGTCCTTGGATTCTAAGGAAGATAATGGACACTTGCTGCTGGGTAGAATGGAAGGATATCTTTCCCACTCCTTGCCCTTCCGAATGTGGTGGTAGCTTTGTATATAATGCTAGTGGAACAGAGCGAGGCGTGATTAAATGTAGCACATGCTGGAGAACACTAGAGCAAGCAAAGAGAAGGCATCGGGGAACAACAATCAGATGATGGCTCTGTTGCATTTTTCTGAGTTGGCATGACTGATGAATTCAGTTCATTCCTCTCATGGGTGTGATGTCTTAAACTAAAATGGAAGGACAAAGCATTGTTAATGGTGATGGGGATGCAACACAAAGGGAAGAAAAAACACTCCAGAAGTGAATGTGGGAGGATATAGTGGCATGTGTATTGCACTATTTCCAACAATGTTAAACTCTCAATGCTCGCCTGGCTCCCTGGTGCTCAGAATGTGTTTTTTAAAAAGAAAACCCCCAAGGTGCAGTGAGATCTGGGAACATTTCAGCACCAGTAGTGAGTTCTGAGGATGGCTTTCTCTGGAGAGAATGTATTATAGCAATATTGCCTTTCAGAGTGTTGGTGCTCTAGTCAATGGCTAACAGCATGACATCTCTCTGTTGTCAGTAAGCCAATTGTGCTGTTGTCTCTTCCCACATCCCTGTGGGCACTGGCAGCCATGCCGGTGACAACAGAAAGGGAAAAGGGTGGAGCTGGGCTGAAAAGAAGGACTAGAGCCACTTCCCCCCCCGCCCCCTAAGTCCCTCACAGAAGCAGCTTGTTGCAAATGTATGTTATTATAGTCAGACTCATTCCAGATTAATTGGGCACAATATCTAGGCATGTGGCTGATTTACAGAGCAACCAAAGATTCAGTGAGCCTTGGAACTCCTGGACTGGTTTTGGAAACAAATCCAGTGCTGCCAGGCCCAATTATTTTCAGCAACATCTTTCTGCTGCTGAAACGCAGAACTGTGGACTTTGGCCTGCTTGGTGAGGACTGCTTTGTGAGCTTGCAAATTGACTTGATTCTAAATGCAAGCTATTGAATCAGGCCTGCTGCAGGGAGAGAAAAGATGTGCCCTATTTATTACTGCGAGGCCCCCTCTTAACCTGCACTTAGCAGCTGTAGCAATTTAAAAATTATTTTAAAAAAACAACACACAATGCAGTACAAGTGGCAGCCTCTGCTCAAGAGGAAGAATTGGGTTCTTCTGAGATTAATATCAAGCAGAAAACTTCACAGCTGAATAACAGACTCTGGGCCAAATTCAGAACTTGGTTACACCATGGATGTTAATCGAGTTGCGTTGCCAGTGCAATGGACAGCAAGATTTCACTCCCTAGGTAAGAAAGCTGTTAAAATGTTCAACAGCTATAAGAAGTGTCAATGCCTATAATACAGTATTGACACTGGTAAACAACGTGAGAGACCACAAAGCTGATGTGCTGGGGGAAGTATTCACAACAAAGGCTGAACTGTACACGACGCACCTGGATCTAAGCTTTGTTACAAACCTCAAGCTCAGGCCAGCTTCACTGAAAGGGTTTGCGACCCTTCTGTGTGAACCTGGGGCTGCTTGATGGGCTCTGGAAGAAAGCTGTCCATTCAAAACGCAGTGTTATGTGGCTTAGCCACAAGAACAGTAGGGACTCTGTGGCTGCAGCTTTGCTTTGAGTTGTTAGAGAGAGCGAAGGGCTGGAATGCAAAATACAAAGTAATGCCAGAAGATGCCAGCAAAGTGCAAGAGGAGACGATGCACATAGGACCCCCTACAGTCCCGTATCACCTAAGTTCACCCAACTGTAATATTTACAGCCAACCAAGGCTTTCAAGTGACTGTAATGACCTGGGTACTTCTGCATGTGGGCTGTGCTTGCTTTAGGGGTTGGTTAAGTTGTTTATTATTTATACTGCAATAGTGCCTAAGACTGTACATAGCCTGTAAGGTGAGTAAATCTGATTAGCTTGAATGGTATTTGTGTGTGGGTTTTGGAGCCACTGTGGTGTTAAGTAGCATCACACATTTGGAGCCCTCCAGACCAATCTTACTGCATGTCACCCCAAATCCGAAAGGTGGCTCTGAATGTTATGGGCTATGATTGGTTGTCAATCTCCAGTCAACAGGAAGTGTTGGCTCCTGTTGTATTTCCTGCCAAATCCCTTTATTTGGGAGAATCTGTATCAAAACATACAGGCCCCAGTGATCAGGGGACTGGGGGTTCAGATAATAAGGGGAGGTGGACAGCAAGCTTTGACTTGGTGCTTGAAAATGTGGGATGGTTCCTTTGACTGAAGGAATGAAGGTCTCTGCTACTATGGAGCTCCTGTGTATCCTAAGATATGTCTGCACTTCAAGAAAAGGTGTGTTCTTAACTCAGGGTTAGCTAACTCAGGTTAAAATAGCAATGAAGACATGGTAACATGGCTTTTAACTTGAGGTAGCAGCTTGAGTTCAGGCCCAGGCTGCCCTATAGTCTTCGCAGCTATTTTAACCCAAGTAAAACCCTTAGAGCCTCACTTGTGAAGATTTAGGGGAGACGAAGTATAAGCTCTCGCTCAGATTTTCTCCTTCTCCCCAGCCATCTCACCAGCTAAAGAGAAGTTCAGCTTGGAGCTGAAGGTTTGCTGTGTAGCATTCCTAAAATGAGGAAGTAGGACCACACCTCTGCTAAGTCAACCAATTTTGGGGAAGCTGGCCAGCTGCATACCTAAGCCTCACTTACCTGAAACCCCTGACTGATGTGTCTGGGATGGGTGAAGGTCAAATAATGAAGGCTTTGTTGCAATTATAAAGCTGCTAATCAGAGCAGTATGTTTGGCAGAGCATCCCATCCTCTGAGAGGGAGTCTCATAGCGCCAGCATCATGCAAGCAGCTCTTACCTCACCGTCGTCAGTGCAAGCAAGGGGCGGGTCCGTTTGATTAAACCTGTGGAAGAGTGGAGAATACTTAGTTCAAATGACATGGATTTTCTTGATTTCTGGTTTAATTTCACTGTTAATGTTTCATGCTTCATACAACGTTTATAAGTACCTCCCAAGGTGTTTGTCCCATCAGGTGAGCACCACTCAGCTCTGACGTCCTGCTGAATCATTTCAGCCCTTTAACTCCATTAGAGGGTAGCTCAGCCGTGTTCATAAACTTACAGGCTCTCAGGCTGTCTTGGAGCTTTGGCTGCTGGGAGCTTTGGGATCTAGGTAACAAAATGGAGCTTCTGAATCAAATTGGACAAGCACAGCATCAGAGAGGGAGGTAAATAGCTCAAAAAGATGGTGTCAAAACCAAGGCAACTTCCCTCTTGGTTTTTGGCCAAACCCTTTAGTGCTTACAACATAGCAACCATATGGCTCTTCCTCTGTGGTATTACAACCCTCCCCCCTCCCATCCTCCCCAGGTGCTGAGGCTCCTCCAGGCAGGTGAAACATAACTTCATCAAAATCAGTGACTTGAACAGGAATGCGTTCTGCTCAGGACTGCATTTTCATGAAGTCTGTATTTCTCCTCTTCCCTTCCACCCAGTCTTGCTTTCTTCTATACATGCCTTGTGTACCCATCACCATCCTCTGGCTTGGACTAATGTTCATTCCCCTGGGCCAGCCAGCAGATGTCTATGTAGAGTGTTGGTGTGGTAACCCTCCTCCTCCTCCTCCTCCTCCTTCTCCTAGGCAACAGTTTGATGCCTAGACAAGCCCCTGCCTTAAAAGCTGTCATCCTGGCTGAGTGTGGAGGTGGTGGTGGTAGTCAGGCCAGAGCCATGTTGGTGTAGTGGTTCTCACCCCCAGCTAGTGTGAGGATCATTGGTGCCTTAAAGCGACAGACCGCTATGCTGATGGCAGTCCTGGCTAGTAGGGTGGGGATGGGGGATGACCTAAAAATTCAAAGCCAAACTGGTCGCCTATGCAGCCTACTTGTAATGCTGGCCCTGGAGCTAGTTGGCCTCAGCCATCTAAATCCTGTGTTGCACCTGTTTTATTCATAGATTTGAAGGCCAAAAGAGCTCAAGAGGTTTACCAGTCTGATTGCCTGTATATCACTGGACATTACATTTCACCCAGTTATCCCATATTGAATCCTATAACTTGTGTTTGGCTAAAGCATATCTTCCAGAGAGGCAGCCAGTCTTGAGGTGCACGTATTGAGATATGGAGAATCCACCAATTCCCTGGATTGTTTGTTCCAATGGTTAATCCCCCTTACTGTTTAAATCCGATTTGAATTGGTCAGGCTTCAGCTTCCAGCCATTGGTTCTTGTTATGCCTTTCTTCACTAGAATGAAGAGCCCTTTAGTACCTGGTATTTCTCCCCATGATGGTACTTATACACCACAATCAAATCACCTCTCAATCTTCTTTTTGATAAGCTAAACTGATTGAGCTCTTTAAATCTGCCACTGTGAGGTATTTTCTCCAGCCATTAGATCATTTTGTGGCCCTTTTCTGCATCTTCTCCAATTTTTTTACATCCTCTGTAAATGTAGACACCACAACTATAGGCAGGATTCCAGTATTGGTATCACCAAGGCTGTCTACAGACTTTTTTAAAAAGTGTGGTGTAGATTAGACCCCCGGGTGCATCCCAGAAAGCCCCAGCCATAGTTTGTTATAAATCCGGGACCTGATTATGCAGTCTCTGCATATGAGGAACTGTCATTGAAGTCAGTGACAGCCATTAATAATGCTTAGCTGCCCTATGAAGAACTATTCTTTCATAGAGCTCAAAACTCTACAAAGGAGGTGTGATGGGGTGTCCACCCCACACAAGGCCTGAAGGGGTTAAGGAGCTGAGGTGGGCCAATTAACTACCTAGGCTGCACCTGGAGGAGAAGCCAGGGAGCAAGGGCTAATTAGAGATGAAGCTCAGCTGGACAGGAGCTGGGGCGGGAAGGCAGCTGTATAAAGCTCAGTAGCTAAGAGCAGAAGGTGGCTGCAGAGAGAGAGGCTGTAGTCACTCTCGGTGTGAGAGAAGGCAAGATAGGAAGCAGCCCAGGGATACAGCTGTAAGGTTTAGGACTGCAGACCTTGGCTGCTTGTTTCAGGGTACCTGAGCTGGAACCCAGTGTAGAGGGTGGGCCTGGGTTCCCCTACCAGCCACTGGGGAAGTGGCACCTTTAAGAGGCAGTGAAAGAGAAGGCTGCCTGGACTGTGAGTCCCAGGAGACTTTGATATACCCACACCCACGCAACTGTTGGAAGGGGAAAACTATAGTGACCTGGCTGGAGGACCAAGCCACGAAGCAGGATCAGCTGAATTCTGAGAGAGTGATGGAGTGAGAAAACTCTGGAAGGGTCGTCAGCCTGTCAGAGCTAATCCCCTGATACGACCAGAAGGAGGTGCTCCAGTGGTGAGAAAAGCACCCCATAATAGGTGGGCAAGTATCAATAATCCCATTTTACAGAAGGGGGAAAATGAGGTACAGAGTGGTGACATCACTGGAAGAGGAGCAAGGATGGCCATGTGGCTATGGATCTAACTTGAGTTGTGGGAGACCCGGGTTCAATTCCTGCTCTGCTACTGAATCCTTTAGTGACCCTGCACAAGTCACACAGTCTCTTTGTGCCTCAGTTCCCCCTCTCTAACGTGGGAATTGCAGAAGTTCTGCGTCTCCTAAGGTGCTGAGAGGATAAATACATTAGTAATGGTGAGATGCTCAGATATTGTGGTAATGAGGGCCATACATATCATCATAGGCAGCAGTGATGTGCCGGGGTTTATACAGTAGGTGAATGGCAGAGTCGGGATTAGAATCCCAGTCTGTCTGCTAACTTTACCCACCGGATTATGCCTGATGCTACACACTGGCTGCATAATAAGGCACTGATTTGTTTTTAATCTGTTTAAGATATGGGCCTTTCTGGATCTGTACACTCCGGAACTTGGCTGGGGTTCAAAATTACATCTGGAACCAGAGCTTGGGGTTTGAGCACATTTTTTGTTTTAACACGGTTCTCCGATATGGCTGTGGTAGGCACCCTAGGAGCTAAGTGCAGAGCTCTATGTTCCCCACAGGATTCAGAGCTCCAGCCAGATAGGGGAATGAACAATCAGGATTCAAACCGGTTATCTCCCTTACCTAGTGTTGCCTCCAGGCCAATGAGCCAATTTGAATCAGAGCCAGCATTACACAGTTTTGTAGATGACTTTTAAACATGCAAAGAAAATTAAATTATTCCTTCAAATATCCTTAGCCGGAAGAATAACTCAAAGGACATATTGGATGGGGTGGGTTTTTGTTTTTTTTCAGAGTACAGTTCTTATTTATTTGAATGCTGCATCAAAGCTAGGAGAAAAGACCATTGTGCCTTTGATTGGATTGGAATTTTCAGCATCTGCATTGGCCAAAGGCTGTCCATCCTCTCTCTGTCTCTGACACGTGATTCGGTGGGGAAAGGCAGGGAGCAGGGGAAGATAAATTGACAGACAGGCAGACAGATCAAACACGACACTTCAAAGAGACGAAAAAATACAAGAATGAAGCAATCCAGCATTACAGTCCCTCAATGCTGTGAAACAAAGCAGACAACCCTTTACACATGGCCATTACTGCCATCCAGAGACTGAGGCTGTATACACGAGATCTTACCAAAAGCACTAGGGAGTGGTCTCCAGTGACTACATGACCAGTTATTGCACTATCCGTGCTCAGACACTCTGAGGGGCTAATTAGTGCTTTTAATATGTAAATCAGAGCCTGAGCAGATTAAATCTAGGGGAAAAAAACCAGCTGGTGAATATGTTATTTTAATTATTGCTCCAAAGAAAATATGGACATGACTTAAGATGATGACAGAGCAGACCTTTAATATCAGCACTGAAAGAAATTGTCTGTCAACTGAAAACCAGGACTGGAAACTTGGCACTGATCTTGAGTGGACTGTGATTGGTGTCATGCAATTAGTACCCTGTTAGCAAAGCCCAAGCTTGCTAATGCTGATGCTCCAGTCCTACCAACTGAATTTCTAAAAGTGCTTTACAATTACTTGTAGGACAGTGCCCAGAGGCCTCAAACAGGATCCCATTAATGCCAGGCATTGTACAAACACCAAGAAAAAACATTCCTTGTCCTGATGAGCTTTCTAAATTTCTGAATAATTTTACATGGCTCCGCTGTTGAGATCAAAGTGTATCATCTCTCTGCTCACATACAGATGAGCTTGAACCTTCTCGGGCACAACACTGGGAAGAGAAGGAATTTTTCAGTCGTCTTGACCAGCTTTGCCTGAAGGCAGAGAAGAATATCTGCAGGGAATCAGAAGAGGGAAGAGAGAGAGAGATTGAAGACAAGTTGGTGGGAGAAAGAGATTAAAAGAGTGTTGTGGGCAGAGTGAGAGGGAGGTCATGGGAATGTAGGGTGGATGATTAGCAGAGTTTAATAGGAAAGGCTCCAAGAAGGAAAGGAGCTATTAACTTCTTTGGGGCTACATCCACTAATGCTAGGATGAAATATTTTGCACGGTAAGCCTGGATTCCTGTCCTGTCTGCCAAACACAAGTTGAGAAGATGAAGTTTGCTTTCTAAGAAAAAAGTTTTCAGCAAAGAGGGCATCTGCAAGCCCCCCAGCCCTCTTGTTACTCAAGTCAGATCTGCCTTCCAACTCGCCTGAAAGAATTCAGAACAACTTTCTTCTGTGTCAGATGCTGAGGCTGTCATGCAGCCTCCAGTGAAGTGAACATTTTTCTATGGATCAATATCTAGCTTCTGTTGGAAGGAAAACTCTGAACTTTCCGTAGAGCCAGGGAATTGTGTTCCCTTTGACGCACGCACGGCCTTTTATCTCTGTCTTTCTGTGTGTGTGTGTGTCTCTCTTAATTTATGATGGGGAGTTATAAGAAAGGCCATTTGCTTTCAGCTCCCCTCACTCTACCAGCCTCTGGTATAGCTGCACTTCTTGGGGTCTGCTCTACGAGTCCTCAAAGCATGCTGTTCAATGTCATCTCCTCTCTCAGACCTCACGCTAACGTGTCTACAGGTGTGTCTATGCTTAAAATGTTGTTGCAGCACAGATGCAGTGCTGCAGCTGTGCCACTGTAGTGCTTCAATGTAGACACCACTTACACCAGCAGGAGCAGTTCTCCCATCCGCATGGTGGTAGCTAGGTCGACAGAAGAATTCTGCCATCGACCTAACGCTGTCTGGACCTGGGGTTGGGTTGGCATAGCTACGACTCTGAAGGGTATAGCTTTTTCACATCCCTGAGAGATGTAGCTTGCCAATGTAAGTTCCCAGTATAGACTATCACCAGCCCTCCCTTTGACATCTCGCCACTGCTTCTTGGGTCAGCCTCGCTGTCTTTTTCCTTCAGTCTTGATCTGTGGGACTCTCTTACCTACATAGTTGTCAGGATTGCACTTTACATGACCAAACCATGTAAGCCTGGACTCCCTCCGTTTTTTGTTTATGGGTGTTACTTTGAGCATGTCTTTAACATACACATTCCTCATATTGTCTTTCTTGCTTACCACTCATCCATCTCAACATTAGCATTTCTGCAGAACAAATCATTTACTCATTTTTCTTCTTTGTTGCCTAACGCTCCTTGTATGTTAAAACTGGATGGCCCTCCATTTTACAGACTTTTCCTTTTCATTTTACTGTTATCTTCCTGTTGCTTATGACATCACTTATTTCTCTCCATTTGAGCTGGGCATTTAATATCCTAGTTCTAATTTTGTTCTCCATTTCCCACTTTTTACCAGATTTTGGAATACAGATACTTGAAACTTCACTTCTTGAAATGTCTAATTAAAAATGTCTTTTGTTGTTGTTTGGTTTTTTTTGCAATAAGCATATATAGGTTGTGTATAACTGGGGCTGCTAAGTTACACAAGAGGCTCCTTTTAAGAAAGGAAATATATCAAAGAGTTCTTATGACGGATCAGCCAGAAGACTTGCATTTGAGTTAGCTGGGTTGTCATCGGGTCTGAGACATAGACTTTCTTTCATCACAGTTTTCTAAAGTTTAGCTTTAATAGTGCATAGTTTGCCCTGTTCCCCCACCTCTCCCCTTCACACTGTGTTCTTCTTTGCTTCTTTCTCTTCTCTACTGCTGTGCCTTTGACACTCCTAAGGGCAGAGGTACCTGTTCAGAAGCCTCCTTCTTTCTTCCTGTGACTGTCGTTGTGGCCACTGTCTTGTTAGCTTCCTTTCTATTGATAATGAAAACTCCCAATACAGTTTTAGGGCCAGATCCTCAGCTGTTGTAAACCAAGGATGACTTCAGTGAGGCAAAGCCAACTGGCCTACAACCAAAGCTAAGATGACAGGTTGAGTTCTCTTTGCTACATCCTTCTGCAATATGCAATGTGAGGGGAGAAAGGTTTGTCTTGTGGTTTTGGCACTGAACTAGGGCCACAAGATTTGCATTCAATTCCTGGCTTTGCCACTGAGCCCTGGTGTGATGTGGGGCAAGGCTCCTAATCTGGGTTTTTTACTTCCTAAATTGGTAAAATGGAGATAACACTTCCCTCCTCCCGCCTGTTTTGTCTATTTAGACCCATCCCCAAAGAGTTGCAATCTATCTCTAGGCATACAGTGCTTAGCAAATTGGATGCCCAACTCAGTTGTGGCAAACAGGGGATCTAGTTATCTACTATTATTACCAATTATACAGTGGCCAAGCAGCCACTGGGAAAAGAAGAGGCCAGGCTCTCTGAGGAGACAAATGATATTTAGCACGGATATAACCCTTTACATTTGCCATCAGCAAAGCCAGGCTCCCAGTCCCAGGCTCATCCACTGATCCATGCTACCTAGGTAGCACAAATGTGGGGGACAAGTCAGTAAGACACACTCAGGACCAAATTCTTTTCACCAAGATGGAGGATAAGAGGTGCCCATGAGAGAAAAATTGCCGCCCTGTTTTGTAATAAGTTAGGCCACGTGGGTTGGCTCTATTGCTCAATGCTGTACTTGCTGATAGTTCAGTCCAGGTCATGCAACGGCTGCTGAGCAGAGTCTACTACTTAAAGAGATAATAACTGATAAATCAAATCTTACACACTGTCATTCATCTCATTTCACACAGTCTCACTCATTTCCCCTCCATCTCAGCCTCTCAACAGGTTTGATCTTGACAATCCCAACAAAATAATACTAAAGGCAAAAGGACCCTTTTCTCTAAGCTCGCCCCTTCCCCAGTCTGCTAACATCTTTCTCAAAACCCTTTAGTGAATAGCGAGTCAAGGGTTATTTTGTATCTATGGGAAAAATTCCTGAGGGAGCAGGACCTCTAGAAATTAACATCATTTATGCTGTAGAGACTAAAGTATAACAGACACTTCTGCAGGGAGCGTTTCCCTTTTGCCTTTGGAATCATGAGCTTGTACCAAATGGCAGTCATGGTGGAAACACATTTCCAGGACAAGAATCCTTAAACCCTCCACAAGGGCTTTATCTACCCACCTCCGACACGCTTTTCACTCAGCAGGCAACTCAAGGCGAAACCTGCTTTGCCTACACAAAGACCAAGTCATAGTAATTAATGCTTAGCATTTTCATAGCACTTGACGGGCTCGATTCTCCGCCCTGCCCGAGCTCTGTTCAGAGTGGAGAGGGTGGGGCCTGCAGGGAGATGGTTGTCACATATTAGAGCTGCTGAGGAACAGCACTAACATACTGGTGCAACAGCCAGCAGTGATCTTACACCAGTGGAGGGGTGGGTGTAGCTCTGCTCTACTCTGCCATGACTCTCCCCACCCCCAGCCTTCTCCCACCGCACCCTCAGCACGCCCCTGACCCCTGCCCTCTTTCCCGTTACAGTGGGGAGTCAGCACCAGCTCCACCACCTCAGCCTGCTTTCTGCCAGTAGAGAGTTCCCCTAGGCAGGGGTTATTCTTCGCTGGCCGTTTATGGGCAGTTTAATCCACGTTACACCTCTCAAACAGTGCAAAATGTATTTATTAGACTAGAGAGTCTAACCCTATATGTTCAAAGCACGGTATGGGCATGGACTAACCATTTCTGTGAGAATAGTGGTTAAGTATCATTCCCCCTTTTTTTTACCATCTCATGTGAAAACTGAACCAGAAGAGGGCTGAGATGTGCCCAAGGCCTCACAGTGATTTAGTGGTGGAGGCAGGATTAGAACCCAAAACAGCCTGGTGAGCAGGTCTTGTTGGGGAGCTGTGCCCAGAAACTTAAGGGGCTTGAGGATTCAGGAGGTTTAGGGTTCAAGTCCTTTAGATTAGAGTAGTATTCTGCCTTCTGGGACAGTGTGTCAGCCCTGCTGTTTTTGGTTCCTGGACAATAGGAGATTACAAAATCAAAGTGTGAAAACAATAAGGCCCATTGAAGTTGTCACTGCTTGAGGGCCTTGACCCTATGCAAATATTCCAGATTCTTCTTATCAGTGTACTCCTGGAAGAGGTACCAAGCTCCTTCCAGATAGTGGTGCCACATTTCAAAAGTGGTCTTAATTGCCAGAAGTACTTTGTCCAAAATTTTGTAATTTTGGTCCATAGGTGTGAGTTTCCTGGAGTACAGGGCACATTAAAGTACAATTTTTGTGGACTGTGCCTTTGGGATGGCATTGCTCCAATTGTCAAGTTGGAAGCATCTGCTTTGATGCAAGCTTGTGTGGTGCCTGGGTGAAGCAATATGGGAGCAGTAGTTAATATGAGTTTTAATTACTCAAAGGCCTGCTGGGCCTTGGAGACCAGAGGAAACTGGTGTTTTTTCAGAGCAGGGCAGTAAGAGGGGCGATCCATTCTGAGAACCTTGGGATGAACTGCTGGCAGAAGTTTGTGAACCCCAGGAAACGTTGTAGTTCATGAATGTTCCATGGTGCTGCCTACTTGAGGATTGCCTTTAACTTGCATGCATCTATTTCAATACCAGCAGGGGACAGGGTGAACCCCAGGAATTCTATGGAGGACTGATCAAAGGTGTGTTTTTCTAAGGTAGCGCAGAGGCCTCTTCATGATGGAATGGACATGCTTGGTGTGTTGTTTGGCATTGTCTGAAAAAATAAGTGTATTATCCAGGTAAGCTACAACATATTGCTCCAGAATGTCCCTGAGTATGTCATTAATAAAAGGTTGGAATGTTGTGGGTGCATTAGTCAGGCTAATGGACGTTGTGAGATACTCAGTATGACTGTTATGACTTCTAAAGGCAGTCTTCTGTTCGTTCCCAGCTCTACTTCGTACTAGGATGTATGCCCCCAGAGGTCCAGCTTTGTGTATACCCGAGCAGTACCTACAGTCCATTAGCTTGGGGATTAGTAGCAATAGGTACCGGTATCTAATAGTGACCTGAATCAGTGCCCGATAGATGGTAGTCTCCAATTATGAGTGGACTGTTTGTTTAAAAAAAAAAATAAGGGTGAGGTGGACTTACAAATAAAGCCCTTGACTAAGTTCTGCTGAAAGTAGGTGCACAGAGTGGCTAGTTCGGGTTCAGACATGGCATATATATGCTCCAAGAAGAGCCTGTTTGGCTTGTTGAGAACAAGGCTTGTTCTCAAAGCAAGAGAAAAAACACTGCCAAGAGCCTGGTGGCTATGGTGCACAGTTAGGACATAAGAGACCCAGATTCAAGTCCTGCTCAAATGAGGCCAGTAGAAACATATGACTGGAAGAGGGAACTCCCGAGCCATCAAGTGTAGTCACCTAATATATACCAGTATTGTAACCAGCTTACAATAATCCTATTCAGAAATGTATCAAGCTCCATCTTAAAACTAGTTAGGTTGTCTGTCCCCCTTTTCCCCTCCCCCCCCCCGACTCCGACTGGAAGGCAGTTCCAGAACCTCACTCCTCTGATGGTTTAAAAACCCTCTTCTAATTTCCAGCCTGAATTTGTTCATGGCCAGTTTATGCCCATGGAGAAGGGGGCTAGCAGCTCTCTAGCTCACCCAGGGCTCTGCCTACAAAGCTCCTGACTGGGGGAGATGTCTGGTCCCACTGGTTCACTTGGTCACACTACTTCATCTAGAGGGAGGCACAGGAAGTTCTCCAGGCAACTAGGTGTATCCCTGGCTGGCTGCCATTGCCGACCCTGCCTACTTGTTTGACTCCTGAGCCCTGTCTTCTCTTGGTTCCTGCCTCCCAGACTATTCCTGCCCTCCCTATCCCAGATCCCAATCTGCCCCTGATTCCTGCTTTCCTGCCTCACTCCAGGTCTCTGCTTTTGCCCCCCAGACCTGACTCTGACTCCCTGATTTGTCCCTTGGCTTGACTCCTGACTGTTTCCATCTCTGACTCTCAGCTCCAGTTCCCAACTCTAACCACTAGGCATGACCACCCATGCCCCCGTCCTTACAGCTTGCTCTGATCCTACCTACTCCTTGAGGGAGCCCAAAGGAGGATAGACCCCAGTGGAGTTCCCTGTCCCACAAGGGGCATTCACACTGCACAAGCAGGTGATCCAACTCCAGGCAGGCATTGCACGCTCAGAACACAGAGCTGGCTGCTGAGAATCAGGCACTGCAGGAGCAAGCCTCTCAACTCCAAGTGCTGAACACTGTGCTCCGGGCCCATCTAGCCATGCTGTCATCTGAGCTGGGACTTACTATTCCTCTGCCTAACTGCTTTGATGGAAGTCGCTCCAAATTCTGAGGCTTCATGAGGCTTGTTCTTTGTTTGACAACAGATATACTCTTCTGACCAGGCCAGGATAGGCCAGGTAGTCAGCCCTGCTAACTGGGAAGGTGTTGAACTGGGCCTCCCCACTGTTGGAGGCTATCACTCCAGTGCTGTCAAACTGGGATGCCTTTCAGCAGGGGATAGCAACCATCTTTGATGACCCCAACCACACCAGCTTCACTGAGGCTGCCCAGAAACTCCAACAGGATTGGTCACTACCACTTCCTATGCAGCTCACTTCTGCTGTCTCGTATCAGCCACCAGATGGAATGAGGTGGCCCAGTTATTTCAATTCTTATCGGGCTTGCAGGACAAGGTCCAGGATGAACTGGCTCTAGTTGAGACACCAGCAGGTCTGGATGCTTTTGTAGATCTTGTTATCCAGATCAACAATCGTCTAAGCAAGCAATGGGAAGAAAGAAGAGGGGTGTCACAACCATTCCTCTGCTTTCAGATTCCACTCTATTAGCCGGCCCACCAGAAACTTGTCTCTGAAAAGAGAGAGAGTACTCGTGATGCCTTACTCTGTGTTACTACCGTGGCGAGCTGGGCTATGCTATCTCCAGTTGCCCCATGAAGAGCCCAGCCCAAAGGAATCGAGCCCAGGCTTGGAGAATGGGGCAAGGCTGGGCACCATGATCGTGACCCTCTAACCCCCAAACTGAGGTTCTGACTGGAATGCGCACCAGTTCCCGTTGACTGGCACTGCACCTACAAGCACCAGTTGAGTTATGAATCCTGGGCATCCCCAATTACTCCCTCCACAACAGGCCCTCACTCGCTTGGGTGCAGCAGACAACTTTATAGGTGCAGAAGCAGCCCAGGCACTACAGATGCCACTGCCAAGCCTGTTCCAGACCTAGCAGAAACGATTGATGGGTCCCTCTTATCTCCTGGCCATGGAAACGGCTCCTCTCGAGGTAACTCTCCAAGGACAGCAAGAGACTCTACTGTTTAGTGCCATCCATTCCCTGTACTTCCCTCTGATTCTGTGTATCTCGTGACTGGCCCTCTACAACCCCCTTATCCGCTGATGCGAACTAAAACTTGACTTTTTCTCAGAATTCTGCCCGCAGCACAGCTTGACCCCAGGAAAAGGGGAGTGATTTCCCTGCAGTCAGAAGCAGGGGTAAGTGGCCCAGCAGAGCTTCCTGCTCATTCCAGTACTTGGCTTCCATCCAAATACAGTGACTATAGTGATTTCTTTTTAAAAATGCAGATGCCTTGCTCCCACACAGGGAATAGGAAAGAAGTACTTGTGGCACCTTAGAGACTAACCCGAAAGCTCATGCTCAAATAAATTGGTTAGTCTCTAAGGAGCCACAAGTACTCCTTTTCTTTTTGCAAAGACAGACTAACATGGCTGTTACTCTGAAACAGGGAATAGGGTTTCCCACTCAAGCTACAAGAATTCCATCCTGGACCTAAGAAATCTTCCTGAGGAAAGGTTCCTCTGAACCAATGCACTTCCACAAACGCTCCCATGTTTGATGAATCAGGATTTTCTGGAGCAGATTCCCCCGGAGTTGTCTTTCTATGGCTTGTGTCTCCATGGGTGCCAGGCTGCTTCCACTGTGCTTCGAGCCTTGTGCACCCTTGTAAATGGGGCAGGATTTTCCCTTAAATTTGGACGTCAGACTTTTGGAATATTCTTTATTTCCCTCGTGGGAAAAAATATGGCAGAACATGGGTGTAATATCACAGTTCTGAATCCCAGGCATGTGCACGCAGAGGTATGATTGTCATTTAGTACTGATCTAGAACTTCCTTGGTGTGCATTGCCCTCTGCAGAGAGAATAAACATGGCTGCCCTGAGGAGATTTCAGGTGAGGTGAGATATGACTGACCTGACTCATAAGGCAAGATACCAGACAGGCAGGGGAGAGAGGTTTATACAAAATAGGGTTGTGAGGCAGCTTGCTTTCTCAAGGTGCACGTCATGTTAGTTCCTTTATTGTTGCTTAATTGTTATTGATGATTAATAATGTAGATGGTATTTGGCACAGGGGGGTGGGTCATTGCAAGAGAGAATATAAGAAGTAGGTTTTGTGGCATGGTTGGAAGGAGGAATGGCAGGTTGGGTGGTGTAACAGGATGGAGGAGGACGCTTCAGGGGTAAGAGCAGCATGGTACTTGCTTGAGGGAAAAATGGACCAGGGAGGCAAGAGGAAAAGCATGATTAGCGAAGTCTGGTTCCCCAAGCAGCAGGAGACAAGAGGTGGGCAGGGGCAGGGCTGTGTAAAACCTTGAAGGTGGGGATGAGGCGTTTCATTCTGATGCTGAAGATGTGAAGGCCATGAAGGCACCTGCGGGGGCAGGGGTGAGATGGTCAAGGCAGAGGGAGAAAGCACTGAGTTTGGAAGAGGCAGGTCAGGTTGATATTTATGGAGCAGCGTATGATCCATTGTCACTAATGGCCTTGGTGTGCGTGAGAGGGGCAATCCCTGTCATGACTCTTTGAGAAGTTTCATGGAGGAAGAATGTCTCAGGGATTTTAAGGATGTTATAGCAGCAGTGTCCCAAGGGCCCTGTGATCTCAGGGGAAGTGGGCCACTGTTGTTGCTTCTAAATAAGTATTAACGAAAACAGCTGATGGGCTTGATTCCCCAGGTCTGCCCAGGGAAAAGAGGGAGAGCCCGCCGCCCCCATTTCCAAGCCAGATGGGGCAATAGGGTGACCAGATGTCCCAATTTTATAGGAACAGTCCCGTTATGTCTTATATAGGCACCCCAAGACCCTCACCCTCATCCAGATTTTTCACACTTGCTAGGTGGTCACCCTAGGTGGCAAATCAGTGCAGTGAAACAGTTACGGTGCTGTCTGGGTCTGTGTGTGCACCTTCTTCCAGAGGGAAAGGATCCTTGACCCAAGACGTACTCCTGCAAGATGGCACCTGGGAGTGCAACCTGCCCAGGGAAAGTGAAAGTGTCTTGCAATCTGCAGCATCAGCAGCAGGAGGGCAGCTGCCTCTGCCTCCTCTTCCAGTAATAAATCCATGTCCCGTTGTGTCTGAGCTTGTGCCTGTGTCACCATTCCCGGGACGACTCCTGCTAGTGCTCACCCACCAACGAAACCCTGAAGTCATGCAGCTCTCACAAGCAGAGGAGCCATGAGTCTGTGCTGGAGGCCCTATATATCTATGAATGTCAGTCTCAGAACATTACAGACAATGAATGTACAGTTTTACTTAAAGGTGTCCTAAAGTTTCCAACACCCCAAAACCACTTTCCCCTGTGTTTTGCATTTGTATAACCAATAAATGGATTCAAGTTTTGCAAGCTGCTATTCTTATGCCACTTACCTGTTGCTAAAAATAATTGCTGGAAATTAATTTTTGCTGAGTTTTGAAATTAATGAATGCAGCAAAATTAATTCAGAGCAGACAGTTTAAATTATATAGTGTCTGCATACAAATAACAATATGATTGTATTTTATATAAGTATTAAAGTGAATACATTTAGCACCTAGAAATATTCCCAGCATCTCTTGACTTGTCAGTGGGAAATATGCACTGGATGCAACAATAAGCAATAAAAGGAACATTAAGACTGTGCCCTAAGCCAGGCTGGCTCCATGTGTGATTTCACTACTAGATGGTGGTGAGCCTCACATGGCTATAACTCATTCCTGCCTGATGGCAAAATGACTCTCACCACCCTAGCTGAGCTGTGCTGGTCATGCTTATCATATAGTTGATTCCAGCTCACAGGTGGAACGCTTGCTTGGGTAGATGAGCTACACATTAGGGTAGAGTGTTTATGGGCGAGCCACACCCACTTCACCACATTCTCCTTCTTTAGGTGCCCTTTTAAGTGCAATATTCACTGAATTATTTTTTGCAATATTTATAAGATTTCTTTTTCCTCTCTGATTTCTAGGGGTATCCTTGTGAACAGATTTTTTACGGCTTAGTCATGCAAGATGCTGATCTCTCGGGCTTTGATCCAGTGACCGCTCTTAAGCACACGCTTAGGTTCAAGTACACGATTGGTTCTATTAACTGGGGCTAGATTGCTGAGCAGGATCAAACCGTTAATGAGTATAGTCAATAGTATCACCTGTTGAATTACTTGTGATGCTCCTAATCTATTTTGGGGTTCACATCTATTCTGATCTCCTGCTCAAATACTGCTCCAAATGCTTAAAAGTATCAACAATAAAACATTTGCAAAATTTTGGGGCTTCCTTGCAAATAATATTGTGTCAGTAAAATTATTTTTGTGCATTTGCCTTTTCTGCCAAATATTTTCACTACAAAACTAACCAAGCTTACAATATATAAACAATTTAATGAATGAGCACACACACACACACACACACACACACACACACACACACACACACACACACACACACACACACACACACACACACACACACACACACACCCCCGACTGTCTAAGGCAACATGATGTATATAGATATGTGCTTTGTTAAATTTACATGCACATACTCTCTTTTCTCTTACACTAAGGGATGTATGATACTTCCTGGGAATTGTACTTTTTGCCTTGTATTACAAAACTCTAGAAAGCCTTACTGTATCTCCAGCTGAGAACTATTTCATGCTCTAGCATAGCAAAGTGTCTGCAGACAGAGATAAGCTATGATTTCCCATTTTCCTCTACAAAATTAATGATCTAAAAGTACAATAAAACCATCATCTCATGTCACCAGTGGGGATACTGAAACATATTTAGCTTAAAAAAATAACAAATATTAATGAGAAAATATTGAAGTGAGTGAGGGTTTTTTTTTCCTATGGATTTTTTTCACTTGAAAATAGTTTTGAGAGAAAAGAGAATTGTCTGAAATTAAGTAGAAGGATTTGCAAAAATTAATTCTGTGAAGAAAGAGATGGCTAGTAGCCAGCAGCAATTTGAAGTTTGTATTTGCAACAAAACTGAAAGAGCTGGTTAAGGAAATCACTCTGACCCCATTTGTTCTGTTTCAGGATTACAGGATTACTGTCCAGTGAGATCCATTCGATAGCTACTTATGACACTGTTTCAAGCAGTAATTTTCAGAGGTTTGTTCTGCCCTATCTTTCTGTCGAGGACACTTTTGTCTCTGCCCCTGTTTATCTCCAGTTGAGAAGTGTAACCTCTTCACAAATTTTAACAATTCTTTTCTGATTTTTTGTAAAGCTAAGAACAAAACTGTATTTTCTTCCTGTTAATGAGTTTTGTTGAATAATTAGGGGTAGAATTTTACATCAACATGAGAGCAGGCAGCTCTTGGGAGGTAAACCAGTGACTTCCTCTCTGTTTTTGAAGCCTTTCTCAGACTCAGCATGCTCATAACTTCGCAATCAAAGATTAGTCTGAAGGACAAATGCATTAAACCTGCCACCGCGTAAAGTGGTGTTAACCCATTCCACAGCCTTTGCATTTTTGCCATGTGAAATTCCTGAATAGAAGCACCTTTTATACTGTATTAATGTAAAAGTTTCATTTGAAAGATGCCAGCTGTGGTCCTACCCCAGGTTTATTCATGTGGGACCTTTACTGGGTCAGCTTAATACTTGACTACTGCTTATTATCCCATCAGTCTTCAGGGACAACCCATGATCTAATTGCCCAGCATTTATGTTGCTTGGCAACTATAAATACAGAGTAATAATCCTTAAAGGGACAGTGTGGAATTTCATGCCCCTGCAGTGAAGTACACTTCATTTCCCAGAGCACCCTGTGTTTTTTAATTCAGTGAATAAAAATGTGTAATGAATAATTAATTATGTGCTTGGAGGCACAATAGCTGCCTACTTTTGAATATTCATCAGTGACATTATTAATTCACTAGAAATCCCACCGAGCGGTGGGAGAGGCTTTTAGACTAGCTGGAGGACTTACAGATAATACTCGGCAACAGGAAGAAACTTTTTTTAAGCAGACTTTTCTGTTAGAGAGTTTTTGAAGTTTAATTTATATCTTTTGAAAAATTGTTCAGAACTGGATATAATAGAGCACCACTGAACCACAGTTGACCATGATGGTTAATGTCTGTTACTGTATAGTACTACTATATGAATCTTAGCAAAGCTGTCCTTCACCTAAGAAATCTGGTGTGTGTGTATGTGTGTATGGATAGAAGATACGCTTCAGGGAGGCTGATACTGCAGGGCTGCCTCTGTACAACTGAAAATTAAACAACCCAGGCACAAAATCCATTCATCTGCCCTTTAATCTGATGACCAGTGATTATGAGGGGGGAAAAAAAAGGGTATTTCACTTGTTTGTTTAAAAAAATAAAAAGTACTTGCCCTGGATGAGTGAGCAAATAGAATTTTGCAAGACTGCATAGGGGATTCTTTTACGACTGGATCTAGGTGTGAGTCTGTTTCGGAGATACTGAGCTTGGTTCTCAATGCTGTTACATCAGCTTTATATTGTTTTTAGTCCTTTTAAGCCAGTGGACTTTCACCAGTGAAAACCGAGTGATGGAGTGGAGAATCAGGCCAATAAACTCTCTCCCCGGGGGAAAAAAAAAATCTGAAATTGGTGATTTTTCTTTTTTAAACGTATTTCCTTCCCTGTATTTGATCTGAAATGCTCCATGCATTGTATCACTAGAGACTTTAACTGGAGAGATCTGATGCAGTACACTCACTTTTCAGGTCTAATGCATATGGCCAAATCCATTTACTTCAATGCAGTTGTGCCAGCGGAAAACTTGATCCCTAATTTGAATGCTGTGGATCTGATCCTGCACTACCTTCCCTCACACAAATACTCTATAGCAAAACTGGTATGGAATTTTCTACTGGAATTATTTTTTTCAATGGAAAATGCAGTTTCTGCAAAATCTAAATTTTCCATGAGTACATGTACCCAGACTACAACGCCCATGAGGTAACGTGCCATCATGGCCAGCACAGTTTAATCTTGAACTGATCCGAAACAAAATGTTTCACGTCAGTTCAACACACCAGAATATTTCTATTCAGGTCAAACCAATCCATAACAAAAACAAAATATTTTGTTTAATTTTTCCCAGTGGAATATCTAAACTTTCCTGCAGATTTTTGCTCAGCTCTAGTCCTTCGTCACATATTTGCAGAATCTGGATCATTGTATAGGGTAACATTTTCAAAAGCACCTACGTCACTTAAGGAGCCCAAGTCCCTTGGAAAGTCAATTGGACTTGGGCCCCCAAGTTGCTTAGGTGGTTTTGAAAGTGCTACCCATAAGTGTGGGATTCTTAATGGGGAGAAGTCATTGGGCTTGATTCTAAAGTCCTTTCGAACAGCGGTTGCAGTGCTAACATGCCTTACCACAGGTGGCAATGTAACTTACACCTATAGTTTACAACCACTTTAAGATCCCTTCATACTGCCAGAGTGGTGCAACGGGCCTTGCGTGTAATTAGGAAAGAGTCCCATCACTTTTCTATCTTGAAAATCTTTTTCACATTTTCCTTTTCCTTCCCCTCTTCCTATGGCATGTGCCTGGCTGAGCATGCTCTGTCCTGTGATTCAACAGCTTCCCCCCCCGCCCCGCCCCGCTTTTATGTCAACAGAGATCTTCAACAACAAAGGTTGCTGCTCCCCAGTCTAATCAAACTTGGTGCCTTCTCCACGGAGCGCATTAGCCTCCTAAGTCATGTAAATGATAGTATTTACATTAGCTACTGTTATGTAAAAGTCACAGGCAGATTTCAGCTGCTCATTTGCTTGAAAATAAATCTATTTTTCTTTTTAAAGCACTAAGATTTTTACAGTAACAATTCTAGGTTAATGGATTGTTTCTCTGTAAAGTCATGATGTATACATGTTTAACAACAGTCGTAATACCATCCAGCTTGGATGCAGGTTAAACAATAGTCATTTTGCTCCTGCAATTCAAACTTTCATTACAATTTGCCATGCAGTAGAGTTCTCAGGCAATGTAGTCATTTATTGCAATGATTTGCATTAAAGAGGGTGTCATTATATTACCTCTTAGCTTTGGTTGCGATTAGAAGTAATATCTACATTTATCTTTCACTCCTAGGAGTATAAAATTTGTGCTAATAATAACAATAATAAAGCTAGTTCCTAAAAGCAAGTGAACTCTACACAGCCCTTTTTTCCCCTTTTTTTTCTTTCCCTCTACTCAAGTGGGGGAGTAGAAGGATCATGAATAATAAATATGGAGATAAGAGAACTGAAACTGGGAAATCAATTTACTGCAAAATATTTGCATATTTTATTAAAAGAAACTGTGCATAAACCCCACAACAGGGTGGAATGATTTATATTTTGATTTGATTTGTATACATTTTACCTCTGGGAGAACTGATGCAACTTAGTCATCCCTGCAGGGCTTTCTCTGGTAGGTTTTTTGTTGTTGTTGTTGTTTTGCTTCCAATATCTTTGAGAAGGCAGTAGTCAGTCCCTGATGGAAATTATGGAAATTACGGAGACAGTTCCATGATGTATGACATTTCTGGATTCTCAGACATTGGATGATCCAGGAGATTATCAGTTCCTTCTTGGGTTTGTCCATACCCAGACTCATCCATGAATGGGTTTCCCTAAAACTATAGCTGTAGTCATAAGGCCTCCAATTCTCACTTCAAAACAAAGCTGCCTGAGCTCATTTGGGCAATATCTATAAAGTCTGCATTTATAAATGGAAATAGTTATCATATGATGCACTTGTTACATTACAGTGAGAAAAATCAGCTTCATAGATCTACTGATTTATCTGTTGCTATTGTACCCATTACCATAGTGTCTAGGTGCTAAATAAGAGAGAGATAGTAGAACCCCATTTATCCAAGCCTCCATTATCCAGCTGTCTGTATTAACTGAACAACCACCTCAACTTAAAATGAGTTTCTGCTTTTTTAAAAACTGGTACTCTTTACTAGAAGTAACAGTTCATGTATGCTGTAAATAAAAAAAGGGGGTATGTTTCAATGCTTATCATTTTTGGAATTTTTAAAAATTGTACTGTTTGTGACGTTATGTGTAAACAAGCTAGAGATGGTGCCTTGTGTAACATTAAACAGATTTTGTAGACGATCCCTATAATGTTCAGAGGTAAAGAGTGTAAAAATGATTAATACAACTTGTTAAAAACTCATGTCAGTTTTCCTGTTAATGAATGAACAAAACATTGTTTGCAAGAACTAATGTTTTGTATATTCTGTTAAGTAGATAAGAAGGGAGGTATATTTTAATGCTTTTCTGGCAGGGGTCAGCTAGTTTAAAGGCAACTCTGCCGCTTAAAATAATGGATGGAAAGCTCTTTGCCCATTTTCCTGTTTATCTGAATTTTTGATTATCCTATCTGGCCCTGGCCCCGGTCCCGATTAGATCAGCTAAACAGGGTTCTACTGTACTTTAAATAAAAGATAAAAATACAATAAATGTTTTAAATCAAGACTGGATGTCCTGCTAAAAGATATGCCATATCAGAAATTACGGACTTGAGGCAGAAATGAATGGTTGAGGTTCTATGGCCAGTGTCATGCAGGAGATCAGCTGAGATGATCATAATGGTCCCTTCTGGCCTTAACATCTATAAAGTGATGAATGATGAAGAATTTAAGTGACTTTCATATATTAACCAAATGTTACAGTTCAAATAACGATGCTGCCAGAATGAATCCCGTTTTTCTAATATGGGAGAATTGTCTGAATTGCTTTATTTGTATAGTATACACCTCTGACTGAATAGCTAAAGATCTGTTTGGTTGGATGGATGTCTACTTAGCCACTAAGCTCTTGATAGTCTCTAACAATCTAAATATCAGCTAAGCATGGAAATCCTACCTTTTAGCTGTCTTTCCAACAATAAAACTGGTGGTCTGATATAAAAATATAAATATAATCATATAAATTCCTCATCAATCATTGATTTATAGATGTTCTGGACAGAAGGGACCATTATGATCATCTCAGCTGACCTCCTGCATGACACAGGCCATAGAACCTCAACTATTAATTTCTGCAACAAGCCTGTATGCTGCATTTAGTGAAGCTGTGGAATTTTTTCAAAATTTCAAGCTTTTGACAAGACACAAATTCTCCCATAAAACTTTGTGTGATGTTTGTTTGTTTATTGCCATTTTCCAGCCATCTCTCGTGTTTAGTAGTTTCAAAAACTAACTTCAACTCACGTAGGCCCAGGTCCTCAAACATATTTAGGCTTCTAACTTCCCTGAAATCACAACACTGCATACTCAGATCCATGGAAATTAAGAGCCTAAATACCTTGATGACCTGGGCCATAGCCAAATTCAATCCTGCTGTAACTCCACTGAGGTGTATGGAGTCAGTGAGGTTACATCACAAAATGAATAATCCTATGCAGAAACATAAAGTGGTGAGAGACCCATGGAGGACACTGATGGAAGTTTCTCATTGCCTGCAGATGCCTGATTAGTTGTGGTTACAAATTAGTTTTTGTTTTGTTTGCTGCACTCTTGAGAAGTGATGTGCTCATTATCAAATACAGAAATTTGCCATGTCATGCACCTCTAGTCATGGGATGCACCAGGAGAGAAAATTACAAATAGCTCAGTAATTAAACCTGGCTATATATTTGCTTATAACAGCTCAATTCAAATGGCTCTTGAAGATAATTTGTGCTGAGGTAGGTTTTGTCTGTGAATATTTTTGCAAGCAGGCCCAGAGTTGGTGGAGAAAGATGGGTGCTTTAGAATCTATAGGATGCTATAACCAACATCATCATTGTACATTAGAGATCAAATTTTAAATATATTTACTTAATCATTTTCCTTGATCCCTTCACATTTTATTAAATCATCATGTTTTGAAAGGACCTCTTAAGGGTCATCTAATACATCCCCCTGCCTTGTGGCAGAACTGGTTTCATTTTTTCCCAATTGTCACTGATCTAGCCATCCATAACCTAAACAGCTAATTGTTCCATTGCCTAGATGTCTTTACAGTCTTCAGATCTTTCTATCTTCTTAACCTCACTTTTCCGTACTGCATCTTAAGCCCATGTATTGATGGTAACAGTGTGACAGTTTCTAAGATCCTGGGAAGGAGAGAAGAACTCCTTTGTTGAGTCACTCAAACCTGAGGATCTAGAATCCTGCAATAAATGTATAGTAATTACTGCAGACTCATAGTGGAAGGGGGATCCTGTTATTTCCAATCACAACATACAGGGGGTTGGACTGTCTGTATGGGAAAAAGGGAGCTAGGTCCTGGGATAGAGAAATTCCGAGGAACAGCCAAGCTTGGGACGACAGCTTGATCTTGAGCAAGACTTTTGTTTTGTTTTTTGAATTACTAGTGTAATCCCTGTGGCCTAAAGCCATAGGGCATGTCTACGCTGCGGCTGGCCAATGCCAGCTGTCTCAGGCTCATGGGGCTCAGGTTAAAGGGCTGTTTAATTGTGGTGTAGACGTTCGGGTTCGGGCTGCAGCCAGATCTCTTGGACCCTCCCAGCTCTCTGGATTCTAGATCCCAGGCACCTGCCCAAACATCTACACCGCAGTTAAACAGCCCCTTAGCCCGTGTCAGGTGGCACGGGCCAACTGCGGGTTATTAATTGCAGTGTAGACATACCCTTGGAGAGCAGGATGCTCACTACTGTCATCTGTTGGTGAAATGGGAGAAGAGCGGTCTCGAGCTGCTTAAGAACTGCAGATGGGCAGAGTTACACTGGTGAGGGAGTTCTCCGCTGGCATCTGTTGGAAAGCCAGGGGAGTTGAGTGACTAGGCCAGGGCTTATTTACATTTCAGTTTTGTGGTAGTTTGGGGACGTTTTGGTTAAAGTTCAGTTAAGTTTTGGTGGGCAGTAAGATTGCACTTGACCTTTCTGGGAAAGAGAAGACACTGACCCTTAACGGCCTGGGGTCTCCCTGCTGTCTGGCACTGTTGGGTACAGAAGCCTGGGTGGTGGTGGGTAGTGCAGGGAGAAAAGTTTCGGTCTGCTTCTGAAAGTGCTTTGCTGGTGGTATGGACTCTGTCCAAAGTTGTAAATACCGTGGATCCTTTCCTCAGCACTGAGCCTGGTGACCAGGGGACAGTGCAGAGTGAGGGCAGCTTCCAGGAAGCAGCAGCTGCATTTTGGGAATTGATGGTGTTAGAACAGCAGTTTCTCTGAGGCAGCAGACAGCTCAGAGTGATGGTGACAGCACCTTTGAGGGGCTGGATGGCTCAGAGTGGCAGCAGAACCACAGCCAGATCATTCCCAAAGGATGTTGGTATGGGCTTGCTACCCATCAGTTAAAGTTGAAATCACTCCACCTGGCATAGGTAGTAGAGTTCCCCAGAGCAGCCCAGGCAGCAGTGACCTGCTAGGATCTTTGGACTTCTCCAACCCAGGAGAGCTAGCCATGAGTAGGGAGCTGGGAAGTGGCCAGAACCCACCAGCCTCTCGCAATGGCCAAAGGAGGACTGAGGTTGGGCCTACTGTTAAGACACCCTGGGGAGAGGGGAAGTCTTACATCACAGAATTTGTTAATTGCTGGTTTTCCCAAATTAATTCTGGTGTCTTCCTTCCCCTCCTCCCTATCTCTTCCCCCCTCCCCAATAAAATTTTCTTTCTTGTAACCCCTGAACTCATTGTTTGGAAATGAGGAAGAGTTGCTCATCGGGGCACCCAGGGTCACGTATCTAGTTTCCCGGGTTTCCGGGTGGGGACTTGAGCTGGTGTTAGATAAGTGTGTTTAAGGAAACTCATAGAAAATTGAACCTAGTCCTTTTTGCCACCAACAACACTTGGCAGAAGGGGTATAGACCCTAGGAGAAGAGTGAGTTTGGATTATATATGGGGTTTGTGTGTGTGTGTACACCTGTTCAAACAAGGTTCTGTCTGTTTACACCCCATTGTCTTGTTGTTTGTTTGTTTGTTTGTTGTATCTTCATCAATTAATGAAAATAAGGGGTCTTTTTAATATCCCTTTATGAAGTCCTAGACTGTAACCATGTCATCTGTCCATCTTCTTTTCCACAGGCTAAACAATGCCCATTTCCCTAAACTTCCATCAGAGACCTACTTTTCAAATCTTGAACCACTTTTTTGGGTTTTTTTTCTGTGCTTTCTTCCGTTTGTTTCTGTCTTTTATAAAGTACAGGAGCCAAGTCTGAAAGCAGCCCTGTACTCCTATTGAATCCTGAAACTGTTTCCCACTTGGGCCTAACCGTTGCCAAGTAAGGTGTATAAATATCCTACTTGATTTACATGTAGTAATTCTTGTTAATGCACTGGTTAAAATGAGTAAAGCTTCTCATGATAATAAGAACAGGAGTACTTGTGGTACCTTAGAGACTAAGAAATTTATTTGAGCATAAGCTTTCGTGAGCTACAGCTCACTTCATTGGAAGCATCACTCACGAAAGCTTAATGCTCAAATAAATTGGTTAGCCTCTAAGGTGCCACAAGTACTCCTTTTCTTTTTGCGGATACAGACTAACACGGCTGCTACCTGTCTGAAACCTGTCATGATAATAACTTCTCCCTGGTCTACCAGGCATTATAACTCCTAATTCTCTTTCAAGTGATTGTGCACAGATACCTTCAACTGTAGGTATATATGCAGAGAGTGCACTGGAGTCAGAAACTTTTACCAGCAGGCAGCACCACTGGGTGGTGCACATTCCCTGCTCTCCTTGTATGCTGAACTGAGGGCATGAAAGGGGAGTGGCTCCCACCTCCCTCTCAGTTCTGTCTCATCACTTGTGGTGAGAGTTGGAGGGGCCGCTCCATAGTTGTTTAGCTTCAGTACACCAGCCTCCATAAAGAGTTTTTCTGACTCTATAAGAACGGCTATACTGGATCAGACCAAAAGTCCATCTAGCACAGCATCCTGTCTTCTGACGGTGGCCAATGCCAGGTGTCCCAGAGGGAATGAAAAGAACATGCAATCATCAAGTGATCCATGCCCTGTCACCCATTCCTAGGTCCTGGCAAACAGAGGCTAGGGACGCCATCCCTGCCCATCCTGGCTAATAGCCATTGACCAACCTATCCTCCATGAATTTATCTAGTTCTTTTTTGAACCCCGTTATAGTCTTGGTCTTCACAACATCCTCTGGCAAAGAGTTCCACAGGTTGACTGTGCATTATGTGAAGAAATACTTCCTTTTGTTTGTTTTAAACCTGCTGTCTATTAATTTCTTTTGGTGACCCCTAGTTCTTTGTTCTAGTTCTAGTATATAATTTAGTTTAATTTTAGTATAGTTAGTACAAAAACTGGTGGATTTAACCTGAAAACTCCACAGGGTTCAGGCAGTGTGCAATGTGTACGGAGATGATCCCTTTCATGGATAGGCACAAAAGCTGCTTAATTTGTCTAGGTGAAGGACAAATGTTCGATTTGTAGCTCCTTCCTTACTGGAACAAACAAGAAATGCAGGGATTTCCACCTCAAAGGCTGCATTATGGAGGAGGTGATGCATCCTTCAGAACCGGACCCTGACCATAAGAGGACAGACACTTAATTCACAAGGAGTGCCCCCTTGGAATCCCTGGCTTTCAAGCCTAAATCTGAAGAGAGAAACCATTCCTCCTCATCCCCAGCAGCCTCCTCAAAGTGCTCTAAACTAGCCATGTCTGAGTCTCACAAATGGTCAAGTCCCACTCTTCATCACACAGGCTGCCAGTGAATCCTCCCGTGCCAAGGACTGCTTGCAGGCACTGTAGACTCCAGTTCCTCTGGACCATTAAGACCAGTGTCTTCACCATTACTGGGTCCTTTCTCCGCAGCACCATCGGCACTGTCAGTACTGTTGGCTCAGCTAAATGGAAACTTGACTCTTTAGGTATCTTCTATTCCACAGGCCTTCCTTGCAGTGAAGGACCTCTTGCATTTGCCAGCACCAGACTTTCCTTTGTTGCACCATCCAGCACCGATGGTGTCAGTCTCAACACCGCTGGTGCCAACCATGATATTTACCATTATGATGGCTCCATCAGCAGCAACTTAGCTATTGGTGTTTTGGCTCCCTGAACCACTACTGCTAACTCCCTTGCACACTTCCTCTATATCCGTGCCAAAAGGGAAGCACTGGGTTTCTCCAACATTGAGACCTCCACAAACACCAGCTGGGACTGTTTTCAATTTATCCAGGAGAGTTACATCTCCTTTGTGGATTTGAACTATGAATGACTAATATCCCCTCTGAGGTCTTTTAGATCACGTTATAGACCTTGTTCTGGAGGTACTAAATCTAAAATCCCTGACTGGCACTCTTACAAGGATGCCCCATATGGTCCCTATCACCGTGGGCAGTTCAAAGAGTGGAATACCCCCTCTGGCCTTGTTGTGGACTTTTGACTACTCTAAGAGGTCTAGTCCTCCACTGGAGTCCCAGTCTAGAAGGAGATTGCCTTCATCCATATCAGGGACCTCTAGAGAATCCCCTTCTACCATCCATCAGCTTTCTCCTTTGTTGGAACCTACACAAGAAGGGGAGATAACTGAGGAACCGCTTGATATTCCCCCCCCCCCCATCATCTTCCCTGGACAAGGCTGCCAATCTCCGGAGAAGGAAGATTTTAAAGTGTTCCAGGACCTTATGAGAAGGGTGGCCACATTTCTGGGAGTGCAGACAGAGCTTGTACAGGATACCCATACAAGCTCCTAGATACCTTACAGGCTCCTGCCCCAGGAAGGGTCACCCTTCCTATTAATGAAGCCTTGCTGCAACCAGCCAAAACCCTCTGGCAGACACAAGGTCTGTGTCACCCACTGCCAAACAGGTGGACGGACACTATCAGGTTCATCAGCAAGACTTTGATGATTTGTTTGCCCACCCGACTCTAGACTCTCTTGTGGTTATGGCCTCTCCTAAACACAAGAAGTTTAAAAGGCTGGACCTATATAGCATGAAGGCCTAGACCACTGCCAGCCTTCAGATTAGAATGTCAAATTACCAGACACTGTTGTGTAAATACACCTTTATTTATTGGTCAGCAATCTCAAATTTGCAGACAAATTGCCTGAGGAATACAGAGAACAGTACTTGGCCATAGTTTCTGAAGGACATCTCACTGCCCAAACCTTGCTTCAAGTGGCCATCAACATTGCTGACATGGCTTGATGCTCCATAGCTACAGCCATCTCGATGAGGCACTCCTGTTTGTTGCAAGCCTTTGCATCCCAAGGGAGCTGCAAAATTCCATTGAAGAGTTACCCTTCAAAGGGTCCAAATTGTTTCCCCAGAAAATGGATGATACCATGCATACCTTAAAAGATTTCTGAGCAACTCTCCATTCGCTCTGCGTTTACACCCCAGTAACAAAGAGGAAACAGTTTAAACCTTAGCTGTATTAAAGACCCTCTTGTCAGCAGAGATCTCAGGACAACTTCAAAAGAAAGACTAAGCCTCCTTGACATCACCTATTGGCATCATCTACAACAGGCCCTTCTCACCAGATTGCTGCAGCTTTGAAGCAGTTTTGATTGCTCCTCCTCATCAATTATTGGTGGTGAACTACATCCACCCTGATTATATTTGGCCCTGTCAACACTGGTTTTCCACTTGTGAGGTAACTCCCTTCTCTTCATATGTCAGTATAATAATGCCTGCAACTGGAATTTTCACTCCATGCATCTGAAGAAGTGCGTTTTTTACCCATGAAAGCTTATGCCCAAATAAATCCGTTAGTCTTTAAGGTGCCACCGGACTCCTTGTTGTTTTTGTGGATACAGACTAACATGGCTTACCCCTCTGATACTTGACACCATCAGGGACAGAACACCAACCATATGTCACCTCTCTTTGGACTGCGCCTGTCTGTCTTTTACAGTGCTTGGAAACTGATCATGTAGGACAAGTGGGTTCTCAGCACCATAAAGGAGGGATACGTCATCCAGTTCAAGTTCCTTGCCCAACCCACTTCCCTTGTCCTTTTCATGGACTCATCTCTCATGACTGTATTGGTTCAGGAAATGCAGTTTCTTGTGGAGTTGGGAGTGAACATCTGCCAGGGGTTCCCTTTTTGGCTACTGGTACCAACTATGAGTCTGGTACCAGACATTCACCAAAGGCTGGGTGGCCCATCTCAGTCAACTCCAGGTGCAAGCTCTTGCATCACTTCAGCTGGTGTTGCTCCACATAAATTAGTTGGAGCTCTGAGCTATTCTTCAAGCCTGCAAGACATGTATGTCCACTGTTTGGAACCAACTGGTTCAAGTTCCCAGAGACAATACTACTGCCTTGTTTTAACTGAACAAGCAGGGAGATGCAAGGTTGTCTCAGCTGTACCAAGAAGTCATCCACCTGAGGAATCTCTGAATAAGAAACAAAGTCTCACTGAAAGCCTTTCACCCTCCAGGGGTAGGGAACACCATTGCAGATCCCCTCAGCAGGGACTTTATAGACAAGCATGATTGATTAAACAGAAAGGACAATCTCCTTCAGATCTTCCAACAGTAAGGGTATTTGCAACCAACCTCAACAAATGCAGGAGATTTTGCTCGATGGTGGGCTACAGCCCAGGTTCCATGACAGATGCCTCTCTTCTTCCCTGGTCCAATCATCCGCTCTGTGCTTTCCTTCCAGTTCCTCTCATTCTGAGGGTACTCAGGAAACTGAAAAGATACGAGGCAACATTAAGCCTCACAGTACCATCTTGTCAAAGAAAGTATTGGTTCATGGACTTACCTCAACTCTCCATCCAGCCCCTTATAACTTTGCATCCACTAAGGATCCTGGCTCAAAACCTGGGCAAGTATCTATATCCTTACTTCCAGTCTCTCCAACTCACTGCATGGATGATTTCTGCCTGAATACTCCCAAGAGATTATACTCCAGGGAGGTCTAAGCCATCTTGGTGAGCAGCAGAAAGGACTCCACTAAGGCCACATACATCATACAATGGACAAGGTTTTCAACCTGGGTGCAATCTCACCAGTTACTGCCTAATCACACAGAGATTACACAAATACTGGATTACCAATTAAGAGTCCACTTGGCTTCTATCTCTGCAGTTTACCCACCGCTGAATGGCTTTTCTTATCTTTTCTCACCCTTTGGTTTCTATATTTCTAAAGGATCTACTCAACATCTGCTCTCCTAGTCCACTACCTTGATGGGATCTCAATCTAGTCCTATCTAGGTAAATGGGTTTCTCCTTTGAACCTCTGGCAACAACTGTGCTACCACTATTGCCTATCAAAACAGCATTTTCGCTTGCAATCATCTCTTCAAGGAGATTTTCAGAACTTCAGGGTCTCCTAGCTGACCTTGCTTTTATGGTCTTCCATCGAGACAAAGTTTCTCTTAGGCCACTCTCTAAATTTATTCCCATGGTAGTATCTGTTTTCCATCTCAATGAAGCCATCCACCTTCCAGTATTATTCCCAAAACCCCACACTTCCAAAGCTGAACAAAGACTCCACAGTCTTTTACCTGGCATTCTACCTGGACCCCACAAAGTCATTCAGAACCTCCCCCCGGCTCTTTGGGGCCTATGCCAAGAAAATTAAAGGTCAAACAGTTACCGCTTAATGCATCTCGAATTGGATTTCGGACTGCATTAAACTTTGCTATGATCTTGCTAAAGTCTCTCCTTCACCAAGGATAACTGCCCACTTTATTAGGGCTCAGTCCACTTCATCAGCCTTACTGAGCAATAGTACTATACTAGATAGTTGCAAGGCAGCAACATGGTCATCTATTCAGACCTTCTCCAGGCACTATTACTAAGCTTTATGAGACGACACCAACTTTGGCAAGTCAGAGTTGCAATCCCTTTTCAAATAATCTGGAGTCACGTTACTTGTAAGAGAACTGCTGGTGAGTCACCTATAGCGGAAAGTATAAGTGGGCAATCACTCAAAGGAGAAAAGATGGTTACTTACCTGTACAGTAATTGTAGTTCTTCAAGATGTGTCGTGCACATATACATTCCACAAACCTCCCACTTTCCCCGTTACTTTAGACATTAGATAGACTGTGGTGCAAAAGAATGGCGAAGGAGACAGCAACTATGCCCATGGTATGCGCTTAGCTTGGCGCACGAGGAGAGCAGGGGCATGTGTGGCCTAGTGGTACTGCTGGCAAAAGTCTCTGACTCGAATGCATTGGACTTATATACACCTACAGTGGAATGTGTATGTTCACAACACATCTCGAAGAACCACAGTTACTGTACAGGTAAGTAACCATTTTATTCTCCTCTGTGGAACTACTGCATAGACAGTCTGTAACTGTGCATTAGGTAAGTTCTTTCCTAAGTGAACCACTTCATATTATCTTTATTGACTCTAATTTTATTGATTTAAGCTTCTTTATCTAATTTATGAAGATCATACAGTTGCCATCAGTACCTTATTTTGTGGAAATACAAAGAATAAGCAGGGAATATCAAAGATTAGAGCCTCTCTAAATACTTCAGGCTAAATCCTGAGAGCTGCTGAGCACCCACAACTTTCACTGACATCAAGCAATTATTCAGCAACAACTCAGGATTTGCCCCACAGTATTCTTGGCCTTACTAGATCTTTTGCCTGAATTTTATGGGTTGAATTATCTTCTCATATACCCTGGGGCAACTCCATTGACTTCATATGATTGCATAGTACATACATGATAATCCATTACTTCTTACATATACAGACACCATATATATATATATATATACACACACTGATACTATTTCATAGGAATGAAATCAGTGTGGTTCCACTTGTGTGACTAAGAGTAGAATTTGGCCTGAGATTTCAGATCATTAGCTCAAAACTGGGATAAATCATCAACTGGCAAATTTTCAAAGGAAACTCAATTAGATCTCCACACTGGCACCTGTAATTTTACAGGTAAAGTAGTGCCAACTCCAAGTGTTGACGAACCATGAGCCAAGCCCCCAGAATTGATGAGATTGATTTAAAAATGAGATTTTTTTAAAAAAAAAACCCACATGTATTTTGGATTCTTTTCATTTGCCTTCTGATTTTGAGTCTTTAGCAATTTCACAGTTTCAACCTTTTCTTCAGAACCTAGAAACTTCCTTTAAAAAAAAATGAGATTTTCTTGTTGTCACATGACTCCAGGAGCTGGGGCTTTGATAAAAACAACAAATATCATGTGACTCATGATAAAATGGGTGATGGAACACTGCAGGTGTGCCTAAGGTGGCACAAGTACTCCTTTTCTTTTTAACCAGAGTAGTACTTGCTTCATGTTATGCTGAAAGTTATATGACAAGACCATCTTTACTTGATCTATGTCAACTGCTTCTGCTCCTGGCTCAATCCAGCAAGTAGAGGGGAGACACACAAAAAAAGTTCTTGTTTGAGTTTGGTTCATTTGGGTGTACTTGGGGGTGGGAAGAAGCTCTTTAAGTCTTATTCCCTCTGTCTTCAGCACAACATAGGATGGGGAGGGTTATATTTTAAAAAGTGCCTAATCCTCAGTGACCTAGGGTCCCAAGTCCCATTTTCAAAAGTGACTTAGGAGCTCAGGAACAGATCTAGTCAAAACTCAGAATTTCTGTTTTGTGGGAAATTTCAACATTCCAAACTTGGTTTTCATTTCGAATTGGGATTATGCACTATTGCACTACTTGTGTTGTTATAAAATAATGTAAAAATAATAAAAACAATAGAAAAAGGAAAACCTGTGCATAAAAGAAAACTTGAAAAGAAAACTCAGTGTTTTCTGAAATGAAAATTTTCCTAAATGGGGGGAAAAAATCATTAAAAAATATTCTTCCATGGGAATTTTTGTCAAAATAGACATTCGTGAACAGTTTCAATTTCAACAAAAATGGCATTTTTCATTTAGGAAAAGAAAAGTTTTGTTAAATATTTCCAAACAGCAATACTCAGGAGCCCAAGTCTCACTGAAAGTCAATCTTTTGTGACAATGGCAGATGATGCGTAATTTTTTTACCTTGCATATATGATTGTGTGAGACCCCACCAAGGACAGTGTGGATGTTACTTTCTGTTCTAAAGAATGCAAGAATAAGGAAGAATCCTGCTCAGTTAAGCAAGTAGCTGTATCTCCACTTCATACTAGTAGTGGAATAATTTTAAAAGGATTTTAACAGCAGATTGGTGAAGTTCATGCCACATATACCTATATAACTGGGGATCGAACAGAATTCCTAATGCAAGCGCTGAAACAGACAAATCCCTTTATCCAGGGAGCAGACGTTCATAAGTTCTAAGTTTTAGCATTGAAGTTGAGCTAAGAATAGGGGAAGAGGGCAGCGTACAGACTAGATGATCTCTCAAGGTCCCTTCCAGTCCTACGATTCTATGATTATTATTTTATCATTTGTATTTTCATCCAAAAATGATACCAATGGTTCCATATTTTTACTTCTGAATCAGTGCCTTTCAGCCATGCAATCCTTCTCTACTATTAATGAGTTGGTGACTTGGAAACTTACTTTAAATTACAGTGCAGCCTTTGATTTCACAAAGCTCCTCTGAATGCCTCCAGCTAATTGTGTTTTCAATAATAAATTGTTGAAGAAACCTTGGCTTAGTTGGGTTTGGTTCGATCTGACTTAATTAGAGCTGTTTCAAAGTACTATCCTGTGCCACTCGGATTATTGGTTCTCTTATGTTATTTACAGGACACTACAGAACAGAATGACTCAGGATTTATGGCTTTCCCACACTCTATCTATCACACACCAATGCCATAATTTAAAGTAATGGCATCTTCCTGCCTTCATGCAAAATGATTTTTGCAGATGTGAAGACTCTGACTAATAGTACCTTTTTTTATCATATGAAAAGTGGAGTTGAAACACGGAAGGCTGTTTAATCATTTGTGGCGAGCTCCCAAACCTTGATTGATTTTTACAGAGGCTAGCTTTTTCCTACAGGTGGATTACAAAAGCTCTGTAAACGGCTCTCACTTTTTCAACCTCAGGAATTTTGGAGCAATTCATACCAGTGTCGAGTCAGCCTGTTCATTTTATGGCCATGTGTTCTTTTTTGCCTTCTGGTCTCAGTTAAACTCTCAGAATGTCTTGCAGATCCTTGTTTCTGATGCTAAAAAACCTGATGGTATAAGATGCCATCAAATCCAACCTTTCTCTATGGCCCAACCATATAAAGCAATACTGGTAAGAACCAAAGTAGAACTTTAATATTACAAAGTTATAATCAATAGCTCATGATTTGATCACCACCTGAGTTGCAAAAGCGCATTGGTGTCATAATGTGGAATTTGCAGGTTAGCATTATCTGATAACATGTGTGACATGCTGAACAATGTGGTGGGGTGCTTTACGGACATAAAACTTGTTTGCTAGGAATAAAAGGGCCCTGGGTCTGAGGCACAGCGCTATTATTTATAGCTATATGTAAACAGGGAAGCCCTTTGTCAGTTTTTTTGAATTACCAATAGTTGCAGAAATCTTAACATAATAATCTTGGTAAAACTGCCCAGATGTTTGATATTAAACAAACATCTGTTTTGAATAAAAGATATTTCACTCTTCCCTCCCTCCTCTTTAACATATTAGAGAGGCGGCTGAAAAGAATTGCCATGGCTAGAGTTTTATTTAGTTCTCTGAACACTGCTGTCCATAGTGTCAAAAACACACCAAAAAATAACCCTGGGAAAGGTTAATAATGGCCTTTCCAGTGTCATATTCTACACTTTATGTGTTGTGGTAATTATTATCATTATAGCTGTAAGGATGTCTAGTTATCTTTCTTAATCACATACTATAAAGAAGTGCTTCTGAACACATATCTATTATTTAATCAAAATTTCACAGTTATTGGCATTTATGCTCTGGAAGGGCTGTGTTTATTTTCTGTTTGCATGGGGGAACAGTGCGTCCTAGAAGAAAGGGAGACCTCCATCCATGCCCACTTTAATCACTGTCATATCATGTGACAATCTGTGCTATTAATATCAGAGACTGCTAATACATGTTATTATGTCCTGTTGCCTTGTACTTTTTGCACTCTAGGAAAGCACTTTTATTAACAGATTTTTTTAAAAAAAAGGGAGAGCTAAACTGTCTCCATGAGTAGAGCTGGGTTCAAGTGCCCTGGCTGGGGTAGGATAAGATGGTCCAGGAGATGCAAAATCTACCCTAGTCTCTAGCAGAATCATTCAAATCATTCAAGTAGCATCTAGTCTTCACTCACTACACTCTTCGGCTGGTCCTTGGGCAGAAAGTGCTAAACCATTGCCCTCAGGCAGTGGCAGCCTGCAGATTGAGGACTGACTATATGTTGTATCTGGAAACTGGGCCATGAGCCAGGAGAGCACTTCAAGCATGTGCTTAACTTTAAGCATGTGAGTAGACCAACTGATTTAAATGGGTCTAGACTTGTAAATAGACTTTATTGAGTATGCTTAAAATTAAGCACATGCTGGATTGGGACTTTGGTGTCCCGACACAAAACAATTAACAGAGCCACTCATCTGGTGACTGGAATTGCTGTGTAAATGTCCTTCAAAATATTACAGCTGAGGCTTCAACCAGAAGCTTCATGGTCCATCGGCAGCAGGAGCTGTGCTAAGAGGTAGGCCTGGTCTACGCTGCAGAGTTAGATCAATGTAAAGCAGCTAACGTCGACCTAACTCCATAAATGTCTACACTACAACGTTGCTCCCGCTGATGTAGTAACCCACTACACCAGCCTAATAACTCCAGCTCCGCGAGAGGCATAACACTTAGGTCGATGTAGTTAGCCCTGTCAGCCCTGCATGGGGCTTACAGCTGGAGTCCCTCCCACCACCCCTAGCGGAGTGGGATCCAGCTGTCAGCGGCTGACAGCTCAGACTGTCAGCCCCCCACACTACCCCACTTAAGTTGGTGCAAGCGCTCCTGGTGAGGAGGCATACCACTAGCAGAAGGATGGTAGCATGGACATGAAAAACCATGATAATTACTGTAACTTACATCAACTTAATTTTGTAGTGTAGACAAGGCCTTAGATGGTAGCCAGTCTTTAAACTCACCTCTCCTTCTGGGAGCTGTATCTCCATCCTTATCAACAGCTGTTGTGTTTGACAATTGGTGGACAGTCACAAGAGGGGACTTAACCAATTATTGGTGCTTGCACAAGGAAGCTTTTCTCCAGTCAGATTGGTAAGAGTGATGTGAGGATGGGCTCTCATAAAAATGGCCTTTGGCCTATCTTTCAAGCTGGGATAAAAAGAGACTAAATGTGGCAGCCAGAATGGAAGAGATCATAGAGCTTCAGATACTGCTTGTCCCAAAATGCAAGACACAGGGAGGAAAATTTTATTTGGTAAAGTCAAACTTAAAAAGAAGCCAAATCAATTTGTTTCAATATTTTGGAATATTCATGTATATTATGATGTCCCAACCCTATAGAAATTTCCAGTGGAAGTCTCTTCCATTTCTCCACCAATTGTGATGTACGTGGTGTCAATCAGATGTGGGTAGATGTGTAATATGATCTTGGTCTGTGGATCAAGTTGTCCAGCAATCTCAAACTAAGAGAAAAATGTGGTAAACTGAGGATTCTGCGGGAACTGCAAGTTGTTACTTTAAGGGGGACCCCTCAGTATCTTGCAGGACAGGGCCCAAAGTTAAGCTCTAACCTCTTATGCCGCAAAATGCTGAGTGCCTTCAATTTCTGCTGACATGAGGGAGGGCATCTTGCAGGATTGGCCCCTCAGAAGGGTCAAAGAGGCATCAGCTGAGTACTTGAATCTGATCATTGCTCGTCATCACTGAAATCTGAGATCAGCTGTTGAAAGGAACTTGGGAAATATTAGGAAAGACCAAAAATGGGGAAATGATTTTGGAAGGAGCTATTATTCCCATGGAATCTTTCTTATCGCAAAAAAAATTTCAACAACCTAGCAGATTTGTGAGGCAGCTTCTGATGGGAAAGTCCTCTACCTGACTCTGTAAACTACACATCCATTGTAAACTAAAATGCGTCTAACAGCATTAAGAGGAAAGTAATTTGTTTAAGGACTGTACTGATTTATTCATTAGTTTTTAATCTAAACAATTTCATGTAAATCTCCAAACATTAGAGTGAATTCACATACTTGTGCCAGTGAAGTAGTATTTCTGTGTTATCACAACTGTAATGCACATTTCTGTGGTACAGACAGCATGAAATTCCTAATTTTTTTTGTCTCAGTTGTTTACAATTGATTTACAACCACACCCACTTCGGGCATTAACCCTGGCCAGGAAAGATCTCTTCTTGTATTAGGAGGCATGTTAATGCATATATCTGTGAGACAAATTAATGTATTAAAAAACAAACTCCCCACCCTTCCACAGAAATGTACTAGACAATGGAAAAACCAATTACACATCACTGGCACTACGTCTTCCATTCAGTTTAATATATTCCTGACATATTGCTTATTCTTAATTTGAAAACATGCATCCAGTACTCATTCTTGTATTGATGGCACACTTGCATTTCATAGGTATGCTAATTAATTTGACATATAGGTGCAACTATTGATTATTCCATAGCAAAATGAGCAGACCTACTGCATAAAATATTTTTTAAAGTTCATCTCTATTAATTGTTTCGTGACAGCAAGCTTTTTGCTAATGTGATTGTTTAAGTCCCATCTAGATTCCTGTATCTTAAATTAGTGATAGCTCCTGGATGGAAATTCATATTTTATATTCCTCAAGTTTCAAGTTAAAAGCAAAGTGTGTTTTAGAGTGATACTTATGAACCTGCAAAACCAGGCGTAGTGGGCTACTTGATACCTAGATAATTGATTGGCCAGACAAACTCATAGGAAGGTAAAATTTGCACCCTATTAACTTGGTCTATTTGCACCCTATTAACTTGGTCTACACTAGGGAAAATATTTATTTCTAACAGGTGTCAGCAATGGTTGCTGAACATGGTTAAACTGCAAGCACGACCAAGACCAAAGCATGTTCAGCATTTCAAAATTCCTGCTAGAACTTGCTCTCAGTTGGCACAGAGAAATGAAGAGGCTTTCCCAAGCACACAGTCAGTAAATTGTGGCTCTGGGAATAGAACCCAGGAGTCCTGACTAACTACTAGATGAGGCTTCCTCTCAGAGATGGGAACAGAACAGAGGAGTCTTATGTCCCCGTCACCTGCTCTAACCACTAGACACACTACATTCCCTAATAAAAGGGTGCCTCTGAGTGTCTGAGGAGGCTCTGTAGATGAGATTTTATTGATGCACATTGAATGCTAGAATTTTTATCATAGCCATGCTAGTTGTGGATTCCAAGATTTTCAAATTGCCAGTGCTGTTTTAAAAATATCCCTTACATATGTCAAATGAAGATTTCTGCAAGGAAGTGAGTTAGTGGATGTGATTCATTGAAACACTTGAAAGCTGGCTGCTTTGGAAGTCAGTTGATAGGAAGAAGCTTAGTGATGACACAGGACTGGTATAAAGGACAGGGCAGTGGACTCTCAGTGAGAGATTCTGTTCCCCAATCTGCATGTCACTTCATGTCTGTTTACAGCATTCAAATATAAATGTATTTGTTGCCTGTAAAAACCAGGGAACTAATAACATGAAACCTTCCTGCAGCGTTTGGCTTCCTTTTGGACGTTTCCTGAGATATTGCTGTTAAATTACCTAGATAAACACTCCAACTTCCAAAGCCAATCTGTTAGAAACAACTTTGGGGTTGTGTGAGGCAAAAGCCAGAACAGACTGAATGGTATGGAGGATTGAAAACTGCAACACATGCCTCTCTTCCAACTCCCACTGGCTATCTTCATTCAACTGCTGCCAGCATGAGTCCACCAGGGAAGGTAGGAGGAAGAAGTAGGGAAATGAAAGAAAAATGTCTTTGTGGCTAGAGGAAATCCACTCATTTCTGGGCCAAAAGGCCAGCTTGCCCCCTCTTAAGTCAGATAGAAACTAGACCTAAGGCTGTGTTGTTTGTTTCTGTGTTGTTCTGATTGTTTGTTCAGTTTAGTTGCTAAATGGGGAAACAGAAGAGAGAGAAAGTATAAGGATGCAATAAACAATAGTCATGGGACCATCGCCTTAGCACTCACAGTCCCCTTTTCCCACCAAGGCAACCCATGTGTGCTGTGGAAGTTATAACAACTCAGTACTTGGCAGGGACCTGCAAACACATGGAAGGATCTTGACCTTTCCTCAGAGCAATTTAGAGCAGTGAAAAGATCCCAGAACCAAGGTAAGAGCCTTTTGGATGTTAAAAATCTAAAGAGGTTTGTCAGGATTGTGTTTCCTCTGCTTACTATGTCAATGCCCCTAGAAATTCACCAAAGAAACTGTTTCAACATTGGAAAATTGGTTCTTAAGAGATAATGGAGAAATAAGAGCTGGGAAAAGAAAATGAAGGCAAAGAAAGGTTTGATTGTCTGGAGGAATGCAACACTTTGATACAGATCTTATCTTCTGACTAAATTTCTTCCAATCAATAAAGAATGAGACAAATTATTATATGGTGTAAACTGGTGCAGTTCAATTAGCATCAGTGGAGCTATGCTGATTTACATTAGCTCAGGATCTGGCCATGTACTTGTATATCAATGTATGGAATATAGAATCATAGAATAGAATCATAGAATCATAGAATATCAGGGTTGGAAGGGACCCCTGAAGGTCATCTAGTCCAACCCCCTGCTCGAAGCAGGACCAATTCCCAGTTAAATCATCCCAGCCAGGGCTTTGTCAAGCCTGACCTTGAAAACCTCTAAGGAAGGAGATTCTACCACCTCCCTAGGTAACGCATTCCAGTGTTTCACCACCCTCTTAGTGAAAAAGTTTTTCCTAATATCCAATCTAAACCTCCCCCACTGCAACTTGAGACCATTACTCCTCGTTCTGTCATCTGCTACCATTGAGAACAGTCTAGAACCATCCTCTTTGGAACCACCTCTCAGGTAGTTGAAAGCAGCTATCAAATCGCCCCTCATTCTTCTCTTCTGCAGGCTAAACAATCCCAGTTCCCTCAGCCTCTCCTCATAACTCATGTGTTCCAGACCCCTAATCATCTTTGTTGCCCTTCGCTGGACTCTCTCCAATTTTTCCACATCCTTCTTGTAGTGTGGGGCCCAAAACTGGACACAGTACTCCAGATGAGGCCTCACCAATGTCGAATAGAGGGGAATGATCACGTCCCTCGATCTGCTGGCTATGCCCCTACTTATACATCCCAAAATGCCATTGGCCTTCTTGGCAACAAGGGCACACTGTTGACTCATATCTAGCTTCTCGTCCACTGTCACCCCTAGGTCCTTTTCCGCAGAACTGCTGCCTAGCCATTCGGTCCCTAGTCTGTAGCGGTGCATTGGATTCTTCCGTCCCAAGTGCACTTATCCTTATTGAACCTCATCAGATTTCTTTTGGCCCAATCCTCCAATTTGTCTAGGTCCCTCTGTATCCTATCCCTATCTGCCACCGTATCTACCACTCCTCCTAGTTTAGTATCATCCGCAAATTTGCTGAGTGTGCAATCCACACCATCCTCCAGATCATTTATGAAGATATTGAACAAAACCGGCTCCAGGACCGACCCTTGGGGCACTCCACTTGATACCGGCTGCCATCTAGACATGGAGCCATTGATCACTACGCGTTGAGCCTGACAATCTAGCCAACTTTCTACCCACCTTATAGTGCATTCATCCAGCCCATACTTCTTTAACTTGCTGACAAGAATACTGTGGGAGACCGTGTCAAAAGCTTTGCTAAAGTCAAGAAACAATACATCCATGGCTTTCCCTTCATCCACAGAACCAGTAATCTCATCATAGAAGGTGATTAAATTAGTCAGGCATGACCTTCCCTTGGTGAATCCATGCTGACTGTTCCTGATCACTTTCCTCTCGTGTAAGTGCTTCAGGATTGATTCCTTGAGGACCTGCTCCATGATTTTTCCAGGGACTGAGGTGAGGCTGACTGGCCTGTAGTTCCCAGGATCCTCCTTCTTCTCTTTTTTAAAGATTGGCACTACATTAGCCTTTTTCCAGTCGTCCGGGACTTCCCCTGATCACCATGAGTTTTCAAAGATAATGGCCAATGGCTCTGCAATCACAGCCGCCAACTCCTTTAGCACTCTCGGATGCAGCGCATCCGGCCCCATAGACTTGTGCACGTCCAGCTTTTCTAAATAGTCCCGAACCACTTCTTTCTCCACAGAGGGCTGGCCACCTACTCCCCATGCTGTGTTGCCCAGCGCAGCAGTCTGGGAGCTGACCTTGTTTGTGAAGACAGAGGCAAAAAAAGCATTGAGTACATTAGCTTTTTCCACATCCTCTGTCACTAGGTTGCCTCCCTCATTCAGTAAGGGGCCCACACTTTCCTTGGCTTTCTTCTTGTTGCCAACATACCTGAAGAAACCCTTCTTGTTACTCTTAACATCTCTTACTAGCTGCAGCTCCAGGTGTGATTTGGCCCTCCTGATTTCATTCCTACATGCTCGAGCAACATTTTTATACTCTTCCCTGGTCATTTGTCCAATCTTCCACATCTTGTAAGCTTCTTTTTTATGTTTAAGATCCGCAAGGATTTCACTGTTAAGCCAAGCTGGTCAGCTGCCATATTTACTATTCTTTTGACACATCGGGATGGTTTGTCCCTGTAACCTCAATAGGGATTCTTTGAAATACAGCCAGCTCTCCTGGACTCCTTTCCCCCTCATGTTATTCCCCCAGGGGATCCTACCCATCAGTTCCCTGAGGGAGTCGAAGTCTGCTTTCCTGAAGTCCAGGGTCCGTATTCTGCTGCTTCCCTTTCTTCCCTGTGTCAGGATCCTGAACTCGACCAACTCATGGTCACTGCCTCCCAGATTCCCATCCACTTTTGCTTCCCCTACTAATTCTCCCCGGTTTGTGAGCAGCAGGTCAAGAAAAGCTCTCCCCCTAGTTGGCTCCTCCAGCACTTGCACCAGGAAATTGTCCCCTACATTTTCCAAAAACTTCCTGGATTGTCTGTGCACCGCGGTAGTGCTCTCCCAGCAGATATCAGGATGATTAAAGTCGCCCATGAGAACCAGGGCGTGCGATCTAGTAGCTTCTGCGAGTTGCCAGAAGAAAGCCTCATTCCATATGTCACTGTTGAGTAAGGAAGTGGGGTATGGCTACCGAGACCAAAGATCATGCTGCACCTAGGACGGTGGGGCTCTGGACTGTAGGGACAGATCAGGGAACAACTGTAGACTGCCACTAAGAGATCAGCTGCTCAGGTTACTGTGTTCTATGCTGCAAAATAATTTATTAAATACAAGCTATCCATGTCTTACTGAGAACAAGAATACACTCAAATCTAATGTTTTCCCCAAATCAAACATTTGTATCTGTTTTCATATATAACAAAGAAAAATTTAAAAGAAAAATCCGGGGTAGGGGGAGGGAGTATGTGCAAATCCTGACACTAAAGTTTTCATTCTACATTTCTAGAGCAGATTGGGAATTTTCCATCTGAGGAATTTTCTGATGGAAAAATCACTTTGCACAAAAGTTAAATTTACCCTGGAAAATATTTCCCATCAGAAAATTGTTCCTGGCTCTGGCTCCCCCACTCCTTGGCAGCCTGTTGGGTGGATTGCGGTAGATCCCCACTTTCCAGGCTCCTTGGCTCCGGACAGGAGAGCTACTGATCCCAGAGAACATATTTTATTTTAGAAATGCTAAACAGTTCCAGTAATGGGAATATTTTAGTGTTTCCAAAATAAAATATTGCAGGATTTCAGTTCTGTGAAAAATTTTGAGTCTCTGATTTTTCATCCTGTTTGGGATGAACATTTTTCCAAAGATTCAAAAATTTTCATGGAGGTGAAATTTGTTTTTTGGCCAGCTGTGTACATTTCTCATTAGGCTCATGAGCACAATGCAGAATGAGATAATTGCAGATTGACAGCAATCAACCTTAACAGTTAACTGGTTTTTCTCTTTTTTTCTTCTGTCCGTCTGTCTGTCAAATTGGGAAGAGAGACAAAGGAGAAATATGGAGGGGAACTTCCCCTCCCTCTCCTTTTTGCTTCGATGATTCTAGGAAAGAAAACAGAAAAGGCACTTAACATATCTATGCCTCCTATTCCCCACATTGTTTCCTTATCCAATCTCTTGAAAGCACTCAACCCTTTGATTCCTTCTTATACCTCTCTCAAGTCTTCCTCTCTCCTGCTCTTCTCCTAGTATTTCAAGTTCTGTCTCCGAAATGTCAACATTTTAAAAATTCTTAATGATGCAACCTGTGGTTACCACGGTAACTAATTTCATTGCCTAGGTGGCAGTGATCATATGATGAGTATTGCCATTGAAATTTAGAATAATTTTCTTTTTCTTTTAGACTGAACTAGGCCTTCCAGAGTGTTCCACTGTCTCTTATTCTACCCAGTGAGGAAACCTATCAGGCATTAAATTAGGACGTTATTACAATCTGCTGGGTTTTTTTTTTTTTTTGTTAGCAGGGTAGAGAATGACACCTCCCTTCCCTGAAATATAAAACTACTAAAACAAGAAGTCACTGATTTATTGTTGACCATTCTGAAGCTTTCTACATAGCCTGAGGAAGCCATCACTGCCAATTGCGTGTAATGCAGCTAAATTTTATTTACTATTTAAAAATGTGCATTTCAAATCAGTTTTTAGGGATTGACATGAGTGGTTAGAGGTGCTGCCAGATTCTCATGTCCTTACTCCGATTCTACCCAGGCAACTAGTACACTCAGTTGTGCTTTTTGCTTTGCTGGTTGTCAGTCGGTATTTTTGGCTGGGCTCTGTAACTTGCCTTAGCTCAGTTAGCAAGGTGCTTAGAGACCATGGAGGTAGGCATAGTATTAAAATCTGACTAGATTAGGATAGAATTCGCTATCTTTTTACTTAAACCAGCAGCATTAGGGCATGTCTACATTTGCCATTTAAAGCAAAACCAGGGGAGCATCTACACTTGTTAATGACTTTTTGCGGTGAAACTCGGAAGTTTCATTGCAAACAGAAAACCACCTCCATGAGAGGCGTACAGCTCTTACTGCTGATTCTTTTGGGGTGCTGTGCAAGTGAAGACACGTTCTTCCTGTGTAAACTGCTTTTAGCCTCTAGAGGCTATCCCACAGTGCCTAGGTGGCCACTCTGGCCAGCACCTCTGCTGCTCTGACGCCAGGTAAACGGATGTCCGCCCCTCCCCCTGTAAAGCTCTGAGAAGTTTGAAACTCCCTTTCCTGTTGCAAGTGCTCATCTGGCCAGGTGACCATGGCTGCTCCATGCAGCAAACGATCCCCTGCTTGGAGCAATGATGAGCCACTGGACTTGATCAGTGTTTGGGGAGAGGAGGCTGTGCAGTGCCAGCTGCATTCCAGCCGTAGGAATTTCAATACCTGCTAGCAGATTGCATGTAGCTTGTAGGAGAAGGGGCATAACAGGGACACTCTGAGGTGCAGAGCAAAGGTGAAGGAGATGAGGAACGCCTACCACAAGGTGAGGGAAGCAAACGGTTGTTCTGGTCCTGTGCCCCAAAGCTGCCGTTTTTACAGTGAGTTGGATGCACTCCTAAGTGATGACCTCACCTCCATTGCAAAAAGTCCAGTAGATACTTCTGCATGTCTGGAGGCAGGGGAAAGTGGCCCTAGCCAGGAGGAGGAGTCATAGATGAAGAGGAGGAGACTGAGGAAGCTGTGGAGCCCGTTGCTGCGTGTGCTCAGGGCCCCTTCTCCGCTCTGGAGGTGTCTAGCCACTGTGAGCGGCCGCTGAGGCGGAGGCAGGAGAGCAGAGCTCTGGTAAGTTGCTTTGCTCTGACAATGCATAAAGCAGGTAGCGGGCACAGGAAAGTACTAAGGTGGCTATTTGTGTGCTGGGTGCCCTCTGTTCACGCTTGCCCTTTTCAGAATGGGTGTGTGCAATAAACCCTCTAACCTGGCGTTCCCTCACCATTGCTGGGCTCTTGTGCACCAGGGATGCTTCACTTCTGTCACCAAGATGGTGATTTCTTACCAGTGGTGTATTGAAACATACACAGTGATTCCTGTATGTATGTATATCAGTAATATGTTGCTTTGGTCTCCCCAGAAATGACTGTGGAAGACCCACCCCCCCACTGTAGCAGAGTGCCTGCAATGCATAAGAAAGCGGCCAAGATGCACAAGGGTGGACATGTTTCGTGAGGAAATGCATGATAAAAATAAATGGAGAGAAACCATGACAAAGGGGAAAGAGGGAGAGAACCGAGACTGAAAAGAGACTCATGCTTTCCATAGGGAAGCCACGGAGAGGCTAACCACGTTTTGGAGCATCAGACAGATACGTTGCATTCTCTCATTACACTGCAGAGTGACCTGATTCGTGCCCACTCCCCACTGCAGCAAATGCAGAATTCTTTCCCATGAACTCCCCAAACTCACACTGCACATTCTTATAGGCTCACTGCAAATTTTTTCCATTCCCCCCACAATCCACACCTCCAGACAGCTTGTCAAATGACAGCTGAAGTTATAAACAGCTGTGAGGTGTACGGGTCCCCCACCCTGTTCACCACCATCACTGAGGGTGGATATATGTGAATGTGGTGTGTTCTCTTCTTTTTTTTTTTTTAAATAAAAGCACAATTTTTTCAAAAAGAAGCAAGCTTTATTCTTGTGTTCACATTTCTGTACATGTCATCACAGCTCCAAGTCAACTTCATCGTCACTGAAATCGCAGACAGAAGCGCCATGTAGCACAGCGCGTGCTGTTAACACTTTGTTTCCCAAGTACAGCAGCAAAGTTTAATGATTTTCATTTTCAAACTTTTCCCTCAAGGCATCCCAGATCCTAACTGCCACATGTCGTGCCCCTGTAATAGCCCTGCTATCTGGCTGCTGAAACTCAGCAGCCAGGCGTTCGGCCTCCACCCTCCACATAGGAGTAAAGCTTTCGCCCTTCTCCTCACAAATGTTATGTAAAGTACAGCAGGCCGCAATAACCATGGGAATATTTTCCTCACTTATTTCCAGTCTACTGCACAAACATCGTGCTTTCAAATGGCCAAATGCACATTCGACAGCCATTCTGCACCTACTCAGCCTGTTGTTGAAATGTTCCTTACTGACATCGAGGTTTCCAGTGTATGGCTTCATGAGCCATGGCATTAATGGGTAAGCTGGGTCTCCCAGGATCACAATGGGCATTTCCACTTCCCCGACGGAGATCCGCTGGTATGGAAAGAAAGTCCCCACTTGCAGCTTTCTGTACAAGCCAGTGTTTCTGAAGATACATGCATCATGCACCTTTCCGGACCATCCGGCATTAATATCAGTGAAACGCCCACAGAGATCTAGTAGCGCCTGCAAAACCCAGGAGAAATACCGCTTATGATTTATGTACTCAGTGCCAAGGTGGGCTGGGGCAACAATAGGGATGTGTGCCTCACCACGGTTAGGGAAGCCCATTTCTGCAAAGCCATCCAAAATGTCACACACATTACCAAGAGTCATGGTCTTGCGCAGTAGGATGCGATTAATGGCCTGGCACACTTGAGTTACCACGGCACCAACGGTCAATCTCCCCACTCCAAACTGGTTCGCAACCAACCGGTAGCTGTCTGGAGTTGCCAGCTTCCACAATGATTGCCACATGCTTCTCTACAGTGAGTGCAGCTCTCAATCTGGTGTTCTTGCAATGCAGGTCTGGGGAAAGCTCGGCACACAGTTCCATGAAGATGGCTTTCCACATCTGAAAGTTTTGAAGCCACTGGTAGTCATCCCAGACATGCATAATGATATGATCCCACCACTCTGAGCTAGCTTTCCTAGCCCAAAAACGCCATTCCACAGTGCTCAGCTCCTCCATTAATGCCAAAAGCAATTGAAAGTTACTGCTTTCCATTTCAGGCAGCTCATCAGGCATCTCTGACTGCAGTTCTCTTTGCAAGTTTAAGAACAGCTGCACTGCCATGAATGATGTGCAAGTGACAGCTATCAGAGCAGTGGACAGAAGTGCAGGATCCATTCCTGCTTGTAGATGTGGCGGGGAAAGAAGCCAGAGAGCAAGAGGTGTTAAAAAATGCCGCGAAAGGAACAAGGAAGTAATGGGGCTACTGGGACATGAAGCAATGCATCACGGGACACTAAGCAAGGACCCAGAATGCCCTCCGCACATCCCCTTCCCACAAGACCTTTTGTCAAAATGGAGAGAGCTGCACTGTGGGATAGCTGCTCTCAGTACCCTGCTCTCATCGGTGATGGAAGTGCTGCAGATGTAAACACTCTCTGACGCCTGTGGAAATAAGTGAGTACACAAATCGGTGCTTTACTTTCACCAGTTCCCTATCACTGGGGAAACTGACAGCGGAAAAACTCTGTAAGTGTAGACATACCCTTAAAGTTAATGGGAGCTTTGCCATTGATTTCACTTAGTGTAGGTTCAAGCCCCCATTGAGCAGACTTGAGCTGGAATCACTGAGAGACAATAAGTAAAAGAGTAATAAAAACATGGTTTTTTTTCAAGGCTGAGTTCTTTCGGCTCATATCTCACCAACAATAAAGGTTCTGCAATCAATATTTAGTAAATTAAAGCAGACTAGAATCCAGCTGACTCTTCCAAGGCTGTATTGGCTCTGCTGTCTTAACAGGAATTAAAAGGAGATAAAAACTTATTTTAGTCAGTAAAGCTATGCTTTTAAATGCACCCGAGGAACAGATCTATTGAGCAGAATGGCATTCCTTAGTAACCTGAATAACAATTATTTAAATGTCCTATCTCTCCATCTTCACTGGCTATATAGCCACCAGGATGCCTTGCTGTGGAAGTACTGATGGCTTTGACATTCCTCTGAACTCTAATGTCCTTGCTGCCTTTGGTCCTTTGTCAACCATCGGTTTATATGATAATGCTATGAGATCTCAGGGTGGTATAGTCTGTTGGAGGCAATTAGCCTTTACTGGAAACAAGATTTGGAACTGAAGGAGAGAGTTTAGTGGAAGAAATAGGTACGAGGACTTTGTCTGACATTCCACATCTGTGAGTTATTTCACTGGTAGTGCTGGAAAATATTTCTGCTATTTCTTATTTGTTGGGATATTTTGGAAAGTCTGGGTAAGGATTTATGGTTCACTGTACACTTGACCTCCCTATGTGTTTAGGATTTCTTTAATGTTCTAAAATGTTTGATGTATTTGTCTAATCTGTGTCCTACCAGCCATCATCTGAGTGCCTGCATGTAAAATTGAGAGCAATAGCAAAGTCCCTAGTGGATTTCATGGAGTCTTGCCCTTTTCAGGGTAAAAAATCTGCTTAGGGGAGGGTTTATGTTTTTCTTTAGATTTTATTAATTTACTTTTGTTTTGGGTTGGCTGAGTATAGATAAAGGTGCAGAGTCACCAAGAGTGCTGCCTAATGGTTAGGCAGGGCTTTGGCAGGGTACCTCCCTGTTGAAAAGCACAGGGCATGTCTACGCTTACCTCCAGAGCGATCGATCCAGCAGGGGTCGATTTATCGCCTCTAGTGAAGACGCGATAAATTGACTGCCGAGCGCTCTCCTGTCGACTCCGGTACTCCACCAGAGCGAGAAGCGCAGGCAGAGTCGATGGGGGAATGTCAGCAGTTGACTCACCGCAGCGAAGACACCGTGGTAAGTAGATTTAAGTATGTCGACTTCAGCTACGTTATTCATGTAGCTGAAGTTGTGTAACTTAGATCCCCCCCCTCCCCCCCACAGTGTAGACCAGACCTCAGTCTGGTTCTTCAGTGCCTCCAGCCCAAAGGTTTCCATTCCTCCCCTTTAGCACAGAGGTTTTATTGGGGGCTGAGTCCTTGACCAGTCAAGGCCTTTTTTAGCTGATCTCTCACCGAGGTGAAGACTCCAGGTGTTGCAATATCTTCTCAGAGTGGGTAGGGGAGCCTGGGACTACCCTCTCCACCAGGCTCTGATCCAGGGCTTGGTGGTGGGCAGCTCTGCCTGACACCTTAGGGTGCTAAGCTGCTGCCTCCCTGAACACTTCCTACTCCAGTCCCCTTTAGCTTCCCAGAGTAAATTGCTCCAATCAAGTTTCTGACCTGCACACTCAGTCACTTGGGTTTACACAGGTCTGTGTGGTCAGTTCTCAGGCAGTGAGCACCTAGGCAGCACTTTCCACTTCTGCTCCCTTCTATTGCCCGTCTCTGAACCGCTCTGCTCACCTTTATAAAGCCTTGCCTCCAACTTGTGTGAACTTTTCAGGGGTGGCTGAGTGGGGCTGCCTGGGCCCACAGCTGTTCCTTAACCCCTTGCTCTCCAGTGTGGGTTAGTCTACCCCATCACACTGGGCTTTTTTTGAGAGGGTGTCAATGTTAGTATCCTTCTTATGGTGAAAAGGCCTTTTCAATGTGGAAGCTTTTACAGTGTTTCCAAAATATGGTCAGATTCTGGATTCTCCTGTGCTCCTCTAGAAGTTTGTGTCATAGCCAATCCCCTTGACTGAGAATGCTTTGTCCCCTGCTGTCACGTGTCATCCTTGGCTTTGTGGTCCCAGAGCAGTCTAACTATTAAAGTGGTTCATAGCTCAAAATTTAGTCTTCAGTGTATCTAGGGCTTGATCCATAATCGGCTTTAATATATTCCTTTCTAGACCTCTGAACTTTTTGGTTTTGTCTAGGACTGGACATTGAAGTACTAAACAACTGTGACTGTGTCGGGTAGGCCTGGGCCAACTTGGGGTAGCAAGTACTTGAAATCTGATGATAGAGGCCTTCACACAAGATTCACAAATCAAAGATTCACAAATCTGGGTAAGTTTATGAATAAACTTCGAGGCGGAACCTTTGAATCTTTTGAGGTTCAGCCATCACTATTCCCATAATCCTCTACCTCCCCTCCATTTATTGAGGCGGGGTGGGGGAGGGGAGATAAACTTCTCAAAGAAAGAATCAGTCTATTTTCCCTTTTCGGCCTCAAAGCCCAAGAAGATATATCAAACCCTGTCTGAGGGAGAGAATGGTTATGAATAGAAATAGAATATATATCCATTCATTTTGAGTGTGTGCTCTCCAGCTCTTTCACATTAGGCATCCATAATGCCTGCAGACAATAAACACAATTTCAGGAGTCTGTGCAGTATCAAAGCAAGAGGCAAAGTTATTTACAGCGTGTCAAGGTCTTTCGGTGATGGTGTTAGAACACTTTGATAATAATGATATAGCACTCAGAAGTAATGATGTACTTACAAGTATAGATGAAGTGCCTTTAATTTATTTGATAAAGAGAAAACTGAAGTGGGCAGCTTCAGAGAAGCACACACCTCTGTACCTGACTTGCACTGAGTGTTTAGTCTGAGAACATGTGCACTACTGCAGAAGGCTTCATCATTGACAAAAGAACTTTATAAATACAGAAAATAGAGAGAGAGAGTTTTTCAGATGAGGGAAAAACATGGCCCTGGGCAAAACAGTGTATACGTTATCTGTGGGCGAACTTTCCAGCACTGAGAGGTCATGCCTCACCCTGCTGGCACAAAGGGTCAGACATGTGTTAGGTAAATTTCACAAGTTTTTTTGATCTCAAAGACAAATAAGACATCAAGCTTTTCAAGTTGGTATGCCATAGATGTGGGCATGGATGGATAGGGTGAAATTCACCCCGGTGCAGAGGGCCAACAGAAATCCTATGCAGCACTTATATCCCACTTAGGCCTTATTTGGAAGAATTAAGTGTTCTTGTGTTAGTCCCCTGCACAGGGATGAGTTCCATCCCATATGAACATCAAGGTTTTGGTTCTCCACAGTCACTCTACCACATCTGAGTCTCTTAAAGACCCCATTAAAAATTAGCCTAAGGCACAGCTTTCAGATTCTGGTCCTAACTTGACAAGGTTTGAGCATATTTGGATACAGGGTGGAGGTCCATGCCCATCTCTAGATCCCTTCTCTACTGTTCTTCTCTTCTCTAGACCCATAGGCCCTGACTATATATCAATGATGCTTATGTGACGTTTACCATTGTCCTTAATGGGAGTAGAATCAGGTTCCTAAGCAGCAGTGAAGGGGACATATTTCACTTTTGTTGTGCCAGGTCCTGCTCAATTGAGACAAAAGATGTGGTTCTACAGAAAACTAAAGAGGTGTTTCATTTACACGGAACAAGTCTAGCCAGGACCACAGCTCAGACACATGTAACCCTTCTGCCCGTCAGAGTTGGCAGCAACAAGGGCTGGGTTCAATATCTAGGGGATCCATTCCAATAACACAATGCAAACCGGCTCGAGCCCCCACCCAGTGACCTGGGACAAATATATACCACCCCCGCTGGGCGCCTCCAAGAGGCAATACTTCCCCTCTCGCAAGCACATAGTCTGAGTGTAGCAAAAAGCCTTTTAATAACAGAGAGAAACAATGTGGCATTATGTTGTGGAAACACCACCAACAGGATTCATAACACAACCCATGAGCAAAAAAACCCACCCCAAGCAAATTGGGGCATGCCCCTTTTCCTTTGGTTCTTGAGTCCAGCAACCCCAAATCACCCAAAGTCCCAAAAGTCCAATGACCCAAAAGTCTCTGTTCCTGGTCAGGGCAGCCCCAGAGTTCGAAAGTTTATCTGCGGAGCTTTACCTCCCAACCTGGGTGGAGATGGGACGGGGGTAAGAGGCACCTTACATGATCTGAAGCTGACCACCCCACAGCTCCATAGGCCTTCGCTTCGCTCCACTCCACCAGCCGCCCCACGAACTCCTTCGCTCAGCTCCGCTCCGCGGCCCACAAGCAGCTCCCGCTGTCCCACGAACTGCTCCACAATATATCTTCAGGCTCCCCCACTACTTAACACAACACTCAGTGATTTCAGCTCTTAGTCAGTTCAGCTCTTTGGTGAATTCAGCTTGCAGTAGGGGAGTCTCAGTGCTGGTGCACCATTAGCTTGAAGTGAGCTCAGCAGCCTGTAACTAGACTCCTAATGGAATCAAAATTAGCTCTGATATTCCACAGTGGAGAGAGGAGGAAGTGCAATTAGCATGTAAGGCCCTTACCAAGGGGCCCATACCACCAAGTATTAATACTTGTCCCCAGCCTCTCTCCAGTCAGAGTTTTAAAACCCATGACCCTTGCCTAGCGAGTGCTACTTAGTTGATGGTGAGTCCCTCCATCATAACAAAAGGCCAAGTAAGTTCCAAGCACAGTTCCCATAATCAGGGTAATAACAATTTATTCTTCCTGCCCCAATAACAGAGACACTGGGGATCCCACAGCAGTCAAAGTGACCATTTGGGCAGCTATGGCCTCATTCTAGGCGGGGTGGGTGTGCCTATGCAAATGAGATCGGCCCCTGAAGTTCTTTTCCACAACTTGCCACACCTCACCACCAGATGTCAGGGTGGAGCTCATTCTGACACTGCTTACACACATACACCTCTCTGCCTAGTGCCAGCACCGGATTGTCAGCTGACTTCAGTAGATCTATACTATTTATCTGCTAGGAATCTTAGTTACCTATAAGGCCCAACACTGCAGTATCTCAGCACCTCACAGTCCTTAATATTTATCCTCACAGCAACCCTGTGAGGTAAATCAGTGCCATTATCCCCAACTTACAAAGCAGGAACCGAGGCACAAAGAGACTAAGGTGATATCTACATTACAGTTGCTGGCATAACTCCCTAGGGTAGAAGCAGCGTATGCCAGTGTGGGAACACCACCTCCCTGCATTATATTAGCTAGGCCAACAGAACCACCTTTCTGTCAGCATAACTGCATCTACACTGGGGACTTTTGTCAGCATGCCTACGTCACTAGGGGATGTGAGGTTTTTTTCATACCCCTGACCTAGATAGTTATGCCAATATAAATTTTAAACATAGGGCTACGTGACTTGTCTAATGTCACACAGGAAGTCTGTAGCTGAAAATTGAACCCTTCTTTCATGAGTCCCAGGCAAGTGCCTTAACTACTGGACCCTCCTTCTTACACTGATTTACTCCACCTGAGCATCTGGCCTCAGCTGCTTAGTCTCTTTTTTCCATGTCTTGTAGGCAGAGTGGCTTAAGCAGGACATTGCTTTCCCTTGATCACTTAAAGGTACAGTGGTTTGTGAGAAAGCAGTATGTGACTTGATCTATCCTGCCATCAATTTTGACACAGATCTCCTGTTGACTTCAGTGTCACACAAACAGAAAGATGATGAGATGCCTCCTTGATGTGTAAGCCTCATCATAACAGGGGTGAGACAAGGTTTGGCTGGGCCTGATACAAGACATGCACAATTCTTGAAGCCAAAAATTCTGAGGAACAATGCTTGGAACCTTATTTGAAATAATTTTGCTTTCAATTTATTTAGCATTGCTGGGCAAACTCCAGACCTAGAATCTGGAGAACAGTGTGTGCGCGGTGAGGGGGGTGGAATTGACAAACATTCAGTCAAATTCAATCTAACTGTTCATACTCTTTGTTGTTAGACTTTTGCAAGCAATGTTCTAGTTGCACAAATGCTTGGGCGGAGGCTCCTATTTGTGCAAATGTGCATGCACATTTGTTTTCATGAAAATATATCACAAGTGCTTACATGGCCAAAGCAAAGAGCCTCTTTTTTGGGAGTGAGGATAGTAGGAGACAGGGAGAGCATGAGAAGCGAAAACATAACCCATTGGTGAGGGTGGTGTTACAGATCCCCCCCACCCCTCTGTGCTGGATCCACAGAGGATACGGGTGTGTGACTATTCCTGACAGAGAGCTGTAGCAGATCATGCTTTTAGCTCTGTAGGCCCCTGGTTTGATCCCTGAGGTGTCTGTTAAGATGGCAGTTGTCTTGCAACCAACCAATTGTCATTAAAAAAGAAAAAAAGAGTTGAGCTGTAGTGAGGAAGGGTGGGGGCTCCAGGCACTGTTATATCTCAACTATTTTTAAATTTTCAGCTTATGTATGTAGTAAGAATATAAAGCACTTAGGCGGAAGCAAAAAAGACATGATTATAAATGTTTGAAAATCCCCAGGGTCAGCCTAAGATTGACAGTCATCCAATTTGACAGAAACAATAGCTGAGATGGAGGTGCCCAAATTTAGAATTATGAATATTAAATGCTCGCACAGAGCAACGGTCTCCGTGAAGAAAACTGACGCCTGAAATACGGTTGAAGGAAATGCTATTTTAACAATAACTAGTATGTAGAAATAATGATCTGTTCCTGGACGGATTTGCCAAACAGAAAAAAACTATGTTTAATCAATAAGTTATTCACTCAGAACGGTTAGCTCAGTTCTACCCAGTGTGTTACACAACATTGCTTCCAAATGAACTTTTTAAATAATTAAATGTTTTCTTTTCAAGGAGACTATTCCAAATCAGCGTATGCTACTGTATATGCTGTAACCTTAGAAAACAGGTAATAGTGTGGAGAAATCTGCAAATCACAATGATTCTAATTCAAGCAAATCGCTTACTTCAACCAAATCAGCGGTGAGGCCAGTGGTAACTGGTGGCGTTCTGGACTAGCTGTGATGAAAACCTTCCACGTGTGAATGAATACAATTCTGCTTGTCCGTGTTTTCGGACAGATGTACAATAAGGCCACCTTCAGAGCTAAGTCTAAGGGCTTGTCTACACTTACAGTGCTGCAGCGGCACAGCTGCACCACTGCAGAGCCAGTGCTTAATTTGTGCCAGGGCTAAGCCCCAGCACCTCTAGTCTTGGCAGTTCATAGCCCCGGCACCTCTGGGCCTGCCGCGTCAGTTAAGAATGTAAAAAAAATGGTTGAGGCCCAGGCACCTCTTTCATTACAAATGAAGCACCAGGTAGCGCTTAGTGAAGATGCTACCTTTGCCAACGAGAAAGCTTATTCCATTGGTGTAGGTACCCCATCTCCCCCAGAGGCTGTAGCTATGTCAACGGGAGAGGCCCTCCTGTTGGTATAGCTCTGTCTACACTGGGGGCTAAGTCTGCATAACTACGTTGCTCAGGGGCATGGGTTTTCCACACTCCTGAGTGACGTAGTTAAATCTGACATAAATTTGTCATGTAGACCAGGGCCAAGTGAACCTAGAAGGAGATTAAATTGAGTGAAATGTTCACATTATTCCCTCTAGGCTCCCACCGACGTGTCCATATTACCCATGTAAAGTAGGGCTTGTCTATATGAATGTTCAGCTGACGGGAAGCTGGGAGGTGACTCTACTCCCTGCCATGGATTAACTGTCTGGGTGGAGCCAGCAAACACTCATTAATGTTTTGTTAATGATCATTTCAAAGGGGAGTAGCTCAAAGCACACTAAGAAACTGTTAATGTGTGTCAGCAGGATTCACGTGGAGAGTTAGTCTGTGGCCGCCAAGGGTGGGGTCGATTCACATCCCATCTTGCTATCAACTGAATGTTAATGTAGACAAACCCTTCCACTCTCCTCTTCTCTTACACAGCACCTCCAAATATGGCCTAATAGCTCTGGCAGTTGTGAACTGCTCCCATTCACCTCAACAGAATGTTAACTCACTCATTTTAGCTGACCTATCCAGCAAGGCTGCCAACACGTGTCATGTCAGGCAGCCCCCTCAGGCCTATCCACACCCCAGCTGCAACAAGACAGATTGTAGGAGTCAGCTGCAGTGGCTCCTCTAGGACTCTGGGGGCAGCAATGATGCCTGGGTTCAGGCAGTAAGACTGAGTAAAGGCAGAGTCATCTCTCTGCTGCCCACAGATTCATGTAGGGATTGGATGGAGGATGAGGGGAGGAAGTGGTAGACAGAATAAAGGGAAGGGAAATTAGGGGTCAGATTGGAGGGGGCTGCCCACTCAGGCCTAAGCTCACACTGTCCCGAGGAACATCCTCCCAAGCTTCCCGGAGATTGTCTCTCATACAATGTCCCCCTTACGTAGCCCCTGACTTTAATGCCTTTGTTCCCACTGGCTTCCCCAATGCCCCTATCTACTCCTGGCTCACTTCTGCAATCCCCTTGTTGCTGAGGTGTGTAGGGAATAGGTGTCTGCATCCCCACACCTGCTGCCACTGCTTGGTGGAAATCCTAAGGGGGAAATCAAGGACTTTTCCTTATCGCTGGGAAATTTCACACATGGAGCTGTGCTAGAATTGGCAGCTCTGAACCCTCCTCTCTCGGATTGTGGGTACGGTTTAAGTATGGTGCTTTCACTTTTTACTCCCCGGGTCTAACCTCTGAACATATTAAATTGTAAATGATTTGCAACATTACTGTCCATTCTATAGTTCTCCCTGTACGCACCCACCCACCCTCTTTACGTATTTCTTCCTTTTCTCAAGTTCTGAGGAAGACGCTGCATATTTAAGGACCCCACAGGATTCTAAGTCTGTAGTAACTTTTCATTTCAAATGCTTTAACTGAGTCAACCAGGTCAGCATGTGTCACTTGGCCAATTGCCCCCATGAGAAAAATACACAGGCCTGCTGAGTCAGTGTCAGAAGGTTGTACCTCACAATATGAGTCAATTGTTATTTTAATTTTCTCCTTCTACGCTAGCTCTCCCACCCTTTCCCCTCCCACCAAAAGAAGCTTTGCTACAAAATGAGCATTACTAACAGCAGCGGGGCTGCTATAGAAAAGAGAAGAAAAGCTGGGGGAAAGCACTGCAACCTCTCATGTCTGCAGCAACTTTATTATGCCACTTGACACAGCTTGAGGGGAAAACCAGAAACTGCACAAAAGGCAACGTTTAAAAATAACTGATTTCTTTGTTGTCCATTAAAGCGAAGGTCTTTTTTTTTTTTTTTTTTTTTAAACAGCTCTGACAATTCCCCCTCCCCACTTCAGTAGGAACTCTTGTGAACAATTCATTTTCTCTTAAGTAATTTCAGGCATTTTAGTTTGAAAAAAGCAAAGAATGCAGAAAAGAATTCAGGCCCCCCACCAACATGCCCACATTTTTCAGTTGGTTCTCAAAAGTCACACAACTGCGGGGCTACAAACTCGCTGTGAGCAGGAGAGTCACGGTTATTGGGAGAAGGATTAGATCTACTTCTAGATGTTGTTGCTACCCAAGCTATTCTATCACATGTAAATGAGCGCACCAAATATCCTATTTAGTCTGATAATGGAAAAGATCACTCTTTATTTCTGAGGCAACCTTGATACTTTCTAAGAACTGTGGGAACTTTTCCAAGATATAATCACTTCTTATGACTCACCAGACCAAATGTCATTTACACCAGGATGCCCAATCCCCATGGGCTAAACACCGTGTTTGAAAACCTACTTGCATGCTATTAGGATGTAAAGAGCTAACTGTGCTCTTCATAAGGGTGGTGGAAAACCGGCTGCAACTATCAAGACACCAAATCTAATGGCACTACAAATACCCCTCCATGGAAATTAAAGTTTAGTCGACTTGGACAGATGCAGCTCAGACAGTTCAGCATCAGTTCAGCCAGCCTGAGAACTCCACAGTGGGGTGTGGCCTTCAATGGATGTTATGGGTCCTTAAAACCTCTCAGGACCAGGGCCAAGTAGTGTATTGATGGGATTGTAATTAAAACACTGGAGTGAAAGCCAGGGCAGCTGGGTTCTATTCTGAGCTCTGGCACTGACTTCTTACCTGACCTTGGGCAGGTTACTTAGTACCTTAATTTCTTCACCTCTAAAATGGACAATAATAATACTGATCACACAGGGGAGTTGTGAGTCTTAATTTATTAATATTTCAAAGCACTTTGAGATCCTGTAAAAGTATAAAGAATCTGCGCTACTGGGATTGCCGCAATACTGGGGTCATGAGATTTTGGCTACAGTTCCTACTGGAAATAACATCAGTCAGACTGCAGAAACAAGTTCTCCCTCTCCTCTCACATCACATCACATAAGGACCCCAGATCTGAAGTCACATCCTTTTCCACTTCAACTACCCCACTAACCGATCAATACGAACATCTCCTCTCTTATCCTTCCATATTCAGCTCTGATGGTTTGTAGAAGTCCTTTGGAACTCTAAAAATGGCCCTCATAATCACAATCCATTCCCAATCTATGTTCCCTAATAAAAGGAAGTAATAGTAAATAATGGAATGGTAAAGGTCCAGAGTAAGCTAGGATGCTGGAGAATTTCTCTCTCTGGGAGTAAACATAGGATAGTTGGGTCCCACTGGAGCTTGATCCACAAATGACAGCTGCACTTCATTGCTAATGACACTGCTCATAAAGACTGGGCAGCCATTATGAGGAAGGAAATGTCAGGGGAATGGCTCTGTATTTCCCTCAAGAGCTCAGGGAGTCTACTAGCTTGGATTCCATGGTGATGCACATGATATATGTGCCTAGAGAGAGAGAGAGGCAGCGGTCCCTGGAAATCAAGTCTATGCAAAGTGTAGGTTATTTTTGTTTACTCTTTGAATTGAGTAGCCAACCCTGAAATGCACAGTGACTTCTGAGACAGAATTCTGATCACTCAGAATTGGATTGTGCGTGTGTTTTGTTAATATTTAACGTCAATATCAAGGCCTCTATCAAGAAGGTTTTGTTTTGTTTTGCATAAGAGAAATCTTTGATGATTTCTCAGACTTCAGGTTAAGGCTGATACACACCACTATTCTGCTGTGAGTGAAAGAGCCCAGTCAACCTCATCCACTCACTAAAAGCTATATTGATTGGAATACACCATAGACTTGCAAAGTCCAGCTCTGACCTCAGTACCCTATAAGCTAGGTAGTGGTGTATAGGGATGCAGGGTAAGGATTATGGTTGTTTGTGAAACATTAAGGATGAACTTCTTGACCTTCCTTTTTTTATTCTAATTCAATACTAAATAAATGTATGCCAATATTTGTATTTTATAACCACGTTATTTTAGTTTAATTGCTATATTTGTACAATGTTAAGTCTACCTCACAAAGCTTTTTGTCTGAGAATGTAAAATCATTATCATCACCATTATAGACAATGAACATTCTCTGATGTGTTGTTCTTTACATATTTGTCATTCAGAATATTCAGAAAAGTAAACTTTATTTAATATAGTTTAGGCTTAAATAGAAATAGATTTATCTGTTTTCTTTCACAATAGAAATACTCTCAGAATTATATTTTCATTAGATATATTTTTCCTTTAAATAAGAGATCATGGCAGAGTTGTTAATGTATATGGAGTTTCTTTAGTGATGGACTTTTCTGATCCTCAGTGAAAGTTAAGCATTCAATAACAAACAGTATAGACAATCTCTAAAAATAAACATCTGTGTACAACGAATTTAACCCTAGGTACACAACCTGTCAGAGAAAAGGACACTTTTAATGGACACTTCATGACAGCCTAAAATAGATCCACCATAGATGGAAAGTGACAGATTTTCATTATCATGACTCTTAAAGGTATTGCTATAATACAATGAGGTCATCAGGTTTATTTTAGCAAATGCAGGAAAATTTAAGGATCGTAGTTTTAAAAGGCACAAAACATACGCATGCAAATGTGCACCTGTTTTTGTGTGTACCATTGCTATACTTCTGTGTGCTAACTAGGTTGATGTGCAGATGCCTAGCTCCTCATTTCCTTATGCAATACTTGATTAGTTGTTGGAATTGTGGGTTATTGCCTACACAAATATGGGTAGATAAGTGCACATGCATCTTTGGCATACAGGCCTGCACCTTAAAAATTTACTTCTGAGTGTCTTTCTTGATTCATTATTCACCTGTCGTGGTATCTTACTCGAGAGTGCTACTGCTCATCTTCAGGTTAAAGCCTCTTGGTCCAAGTCAATTTAGCTAGTTTATATTTTATTTGTTTTTCCTCAAGTTAAAGTAACGTCTCACTCCCCTCTTTGATACAAATGTTTTTGATCCAACTCTGCAGCTGCAGTGCTTCCTGGGATGGTGCAACTTGCACACCACCATTGACTGAAGGAGGTCCTGGAAGGCACAATCTAGCTCATCAATGAGACTGAGTAAGATTTTAGAATTTAGCTCTTGCCTGGCATTTGCCTTATCTGGATTTATGCTTTATCGGAAGGTGTTTCAGGTAACTGATTTAATCTAATGTTAGCAAGTGGTAATGACCGCTGCTTATTAGCGTAAATTTTGCTTAATGGGGAAGCATTCAGCAGGTGCCAAGTAACTGCATGGTCAGTTGACTCTGTCAGGGCAAATTAGACTCAAATTATGGGTTTTGTAAAAATAAGCTTTTACTGAGGCTAAGGCAAACATGAATGTTTTCATGATTTTTGTTTTCTAAATTCAAAGGGAAACAAGTAAATAAAAAAATAAACAGCCCTCAACAGAATTTGGAACCAAAATGTTGGCTTTGGTCAGACATCTGGAAGTATTTAGTCAGTGGTCTAATACAGGTGCTGGCATAGTCACTCCCACAATATCATGGCGCCATCTTATTTGCGTAGTCACTCCCATACTGTTAACTTGTTACTTCTCTTTACATGCCCTCTTTTAGCTACTTGGGCTGGTGCAGCAGGGGTGGGGCATTGTGACATCTTCTCCCATTTTCTTGTACAAATGACTTCAACACCTCTGGTTTGTAAACCCCAGCATGTAGGTTGTTTGTGGTATCTCATCCATTACCCCTTTGCAGACCTGGGCAGAACTCTCTTTACAGTAACATACAAATATCATCCCCTTTCACCAGAGAGCAGAGAGGGAAGAGATCTCTCTGAGCAGAGATCTCCCTTTACTCTGAGCCTGCTGGCCTTTCTCTCTCTCTCTCTCTCTCATCTCCCACCTTGCACTTTTTTCTGGTGGGCCTTTCTACTCTTCCAGTTAAAGGATTAATGAGCTCCTTAGCTCTCTCCAGTTCAGACTGATCTAGTAATTAGCCCCAGCATCCCTCAATCAGGCCTTTCGCCATGGAAACTAGCTGGTCTTACAGTGAGCAGAACAGAGCAGAGCAGTGAGCAGAGTGCTGGGTCAGTTTCTGGCTCTCAGCACTCTGCCACAGGTGTTTGGGAAATAGTTACAGTTCCTTAACTCTTTGGTTTCAGAGTAACAGCTGTGTTAGCCTGTATTCGCAAAAAGAAAAGGAGTACTTGTGGCACCTTAGAGACTAACCAATTTATTTGAGCATAAGCTTTCGTGAGCTACAGCTTATGCTCACGAAAGCTTATGCTCAAATAAATTGGTTAGTCTCTAAGGTGCCACAAGTACTCCTTTTCTTTTAACTCTTTGGCTGTTTCATGCCAGTTGCAGCTGTTGATGGAGTTTAAAGCTGCTCTAAACTCTTCCAGCTGCTAATGGTCACCAGCTGGGGACACTCTGGCCACATCTCATCCCAAGCTGTTCATTTCTTCTCCAGATGCCCTACGCTGTGGCTGTGTGCATAAGAATGGCATTGGAGCTGGCTAAGCTGGTTCTGTACTCTCTGAAGTCTCCCCCATGTCAGGAGGAATCACTAGGTGGAAACATAAGACCAGTTTCTGCTCCCTTTTGCTTTGCCTGAGTGGTACAAAGGGAGCAGAAAGGCTCTGCCCATTTAATTCCTCCCTATCAGGAAGAGAACACTCTTAATTTTGAAATAACATAACTCACACCTGGTTAACAAATCCTGAAATGACTTTCCAAAGTCATCTGATTAGTCAATTGTTGCTTATTTCAGCCTGACTCACTCCAGAATGATGACATTCTAGCTTCATCCACGTGCTGCTTGGATTTAGCAACTTTGGCAATGAGTGTATCTGTAATGATCATGCATGGGGTGACTTTTGTGATGCTAACATGATACCTCTGATACTTCTGTAGGCATTGGTATAGATGATCTCATTCCATGATCTGTTCTTTGAGGAATCAAGTTTCCATCTTTTAATCCTATGTCAACAAGTGTCTGGGACATCCCAGGCATTTCCAGTAAATCTCATTGATTTCTGTGCTACCACGGACTGCTTCCACAATATATGAACAAAACTCTGCTGTGGGGGTAACAACTTTTATCTTTTTAACTTTATAACTTTTGTTAGCTTCCAGCTATGAATGTCTGTTCGCAGATGGACGGGTTGCTACTGTCACTTTGACCAGTGGATTAGTATATCTGTCATACACACCTGAAGAAGAGCTCTGTGTAAGCTGGAAAGCTTGTCTCTCTCACCAAGAGAAGTTGGTCGAAGAAAAGATATTACCTCACCTGCGTTGTCTCTCTCTAATACGGACTGTAAACTCTCTGGCGTAGGGACTTTACTTTGTTATATATGTCTGTGTAATGGTGCCCTGATCCCTGATTAGTGCCTCTAGATGCTATCACTAAACAAACAATAATATTGTGTGTTTCTTTGGCTTTTTCTCCAATTGCATTTGTAAGTCTAATAGTCTTCCTTAGGTTTGTGTAACTCAAGTCTTATTAGATGTGAAGTCCTTGTTCATCTGCCTATTAGCATTTGTAGTTAATCCTTCTGTGGCGTATTTCTAAGTTCCAGCAAAACTAGATAAAGATCTTTAATTTCAGGTGTTCTGTTGCTGTGGTAATGTGGAGGCCACTTACAAATGTAGGTTGATAGGTATTTAAGCTTTCTTGAATAGATTTTTCTCTGTCTGAATAATTCTCTGGGACATCTCGTTATTCTGTAGGTGTTTTGCAAAGAGATGATGTGCTCAAATTGTGAACACAGTAGATGGCAAAAGTTTCCCAGGCCCACCCAAAAATGCTAATGCCAGCTATGAGTGTTCTTAAAACAGCTGATGTGTAGATTGCTTCCAGAATGAAGCGAAAATGCTATTACTTTAGAAAACTCCATTCTAAACCTAGGACAGTGCATGTGTAGAACCCATAACAACCCCACTGGCAATTTTGGTAATCCAACTACTATGAAAGTATCGACTAAGCAAAAGAAAGTCTCTTGTTTTAATGATTCAATAATTAGAACTGAACTAGAAGATTAAGAGCTGAGAGATTCTTTTGTCAAGAGGCTGGGTATTATTATCCTTGACCAATTCTGCAAAGACTAAAACCATCTCCGCTTACTAACTGATAAATTCAAAAATTAGCAGCTAATGTATAGAGAGAGGATAGAAAATCAGAAAGAGGATAACATTTCTTAATGTGTAATATACATATAGGTTTGTCTACTTTTCAGCCACAAAATAGTTTTAACCCTCACTTACCTAAGTCTACTTCATCAAGAAGTAGAGGAACTTAAATTTATATAAATCCAATCACTTATTAGTAAAGGTACCAACATAAGTGCCTATTTTATACTAGCTCAAAAATCTGTGGGTCAGATTTTACTCTTACCTACCCCATATAGACTGAATCCATCTGCTGGGATAATTCTTTGTGAAAGTATATTTGAAGGATAATAAATTCTCTTTCTTCTTCTGTGATGCATTAGGTGAGAGATGATTATAATTTCTGTTTTAAGGATTTTAGTTCAAAGCAGAATTCCTACTTCCAGAAAGCTATAAACAAATGCGTAAGAAAAATTAGGCCAAAGGATAAACAGGGGTAGTCATAGCTACATTGTATATTTTCCATCATTCTGATTGTTCTTGAGAGAGGAAGAAAGAGAGAGAGAAAAAACACTGCTGAAACTTCCAGGAAACTAATAAAACCTCTATGTTGCTTTAGAATTGCAAAACCTTCTCAGCTACTCTGAAAATATAAGAAGTGCAACGTAATGAACAGCTGGTGTAAATCAATATATCTCTATTGAAGACATCAGAATCCAGCCCAGTATGTTTACTCGGAGAAATGTATGTTGAAATTGGACAAAATGTGGATTGTTTAAAATAGATATTTCAAGACTTTTTATTTATAGGCTTTTCCATAGCATTCATCACCATGGTAAGAGGTGCTTGGAATATTTCCACTGAAATTTCTTTTCGGTGAAATATGCTGTTTTATTGAAGCTGAAATGTTTCACTGAGACGTATGGATTTCGACAAAGTTCTTGTGTGCACACAAAAATGGCTCTCTCTAAAGCATGGTGGGTAGGGCACTGGGTTGGGATATCAGAGCTGCAGGTTCAAGTCCTGTTGTCATCCCAGATCAGGCTGAGCAGGGTCTTGAATCTGGGCTCTCACATTCCAGGCCAGAGCCCTACCCTCGTGGCTGGACACACATGCGCAACCTAACTCAATTTTTGTGAAAGATTTTTGTCTTCATTGCACTGTGGAACAAAATCCAATTTTGAAACCTGGGAAGTTGCTGGTCAATGGAATTATCATCCTCCAGTCAGCTCTAGCCATGGTAGCCAAGCACCTCAAAAGCATCACACACACAACACCATGCAAGGTAGGGAAGTATTTCTGTTATACAGGGGGAGAGCTGAAATATGGAATGATTAGGGTCAACATTTGCAACATCTTGGGTGGGCACAATAAGGTGTTTGGGCACCAGTGGGGGGCTCTAGTGCGAGCTGAGCACTTGTCAAGTTTCCAGTGCATGTGTTTGGTCACATCCAACCTGTCGAGTGCTTCAAGCGGGCAATACGGGGATACGATTTGGAAGCTAGATGCTGGAACAATATTTTCAGAGGCCCTGGCATGCTCAAGGACTTCTCTGAACACTCAAAGGTTAGTTGTTGTTTTTATTATTATATTATTTTTCCTTATTTATAGATTGTAAGCTCCTTGGGGCAGGGAATGTCTTTTTACTCTGTGTTTGTACAGCTCCTAGCAGATTGGGGTCCTGAGCTGCTACAATAATAGAAATAAATAATAATAATTAATATTCTAGTGCCTAGGAGCCCTAATCCTGGACCAGGACTTCTTTGGGCTAGGCACTGTACAAACACAGGACGAAAAGACAGTCCCTGCCTCAGAGAGCTTACAGCTAACTACATGACAAGAGACAACAGGTGGGTACAGATAGATGGGGGAGTACAAGAAAACTATGAGACACTGTCTGTCACCACAATAGGCAGTGATCTCAACACACCAGTGGCCTGGCCATTGTCAAGTTCTGCAGGCGTCATATCAGAAGAGAGTTTTAAAGAGGGTTCTGAAGGGGGACAATGAGGCAGTAGTGTCAGAAGCACTCCCCAACCAGGACATGCTCAAGCATTAGTCCCAGTACACCCTCGTACTGAGTCTTTTGCAGCCTGCATAGTCTGAAAACAGACAGCGCATAGGGTAAGGAGCCCCCCTGCACACCCACAAGAGAGAGAGGGAGAGGAAGCCGTGAAGAAAGAGAGATGGATTTACTGAGGTCTGACAGGACTGGTATAGGGAAGGTGGAGGAGAGTCAGTATTTAGGGTAGGGGCAAGGAGAAACAAGGAGAGAAGGTTGAAAGAATTGGGGGACACATACCACAGTTTGGGGGAGAAGGTTACTGGGGATGTTTGGGGGAGGAGAGGGGGTAGCACTGAGGAGAGGGTGCAATGCAATGCCTGATCATTGTTGGGCTGTATGTAATGAGACAACTGAGCAAAAGAAAATGGCAGGCAATGGAGTGAGAGGCTCAGAGGAGCAGGTCCCCTTACCCTCCTAACAGGGTCTATGAACTCAGGAACAATTCTTCAACCCCACTGAGGCACAGGTCAGTAGTGATGCAGGCTCACATCTGTAGCCAACTAGCATCTCTATACCCTTTCTATGCCAATCAGGAGTCTGAACTGCACTTGCCGTCTTTGCCAGTAGTTCATTTCAAAGGACCATCCCCTGATATCAGTCAACATGCTGACTCTTAGTACCTAGAGGGCTTCCTGTTTGCGATGACCCTCAGGTTTACAGACCAGATAAGCCCCCTGTGAATGAGCAGACTCAACATCAGATTAATAGAACACAGTGACTTATGTTTGTGTAACAATTAAGGTTGCTACACACCTGACACAAACCCACGAAAGCAAAGAAAGGAAAAGTGAAGCTGATGAATACATGTCCTCTATTCTTCTACCCATGGGCACACCCCTGGCCATTACCAGACCTACTGTACACTCCGGGGCCATGCACCACAACTTTAACTGTGCGCTCTAGTGTTGCCAACCTTTCAAGACCCCGTTTTACCAAACTATCCTCTCCAAACACAGCTGATTCTCCCTCACCCTTCCTTCTGCACTATCCCTTCACATTCCCCCTTCCCAGTCTGGGTAGATGTGGGCTTTTGGTGCAGTGGCTTAGTGTAATTTGAGCAACCCGTTTTACAATTCCCCTCAATCTTTGGTTACTGAGGTGGTTCCAGAGTAAAACACGTAACTAAAGATCAAGCAAACATTGTTGACTGTTCAGTGGAGGCTAGTAAGACAATAGCTCCTTTGCACACGGTAATATTGCGTCTCCTTCTGGTGCATGCCATTCACAATACTCCTCTCTTTAATAATTGCAAATGCGCTTTTGGAGCCCACTGACTTGTGGAAGGACATTTATGTATTATTCACCATTTTAATATGAGTTAGTTGATGCCTCTGGCTCACTTGCCTTTGCAGTTTCACAGCATAAAATGTGGGAAAATTCATCAGCAAATCTCCAAATGTCCACCTGACTTACAGAAAGAGATTTTCAAAGGTACCAAGCTGAGGGAGATTGTAGGTCAGTTACCCTGGCTGTGTGGGAATGTTCTGCTGAAGAAGAAGTCAGTACACTGCTGGAACTCACTGACTGTGGGGATGCTCATTTGCTGTGAACTGACACTAGGGGAAAAGACCTGTTGTGATTATCTGAAGGGACTAAAAGAAACTTCAGTGGGAGGCAAGTTCCAATGGAGAATGCTCCTTCTTCCTTTTTAATTCTCTCTTTAAAACGATTGTATCTTTCAACTATTTGAGTCTGACTGGGTTATTTTCACAGACTGAGAAGGAGCTTTAAATGGTGTATAAAACTGGGCTCCTGGTGTATAAAATTGAAAGTTCTCTTTAACAAAATGGTTAAAATATTCTGCTTTGTCAAAATATGTTGGGTTTTTGAGAAAACAGAGTCTGGATACAAACGGGTGTTTTCATGGGGACATCTGTGAATTGCTGAATTTAACTGGACACAGCTAGTGCTCCTTGAGTTGTTTCCTTTGCTCATTGGTTAGCATCTTGCTTCTCTTAATGAGCTTTTTATTTAACTTATAGTGTTCCAAAATATTTTAGAGGGTCCTAAAGTGGATTTTATGTTAAAATCATAAGCACTGGCAAGAAGACTTTTGTGTGCATGCTGTAGCCCATAGAGATAGTGTTGACATTTTATTTTTACTTAGCAGTAACTCAAGGAACATTTTGGCCTGATTTCTGTAAGACATTAGCTTAAGCAGTCAGCATGTGGCATAAGTAAGTTAGCATAAAGTTTTGAGACCTATGACTTTTAGCATAGATAAATGGCCCAAAAGTTACCCTGAGTTTTGCGAAAATGGAAATAGCATGTTTGGGGGGGCTCGAGGAGGCATTTATACATAACAGTACCAGGTAACCTCAGGAATATTGAACTGATACTATGCTTGGATATTTTAGGATAGACTGGCAGATGCTTAACCACGAACTTGCCTTGGCAACAAGTTGATGTATGTGGTAATAAGCTAAAATCATACTATATATACTAACCTATAGGACAAAAGGCACCCCAACATTATTAGGGTAAGGCAGTTAGATATGGGCAAGAGAGGCTGGGCATTTGAATGAATTCATGACAGACCCTAAGCCCTGTAATGGGCCAGACTACCATGTAAGGTGTGTGGGTGGATCCGGACCATCAGTCTCATTTGGCATGCCTGTGGCAGGGCTGTATTTTTGTCCCTTACCACCAGATCCCCAAGGAAGGGTGTGAGCATATGTGTGAGGAATGATACACGATATCATCTGAAATCTGTATTTTTGTTCTCTTTTTATGTGGTTTGGAGCTCTTCTGTCTTTACTAATTGTGCTAATAGAAGTGGTTAAGGTTTAGCATTGCCCTCAGTATGAGTGTCTCTGTTGTGCACACTGGGGTTCCCAACCAGACACTGACTGAACCTTGTAACCGCAAAACTGTTGTGCCTGATTCTGGGACTGGACCCCAACAATCCCCCAGCTCTTTAACACAGAATTAATTGGAAACAATAATCAATAGCCACTAAAGAATGGGGCCACAGTGCTTGCTGGGTGAAGGGAAGAATCATCATAAGAACTTATGGGAACCTTGCTGCTCTTGAACGCTTGCTAGCCTCACTGGAGAAAGATGGGTGTGGAAATGATCAGACCAAAACCATGAACATTTGAAGCATATATTTAAATGTATACAGCTAGGAACGAAGAATGTAGGCCATACTTATAGAATGGGGGACTCTATCCTGGGGAACAGTGACTCTGACAAAGATTTGGAGGTCATGGAGGATAATCAGCTGAACATGAGCTCCCAGGCTGATGCTGTGGCCAAAAGAGCTAATGCGATCCTAGGATGCATAACCAGGGGAATCTACATAGGAATAAAGAAGTTATTTTACCTTTATATTTGGCACTGGTGTGATTGCTGCTGGAATACTGTGTCCAGTTCTGGTGCCCACAATTCAAGCAGGAGGCTGATAAATTGGAGAGGGTTCAGAGAAGAGCCACGGGAATGATTAAAGGATTAGTAAACCTGCTTTATAGCAACAGACTGAAAGAACTCAATCTATTTAGCTTAACAAAGAATAATTATGCAGTGACTGATTACAGTCTATAAGTACCTATATAGGAAACAAACATTGAATAACGAGTTCTTCAATCTAGCAGAGAAAGATATATCACAATACAGTGGCTCGAAGTTGACACTAGACAAAATCATACTAGACGTAAGGTGTAAATGTTTGACAGTAAGGGTAAATTAACCATTGGAACAATTTACAAGGGTCGTGGTGGATTTTTCATCTCTGAAAATTTTAAAATCAAGATTAGATATTTTTCTAAAAGATCTGCTGCAGAAATTTTTGGGTGGAATTTCTATGACCTATGCTATACAAGAGGTCAGACTACATGATCACGAGTCCCTTCTGGTCTTGGAATCTATGAATTCATGGATAGAATGAAAGGAAGCTCCTGGGGATTCACTATGGCCCCAGTCTAGTAATGATCTTTGCATGGGCATATCCCTGCACTCAAGGGAAGTCTCATTATAGACTCCAGTGAAGCTCTCTGTAGATGCAATAGTCTGCCTGAGCAGCATTGATTGCAGGGGATCTGGGCCATAAGGTGAGCTGAGGATGACCTGTGATGGATGGCAGAGACACTGGGCTGAATTTTGTGTACATATACTGGACCAAATTGTACCTATAGTAACTGTCCTGTAATCCCCTTGAAGTCATGAGATTTTAACCCATGATTTGCAGATTATAGTGAGGGGAGTCTGTTCTTTAAGCAAGGCAAAGAAGGACCAGTGTCACTCTTTTTATCATTAAACTCCAACAATTAAAGTCCAATGTCTCACTTTTCCAATGGTCATATGAAAAGAAAGTCAGAATGCTGGCTCGTCTTTAAGGCGATATATACTTTGTTACTTACTTATTCAGAACAGCCCAAGATATTTCAAATGTTTTCAGGGTCAGAGCTAGATAGAGAATTTTTGAGGAGAGAGGAAAAGCAAAAGCCCAGGACACGGAGTTGTGATGAACCCAGGAGCAGAGTGAGCTGTCACTAAGTACAATGAATCAGGAGTGATAGCATTCCAGAAGAAGTGGAGGAAGACCAAAAGAGAAAGATAAAAACTGAAAATAGGGTCACCAATCTGGGTGCTGCAACAGAATAAAAAAGCTCCAGTATATAGTAATAGCAGTAAAAAAATATTCAAGCATTTTAAAAATTTCCAGAATGGTAACAAGTCCCAAACTCAAAACCTTGTTTACTTAGAATTAAGGCTGCTCAAGCGCAAATCCCACCAAAAGACCAAAGAAATCACCGATTAAGGCAACTCTCATGTATGTGCCTTAACACCCCAACATCACCCTACCCATATACTCTCAATGTCTTCCATCAATAGCAAGCTCTTCTGCACTTCCAGCATATAACTAACCACAATGCATACCCTCAGTTACTCAAATCATACCACCATCATATTAAAACTTCTAGTTGTAATGTGGCCTCATCTGAGAGGATTCACACTCAAAAGAGAGAAACTACACATCTCAGTTAATATGAAGCATGTGCATGTTACTTTTTTGCCTGTCTTGGATTGATACTTCTATACATGTGAATAACTAAGTACAATAAAATACCTTAGATGGAACTGAAATAGAGATTAGCCTGAGCTGTAATGTTCCCATTCTGGTATGAATTTTCCCAAAGTCACTCTATGTGTCTGTATATTTATACTAACCCCATTATTGTGTTAACTGAGATTTTGCATTGGCCCATTATAGAGATAAGGGACCAGCTATTAAGTTTGGATCCCCAAGTCTTTGCACTTGTCTTTAAAAAGCCCAGCATGGTGTTGCACTATATCAATCATAAATAGTAATAAGCTTCTCCAAAGATAAGGGGTATTCAGATCCAGAGGTTTGGTTTGGGCCAGTCTCTAAAGTGAAAGTGACATTTTTTTTCAAGCAACAACTATTCAAATTGGTTTGAAACTTGTAGGTTGACTGTAGGAAGCAAAGTAGCCAAGGTCTGTTTCACTTACAGATTAGGCATCAATTTGCCAAATAGCATTTAATGTGCACTTTGCAAACACACTCAAGGGCAAACAGCTGAGGTTCTCTATGGATTTGTGGGTTACACTGGCAGCACAGATTGTCCTTCATGTTTACTATATAAGAATCATTCAGGACTTGTAGTACCTGTGTCTAACAGATCCAATGAATACTCTGGCAGGGAAAGTGAATCCTGAACTTCAGTTAGCATTACAGTCACCTAAAAAAAAGGAATCTCAGAGGACAGAGTATGAGAAGAGAACATATTAGTGGTCAGGGACCAAAGACTAAGGACAGTGTGTACGTCTGTATGTGGAGGAAGAAGGTAGCAGTATTTGCCCAAATGTAACACTGAGGCAGTCTGCAAATGGAACAGAGAGGTGATTTTGAATGCAGCACAGAAATATAAAATAGGTTGTTTGAGGACAGGATATGGCACCTCTGGATTAGCAGTTCGGATCGAGACTGGGCCCATATAGTGACAGAAAGTCACTAATATCTGTCTGGTGGCCTATGTGCTATGGGTTTGTGGTCTCAGTCAACATTCTACTGGACAAATGGCAACATTACGAAAACCACCAGCAGAACTGGTATCTTTGTTTGCCGTCTCAGCCAAGGGCCCAAGCACCTCTCAGTGCAAACTAAGACTGGAGTGATCCTCACACTGTTAGAGGCTAGTGTTGAGGCAAGTTGGTAGGGTAACGTGGGTCTGATTCTAAGCCTATTAACATCAGTGGAAAGAGTCACATTGATTTCAATGGACTCTGAATCAGGCCCAGTGAGAAGAAAGCCTGCTCTGTCAAACTAGCATCTTTCACAGGCACTAAAACCACATGCACAAAAGCTACGAACAGAGTTTCTACCAAGCAGTCTTCTTTGGAATCCATTTGTAAGGTGGGAAAATATCTGACCTTTCTCCATCATGATCAGGGACTAGGATCATTTCACAGAGATGGCATTAACTCCTCTTTGCTAGCTCTTCTCTTTCGGTGCCTTGTTATTGTGGTTTTGTTTTAAAGGAGTAGTGATGGGCCAAAAAGCTTAGTCTCATCTCTTCACTTTGTTGCATTACTCTGTGCAGTAGTATCTAACCTCTTAATAGCTTATCTCCTTCCAACTGTATTTTACTTTTAAACGTGTGATTTTTAAATATTAGAGATACAAGGTGAATGAGGTTCAAAAAAGAACTAGATAAATTCAGAGAGGATAGGTTCATCAATGGCTGATGGGCAAGGATGGTGTCCCTAGCTTCTGTTTGCCAGAAGCTGGGAATGTGCGACAGGGAATGGATCACTTGATGATTACCTGTTCTGTTCATGCCCTCTGGGGCACCTGGTATTGGCCACTGTTGGAAGACAGGATACTGGGCTAGATGGACCTTTGGTCTGACCCAGTATGGCCGTTCTTATGTTCTTATGTTGAGGTGATATCTTTTATTGGACCAACTTCTGTTGGTGAAGGAGACAAGCTTTCCAGTTTACACAGAGCTGCTGCATCATCTTAGGTGTTTTTTTTTAAAAAATCAGTGAGTAAGATTGTGCAACTTATTCATTCTTGCCTCATCATAGCTGGGTTCGTAATGTAATACCTAGCCATACAAGTGGAGGGTGTAGTTTGGACTCATTTTCTGCTAGAGACTGTATCCCACTGGCAAAATAATTGTGGATGCCACAATGATTACCACTTATTGGGAATACACTCTATGGTGACTTTTACAGGATGGAGTAAAAGAGCTTCTGATGTTACCATTACCAGGAAGAACACATCTCCAGAAGGCTATAAAACCTCACAAGAAAGTACTGTTACACTTAATTGTCCTAACACAATTTATTATGATCATACAGAGATTTCTATCTTTTCAATAGAATAAATAATGGAGTATTAAAAAGTTCTTTTAGCCAAGTAAGATGCACCAGCGAAAGACTGTTCTGCTGAGGAATCTCTTTTAGTCTGCTAGCAGACTCCATAGTGTGGCTGAAATGGCCTTAAATCTATTTTGCTCCTAGTGACGGGAACTTTATATGACAACCTGTCACAGGGACCCAGAGTAAGCGGAATAGTTCTTTTTTAAAGGAAACATCTACATATGTGCGTGAGACTTACTGGCTCTTTAACACAACTCTCAATACGTTACTCATGTATTTTGTAAGGTTTACATATTATTAGCACGTTGATCACATGAACACTTAATGAAGCGTGTCACACATCTAGGGTCATATCCTCGGATTCTGGACTTAGCACCTCGCCTGCATAGGAGGGGGAATTCTCCCCTGAGGTTGGGGGAGCTGCTCTGTGGAGATTATTTCTGCTTTATAGCAGCCCCAGCGGACTGCCCCTGCTCTGGCAGCGGGAGAACTAGAGGCTCCACAGAAGCAGAATGCCTCCGGGAGTGCAGGGGGGAGCATAGCCAGTGCTGCATCTTTGGAGTGGCAACATGAACTCCCCCTGCAAGGGGCTGGCTCCTGTGGCTAGAGAGGGGGGTGCAGGGTTGTGACCCTGTCTTCAGCCTGCCCCGCTCTCACGTCACTTTGGGAGTTCTATTGGTGGTGCCAAACACAATAATTCACGTGAGTGCTAGGCCTGGGATTGTACCCAGCCTCTCCACAGAGCGATGAGCACAAGGGCCTCCCCCGCCATCCCTTGTGACCCTGCTAGGCCCAGGCCCTGGCCCAATCTCACCCTTAATGTATTTAAATATCTTTTATTAAGCACCCATCTTCAAAACCACCTGGGGTCAGATTCTGTGCTGCACCTCCCAGGTGGGGCAGCCCAAGTGAGGCAGGGGATCGGCAAAGGTGACTAAAAGTCCCCTTTATGCCCTCCCAATTCTGGGCTGCAGTGCAGGCTGCCGTGACACCCAGTGTAACTTAGAACTGCCCTGCTGCTGCTCTAAGTTACAGCAACCCTGCGGTGCAAGTCAGAATAGCTGTAGTGGCATGCACTGTGGCCCTGGCCTTCCTACTCCCAGCATCCCCCCATTAGGTTTGTGGGAGGACCAGCGTATGGACCTGCATGGATGCAGTCCCTACACCGGGGGGTTCTCCTCTGGCTGTGTTGGAAGTTTGCCACCCCTCTACACTACCAAAGGGAACAGTGAATCCTTCCTCTGGTTTCTGTACAACAAGTAAAAACATTAATGACCAAAACCTGAGACCTGAAGCCCAGCAAGAAACTGTCAAGAGAAAGGAAGGAGTAAATCATGCTCATGTTGTTGGATTTGCAAGGGGAATATTTATCATAAATGAGCATTCCCTCCCCCACCGTTCTTTTTTTAATTGATACCACTCTGCTGAGCAGCAGCTAGGGCCAGGGATGGGAACAGAGTATTTAACTGTGCAAAGTAAAAAACATACGGACAGAAAATTTGTTCTCCTGACCCATATATAGTGAGCTTATGTTTGCAGCTGTATTTTATTTTCTACCCTATTAGGTGGCTTGGAGATGCCCTCTCTTTCCTGTGTTCTTAAGATTGTGGTATTTAAGCACCAAATAATATCCGTAAGAACTCCCCCTTTTTTTAACAAAAACAAGGACTTTGCATTAAGAATGAGATTGACCACAGGCTAATGTAATGTACCTGAGCAACCACCATAGCCCCCCTTAACTTTCTGTCACATACCCCTTTCTGCTACTGTAAATCAATAACACCTCTTTTTTGTATCAAACGTGGCAGAAATATCTCTTAAACTAATATAATTTCAAAAAAGGATTACTGAAAGATCTCATGAAATAAGCTAATTCTTGCATTTCACACAGTCAGGCCAGTTAAAATTGACATCAAGCATTGTGTATGTTCCTTGGAGAGGGTCTTCAGTACTGTGTATCTCATGGGTGTCATTGGATGTAATTGTTGCCATGCTAAATATTCATGTATGAATAGTCTGGAATAAATTCTCTTGTAAATTGACAGAGGGCAAGTTAGAACTGTCCTTGAGTCTCTCATCTGCATCCTCATTTTTGCAAAACTGTCGTGTGTGTGTGCGTGCATGAGTGTGTGTGAACAAAATGTACTTGGTTAATTTAAACAGAGAAGGCTCTTCTCTTTGTGGAATGGCTGGGATGCTTGCTTTCAGCACTTTTAACACTGGCCACTTACACTGAGTCAGTTGCAGATCATGAAGAATGGTTTAATACAATTTATTTTTAGTAGAACTTTTATGATAGCACCTATGGCCTCAATTGAGATCAGGGCCACATTGTGCTAAGCATACTATACACACACGTAAGTAAGAGACAGTCCCTGCCATGAAGAACTCACAATCTAAATAGGCAAGACAGACAAAGGGTAGCAGAAAGGATGTATTATTATCATTCTCATTTTAGAGATGGGAGAGAGAGGTACAGAGAGATGAAGCGACTTGCATGGGGTCACATGGGGGTCTGTAGGAGAATCAGGAAGTGAACCCAGATCTCCTGTCCAGCATCTTAACAACAAAACCAGCCTTTCCTCTTTTCAGTTCAGTAATACTCTACTCACATGACAAGCTACACAAGTATTGCTAGACCATAAAAGAAGGACAGATCTCCCGGCTATCTGTCCTAAAGTATGAACTATCCAGCTCAGTGGGTCTGAGGTTTGATTCTCTGGGCCCATTTGTCTTTTCCTGATTTGGTGCCAGGTTGCAATACAGCATGAAACTTTCCTTGCCATGTCTTTTCTTTCTTACAAAGTTCTGCTCAGGTTTTTTTCCCCTTATCACTTTTTGATGAAAAATCTTTCATTACTTCTGATAATAAGTGTAAATATCTTTCTCACACTCCCCTGTGTTTTGGACCCTAGAGTAGAATCTGCCTCTCCCTTTCAATCTCTCCTCTATCCCACTGGCTGCTTGCAGTTGTTTTCTTAGCTTGAATGGTGCTTTGTGTGTCTTGGTTCCCACCTCTAATTTATGGTCAGGTATTCTGTGTTTGGTCAGAGTCTGTCTTAGCTTTGCACATGTCACTGGGGTGAGGTAGTCTGTAGTTGTGTGGTTCTGTGTAGGGATCTGTAACAATTTAATGTATTGTTTTGATCTTCCAAACAATTCATATTTGGGTATTTTAGGTGTTGGTTTCGTGTCTTCAGCATCCTTCAGTATGGGTCAGGTTGTCTGGTAGGGGCAGTTCTATGGGGCACCTCATGTTGTTGACTGGGCCTCCTTTGCCACTAATGTAAATTCAGTGACCCAACTGGCAGCTGCTTCTTACCCTGTCCTCTCCCTTTCTGCCCACAGAGGGTAAATCTATACTGCAACATAAGCCTATACTTCAGCCCGTGCTACACTCCAGTTGTGCTAACCCAGGGTTCAGACCAAGGGACCCTTCAGGGCTGGAGAGTCCGAGCTCAGGTTAAGCCAGGACCCAGGACTGAGCACTATTGCTTGGCATTGTAGACACAGCCCTGCTTGACTCAGGTCCTGGGAGTCAGCCAGAAGTATCTCACAATTCCACAGGACCATTTCTTTAGTCCTGTCTATCCCAACAATCTGCAATCCACTCTATTGAAAATGGAAGCCATCCCCCTCGCCCTCTTTGCGGACAGCAGCAGCTCAAGTCAACGTTAAGTCATTCTTTTCTGGTCACTGATGTGCAAGCCCACTATCAGAGAGCCACCTGTGGTTGCGATGGAGAGCGAAACAATCAAGATGTTTGCAAAGCGAGCTGCTTCCTGGCCATATGCATTGGTCAGAGGGGCAAATGCGTCTCCCACCAAACTTTCCACATGTAAAAAGGCTTCTGATTTGCAGGCTGACTCACTGCTGACTTTTGTTTCAGTGCTGAAGCAGCACTTCCCATGGCGGTGCCTCCTGTCTGTCATTCAGCAGAAACCACCGTGAGTGCAATGACAAACGACAGACAGGCTGCAAGTCTGAGATGAAATAAATACCCTTTATCATGTTACTCATGTTCACGGGGCCTGTGAAATCAAGGGGACATTCATACTTATCCCTGAAAACCTCCCACTTGGTCTTACTAATTGTTTTCTAAAATGATATCCTGGTGTTGCAGAAAAAAGAGCTATTTGCAATGTCAAAACACAACCAATCTATGGGATTCTGACTTTAGGCAGTCTTGATCAAGGGGTGGAACATAGGCTGAAACCTTCCAGAATGAGCCCCATGAGGCTTTTTGACTCAGTCGCCCCTCTGAGTCACAATCTCTCTCCTGCTTGCTCCTAGGGGTAGTAATTTACTGTTGGCCTATACCACAGTAAATTACTACCCCTCCACACCACTACGATTTAGCTACTCTGGTCAGTGAGGAGGTTGGTGGAAGAGGTTGGAGCCAGTTCAACCCATTCCCTGCCCACTCCCTGACCACCTGCTCCAGGGAGGATATAAATGGGTGAGTAGACCCCCCACTCCCATGATGGCTACTGAGGCTCTTGTTCCTTCATATTTTCTTGAAGGTCTACAAATGACAAGGAAACAAAGAAATTCAAACTTCTCTCTCTGGGCCAATAGGGGAAGAACAAAATTGCACTACATTGATCAAATGGTTGGTGGAACTGTCCCCTTAGGGTCAAGAATAGCTGGCAGGACCCAGGCAGGAAAAAAGGATGGGAACAGGGAGAAGAAGGGAGATGACTGTGGATGAGTGCTTCACCTAAGCATGCATTTAGCCATGTAAACAAGCTCGATTCGTGAGGTGAGGTAGTAAGATATATTTTTTTAATTATTGAGCTGTGTACACATTATAAAACCATTACGGAACCAAAGTGTATAAAATTCCAAATTACAAATACCAGCTTATACAAAGGGGTAATAAAATAAATAATACATTAACTAGCTACAGCACTCTGTATTCATAGGCAGTAATGGAACCATATACATCAAAGGCCATAAAAATGCATACATTAAACAGGGTGCATAGTGGTAGCTGAGGTTTATCTTGATCCTTTCTGCTTTCATGAAGGTCTATTAGCACTGGGGGATGGGAGCTGTATTTGCCACTTAAGCCATTATTGATCGGCTGAGAGAATTGCAAACCTCATAGACCAGGCCGGCAGGAAAAAGGGTGAGAACTTAGCTTGACACAGCACATTAACACTGTAAACAAAGTAAGCTTTGAAGGTTATTATGCATGACCGCTGTGTCCTGTATTTCAGGACGTGCCTATGAGATGGAACACCAACATGGAGGAGTATCTTGTCTTTGGGCAGAAGGAGAGGGATGTTTAAGCATGTAATCTTCATGGAGAAGAGGTCTTGAGCCAAATTCATCTCCCAAGTTCAGCAGGGTTACTGCAGGGATGAATCTGGCTACCTGTGGCTCAGAAAAGAACAGTCTCACGGGACAGATTCTCTGCTGTGCCTCACAGCACATGCAACAACAGGCATGGCCCAGGCAGTGAGAGGGCAAAGATGTCTTTATTCTGCCTTTAGATTCGGCAAGGACTGGCCTGGCTAGATTTAAACTGGTCTTGTCAGGTTTTCCCTTGCCTACTTGATATGTTGAGATGTCTTGTTGAATTGTATAGGATTGCCCCAGATTCTCAACGCTACAGAGCAATGCCTAAGTAAAAAGGCATATAGTACTGGCACAGCATCACTAAGCAGATGGACAGCATTCTTAGCCCAGTCAAGTAATAGCCAGCTTCACTCTAGGCTATAAAATGTCTTTTCTTCCCACTCTTGTTCTACTTACCGTAACCTTCCCTAGATTTGCGAATCTGTGCAGCATACTGCTGTGACTACAGGAGGTGGTACCGTACATATAACGGGTCCAATCCAAAAAACCTTTACGTCCATGAGTAATCAGTGGGATTATTCACAGGAGTGGGGACTATATACCAAAGTTTTCAGGATTGGACACATCATTGGTAAAACACTTCAGGATCCTCTAGAAAGAAAGATTATATAGCCAGACTGTTTATCAAATCTAATATTGTTGTAATGGTATTTTTAAAACCTAAACTCTGTCCCTTAAAGACTTGACAGAGTCTTGTCAGTGGAATATTTTCAATTTGACACCAATAGCACACCCAGAACTGGTTTTTGCTATGCCTAGGAACAGTTCAAGAGGAGGGTTATTTTGCCTATTTTGACACAAGCCAGGTAAACTTCATTCGATGGCATTATTCAACTTCTACCATCAGGAAGGGTAGTCTATGGCCCACTGCAAAATGATTTTTTAAAATTGTCAGCTGTCTTTCAGAATAAACAAATGAAAGGAGAAGAGCATCATAAAAAGGGGAAAAATAATCGAGAGTCTTAGATTTTCCCCTATTAAAGCATTTTGCAGTCACAGGTCCTATATATGATAGCCAAGATGCTCAGTTACTGTAAAGCAACAAAGTTGTTGGAACGATGCTGATTTTCACCATCTCAGGTTCTCGTCCTCTGGTTAATTAATATACAAGAAGGCTTACATGATCCTTGTCTCTGTTTTCCTGGATTTATTCAAGCTGTGTATCTGAATCATGTTACTCACTAAATGAAACCATCCCTCCTCTTTCTTGCTCTCTCTGTCTTTGGGCCAGATTCTGATCTCAGGCACACAGGTGGAGATCTGGAGTAATTCCACTGGACTAACACTGTCTTCAGTGGAATTACTCTCAATTTACACTGCTGTAACTGAGATCAGAATCTCTTGTCTTCCTGCCTCTTTCACTCACACACATGCTGGCACATGAAAATTTATTGTATTTAATTGTTAACTTAATAAAAGCAGTATTTGAATGCCAATTTCTTTTGACATTTATTTATTGGGTAGGTGCAGCAGTATCTACTGGTGCACTGGAAATAACACCCATCCTTAAGTCCTATGCAATTCAGCTAATCAGAAGGGTTTGGAAAGTGTTTTACCCTTGACAGTGACCTGTATTACAATTAAAGCTCATGATGTAGGTTTCTTATTTGCCCAAGGAGACAACAAGATTTGCTATGTAATTTGAGAAGCACTTACAATACTGCTACTCATGTTGTAAGCTGATTATTAAGTTCAGCACAATTGCTTCCATAAGAAAATCAGAATTCACAGTCAAATAAAGTGTACAACCCTGATGTGTAGATGCTTCTTACTGCTACTGTATATAAATCAGATTCTGCTTAGCAACTGCTGCATATCATGTTTATTAAACACCTTCTGGTTATAACAGCAGAGGGTACTAAAAATCCTTCATGAAAATCTCACAAAAATCTTTTCACATCTCAGATATTTTTAAGGTCTAATTTTAGTGAAAAGACTCTGTCTGCGGAAGAGGTACTTTGGGTGCCCAGAACATGTGCTTCTTCTATAAGTCACATGGAAAAGTTTTCTCAGCTTACAACCCAAACAAAATGTTTTGGGCTATTATTGCCTTAGTCCTAGGGTTCAACATAGCAGGAGGAGAATTAAGCTTATTTCCTTAGCTACTGTGGAGATGGGGTAATGCTATTAATGATTCTGGAGATTAATTTAAAAAATAACTGTTTTTTATTAAGAGGTAAATTCACCTTCATGAACATGCTAGAGTAAGCAACATTTCATCAGGGGACATTTTTATTAGCTGATCAGTGATTCTCAGTGCAGGACACTGTTACTGAGAAACTCCTCAGACTTGATCAACCATTTCATGGGTGATACATATACCCCACATACACAAGATGAGCCTTTTAAAGTGGATTCAGATACTGCTGAGATCTGGTAGGTTAAAAACTGTCAGATGACTGTGCTGACAGTCATTACTAACAGTATGTGGAACTAATTTCAAAATGTCAGGCCTCATGAATAATTAATTCACATGGTAGAAAAATAAAATAGCAATAGAAATCATCAGCTGCTTGATCCCTTCCTCTTCTACCTGTTTTCCTTCTGTGCTCTGCCTTGACTGAGTTGCTTCGCTCCTGTTTCATGCTGCTGAATCTCTGATCTTCATTTCTGTTCTTCTCCTCGAGGATTCAGAGACAAAACCACAATGCTCTTATTACTGAATCTCTCAGCAACTTTTGACACAGTCGACCACAATGTGCTGTTGACCTGATTACATGACCTAGTTGTAGTGGATGGTGCAACCATATGGTGGCATGTGGATTCCTGCAGGGATGACTACTGTCCCCACGCTGCTTCTATGTCCCTAGGAGACCTCTTGGAGAGGCAGGGAAATGTTATAGGCTCCACTGCCAAAAATACACTGAACACACCCAGCTCGATCGTTTCAATAAGACACTCGCCCCATCGCAAAGATGTCACAATGTTGACAAGAGATCAGCACCAGGATGAAGAATCGCTGACTCAAACTGAACTGGAGCAAGGCCAAAGTGATGCTGATGGGAAGGGAAAAATGCTTTGAGGAGCCCGTTCAGACTCTGACATCACCATGTGTCAAAGTAAAAAGCCTTGAGGTCTTACGCTCATCGCTAAGAATACAATCTGCTCTCACAGGTCATGGATTCTGTAACTTTAATAGATATCTGTGACTCCTTCAGCTACAGTGTGTGGCAGGGTATGGGCTTGGGCTTCATCCCCCTGCGGTGAGGCTCCAACTTGGGCTTCAGCCCTGCCATGACCATATGCTGATTTTATACATTTTTACCATGAGCGTTCCATGAATTTTGCCTAATTTTACCATGACAAAATCATAGCCATACTCATCACTAATCATGAATAAGGCTGCGAGTCTGTCACGGCGGTCACAGATTCGTGACCTCCATGACTATTGCAGCGGCTGGTGCTGGCTCAGGGGCTGCCTGAGCCAGGCAATCCCTGTTCCAGCAGCAGCAGTTTGGATGTGTGGGAGAGGGCTGAGGGCTAGGGGTTGGGGAATGCGGGGGGGGGGGGGGAGGAGGCTCTCTGGCTCCCACTGTCATGGCCCTCCTGCAGCTTCTACATGGCGGAGGGGCTGGCGGGGGGGGGCTCCACACCGCCTGCACCCACAGGCCCTGCCCCTGCAGCTCCCATAAGCTGCGGTTCCTGGCCGATGGGAGCTGTGGAGGCCGACGCTTGTGGCGGGAGCAGTGGAGCGCTTTCCCTGACCCCTGCCTCCACCACCTAGGAGCTGCAGGGATGCGGAGTCGGGTAGGAAGCCTCTGCCTCTGGCTCTCAGGTCATCTTCTGCACCAAATCCACATCCTGGTCTTGATCTGAAAGTCCCTGAACCTATTTACAAAAAAGACTACCTGTCCGTGCAATGGAGCTGTATTCCTGCCCCGGACAAATCTTGCAAAAGTTGGAGATCAAATGTTCATGATCAAAGGTAAAAATCCATATCTCTCTGGTAGGTAAAGCAATTTACCAGAAGGGATAAGTCTGAGCTCAAGCCTAACTATCTTCAGATTATATTGTAAACCTACTTTGTAGGTTTGGGAGTCACCAGATGGCACTGTCAGACAGTTTTACATAGTTTGTTTAACTGACTGGATAGGCAGTTAGATCTTGGAATAAATGCTTTGTTGTTAGTTATGGTACAGTTCATTTTAGAAACTGTGCATTATCATTTGTAATGTTTGTTCTCTATGGGTGTTTCTCTGACTGGAATAATTGTTTTCTTGCAGAAGTGTGTCTACAGGACATGCACACAAGCAAACAAATATTACATGTGTGGGAAAATAATTACACACCTATTCACTAAATGCTTCCTGCCATAACCAAAGACAAGGAATTATTAACATGCACAACCTGTTTAGTTGTATATTGTTGGTGTAGAATTGTTGCTGTGTTCCACCCCCAGAAGTGGCCATTTTCAGTGACAGATGAACAATCCTTATATAAACAGCCTGATTCATTCTCAGTTTCTAAATGGCCTGATTTTTCTTGCTATTACCCTGGATTTGCATTTACTTCAGTGGCGTTACTCCTGATTTACACTGGTGTACCTGAGCATAGAATCAGGCACAAAAAATCCATAAATTACTTGGTATCTATCTGCATTAAAGGTGCTATATAAATGTCAGTTGTTATTATAAGTAATAATCACATTCAGGCACTTTAGGCATCATGCTTAGAAGTGACACTTCTCAGGTGCATTTGAAACACTTGGTAGTGCCTCATACCAGAGTACAAAAGACCATATCCTTAGCTGGTGTAAGCTAGCAAGCACCATTATCTTCAACAGAGCGACACCAGTTTACACCAGCTGAGGATCTGGCCAAAAAGTTGAGGTGTCTCGCAGGCTGTAACTCAGCATCAACTCTGCCTGTTGATTCCTCCTTGCTTTAATTACAGAGTTGGAGATGGTTGTCTATCTTTGGAGTGTTTCTGGGAATGATGTAGGGAGAACAGTCTGAGAATTCAAATTATACTACAGATCATCATGTCCCACAAGAAGCAAAAATATTTGGATTATTAAACTAAGCAAAGCAAGATGGCATCATAGATATCTCACATTTGAAAACCTATAGGTGTATGATTTATACTTCTTTTAAGTGGCTTCATTAACTAAAGTTCTCTAATATATTTCAGTGCTCACTTAAACTTAAAAAAAACAGTGTTAAAGACCAGCTTGTTATTAATTGTTCTTATTTATTTGTATTGTTATAGCATCTAGGAGCCCTAGTCATATATTTTTGCACACTTAGGTGCATGATGCAAATTTGTTTTCTATTATCATGCATAAAGGATAACTCTAAAAGAATTACAGTTAATCCCTGATTTTCACAAGCATTGTGTTATATACAATGCATTGAAGTATCAGTCATAAAGATATGATTAGAACGAGACTGATATAAAAGGATGTACTGTAAGATTTCCTTAAATTGCACTGTATGTAACGTCAATACAGCCTCCATGTACAACATTATGAAAAGTTAATATCTGCTGTATCCAAGTAATTGATGTGTGTCAACCCAATTCTTCTTTTTTTTTTTTTTTTAAATCAAGGACAATTCATTCCAGCCACCTCAGTTTGACATAAAAATCTTACCTTCGTTATTAGATTGTGACTGCCATAAGCTAATTATTTTTGATAGTCCTGATTGTTTCCATATAATTTCAGTGTAATTTAGTTTAGCATACATCTGAGTGAAAAATAATGAAGTTGCTTTACATTTATATTTATATCTATGACCCTACATGGAAAATTGAAACTGGTGGGTTTTTTTGTCTTGATGACGATGTAAGGAAATAGATATCTACAAATTCAAGAATTGTCCTAATAAATCGGAAGGATCTGATTTTGCACCTGGCACATCTAGAGGGAATAATACTAATTGCTATTATTTCTTCCAGTGTTATGAGTGTTAGAACTAAGGAGTTTTTCTATCATAGTCAAGCAACCAACTGCAGATTAATTTCTAAAACCTTCTAATGTGGCTGGCATATGCTAGAGGAAATTAAATCAAAGCCACTTTACTGAATATAGTTGGTAGGCTTTTTAATCTAGGAAGGAAAAGGGATTTAGGTCAGAAGGCTAGACAGAGACAGGTATTTGCCATTGTGCAGCTGATTTTGTTTTCCTGAAAAAAAATTACATTTCCTATTATTATGTAGTTCCCAAATCTTGCTTTTTCACTCACACATCAGTCTCTTCTTGATACTGATGCAGAATTAAATAATATGTATTGATACACAATTAAGGAAACTTCCTGTCTAGTTTGGTTGTCACACTAAAGATCCTACAATATTTATGTTACATATTTCAGTTTCCTCCAAAGTATAAAAATTTGTCCCCACAATAAATATATTCAATCATGCTCTCTACAACATGTACACAAGTCATGGGGAATATATATATATAATCTTGATTGTTACAAAAAAACTATTAAATACAACTAACTTTAGAGTGAGTTTGCTGCAGGAAACAAAGAGCAATCAAAATAAATGGAGGTATTTTGTATACTAATTGATAATATATGATCAGATCTGAACCTTCATGTTCTTCAGCTTATATTGGATATTTTATCAAAAAGCTGTGGGATAGATCATAATACTGTACTATTTTTGCCAAGGCATATTTGTATTGATAGGATTATAACAGTACGTTGAAACTTCATTCTAAGAAGATACTAGAGGTCATACAAAACAAACAAACAGACTTTCCTTCATGAAGCTTATGTTGTTTTCATCATAGAAGGTGGGGCACCCCTTTCCCCATCTGTATGGTTATCCCTGTTGACTATTAAAATCAAAAGCCTGAGTATGCAAGTAGACACAAACTTTTTTTTTCATAAACAAGATGCTTTTGGCACATTATCTTTGCACTGAACATGGCTTTCATTTACTTGGAAATTTATTGGGATAAGGAGCTGGGGGTGGGGGGCGGGGGCGTGAGAAAGAACCTTTTTTGTTAATCCTCTGCAGGAAACAACAACAATCAATTCCCCTTCGGCAGCTGTTTTGTTCTTCAAATATACTATCACTTCTTAAACTGATGGTGAAGGAAAGAATTCATTAATTTTCAGCCAGATCAGGCTTTGGGAAAAAAGCAAGTTCTGATGCTGAAGAACAACATGGCATAATGTTGTTTTTCAAAACATCCCCAGATTTGTCTTTCCTTTTCAATGTTCTTCACTTTGCTTCTTAGAAAAGGGGTTAAAATTAGTAGGCACATTTCATATTAGCGTATTTCATGCAATAAAGCATAAATTATTTAAAATAACACGACCTTTTATCTTGCACCTTTTGAAGGAAGCAAATTAAAAATGTAAATTGGGAGCTAATTAATATGCAAATGTATTCATTCGCAGTTAACAATTAGCAATTAAACCTGCAGTGTCTACAAAGAGCACGGACAAAATTAGTAACTTAATTTATCATTAAAAAATGAAAACGTACACAAAATTTTAATTGACTTTCAAAATATTTCCCCTGCTTTTTCCCTTTCATTTTTTAATACCAAAAAAAATCATATTGTGCTTTAGATATACAGATGAAACTCGTACCTACAGCTTTCTGGGGAAGTTCATTAAACAAGACTGAGAAGGAATCATGATAGGAAAAGTTTGTCTTTTATATGAGAGGAATTAAAAGATGACATTTAAGAGTGTTGACTTGTATTTAATATTTCCTATATAGAGACAGAGCAATGTAGAGAGAGTACTATACACATGTACTCTTGGAATCCATCTATGTATGCTTACAGAAAGTGCATGTGTGTGTGTATTTATTAAATATGCAGAACCAGTTTGAATGTTTGTGCTTTGGTGTCTGATGCTTCAATAGAAAAACAGGAACACAGGAAATTAACAGACAATAAATAGCTGAAAATCTAAATAAGATACTCCACATAGATAGTCACGCATGTTTATATTTAATGGTTGGTTTAGTCCCCTTTTACCAGTTTTCCATTCCTTTTAGAGGATTTAAAAACCCCAAATCCCTCTGCATATATTACTCCATTTTGAGTCTATTTTCTCTGTTTTCTCATAATTAGCACTGCTCTTTCTGCAGATGTAAGCTTGGGCCTTTTTTGTTTGTTTTGCGCTCTTTTTTAATTTTTTTTTTGTACAAATTCTTTTTCTAATGTTGTGCAGTGTATTACAAACCAGAAATGGGAACATACTGGGGGGAAAAAAGCAAACACTTGTTTGACTGACAACTATAAATTTGCCATAATGGCATTTGTGGCCCCTTCCATTCACTTTTTTGGAACATTTTACCAACAAAATGTTGTTTGAAAAATGTTTGTGGAAAAGGAAAGTGTCACAATACTCATGCAGATATTTGCATAAAATGCTTCATGGCAAATAAGTAATACTGCAGGAAGTGTTTCTGTGGCCATTTTGAAAGTTCTTTGTGGTACTGGCAGTTATTCAATGAGGGATCAGAAATAATAGCACATGACTTACATGACCAATCACAGAGCAGAAATAGAGCTTGCTCCAAAGACTCTCATTGACTTTAAAGGGCTTTGGACCAGGCTCATAGTGAATTGCAACTATCACACAATAGAATCAGCAGTTGTAGCAAATAATTGAGAAGCAATTGAAAACCTTAAATGTGTTCACATAAACCTGCCATCTAATAATTGTGAATCCCAACCAAAAAAAAAAAATCACTGAAATTTAAGTTTGTTCATATACCATTTATAAACCCAAAAAAGGAGTGAATTCTTCAAATAAATTGTTCCCCACAAACAGTTAACCCATCTCCACTTAATACACAGGAACATCATACTAATTGCTTGTTGCAATCTTCTTTTGGTTATTTAAAGAGCACACGCTAAGCTTCATTCACAAGTATTCTCTTTCTGTTTTAGTTAATTCACTGCTAACTTTTTGTTAAGCTCTTTGCCTCTTATCAACAAGACCCTTTAATTGATATTTAAAATTTATATTCAGATTAACTGAAAGTATTGAAATTAGTACTTTTGTATTTGGAATATGTCCTTGGTTAATACAGCCAGATTTTGTAGCTAACAGGACATCTCCATGTGCCAATGTAAAGCTCAGAAAGATTTTTTTTTTAATGGAATTTGTTCTGAGGCTGCTTGGCTTAACTTCTGGGTTCAGAGCTGGGAAGAGGATAGGTTAGCAGTTGTGTGAGATTTTGGAAGAACTGTACAATAATACCCATTGCAACAAATGCTTAGAGCCTTTTCTATCTGTCCCTATCGGACACACACAGGTCCAAGAAATGTTTAAAATAATGCTTACATGAGGTAATAATAAAATACTTAAAATTTATTTTCATGAGCTAAGGAACTCCTATTTATTTCTATGTATATTTCAGCAATGCAATGTGCTGAAAATTGTCACAGCTGACTTGGATCCAGAGACAGTTATATTAACCCTTTCCTCATCTTTGTGCTTGGATTAAGCACTAGAAGTAAATCTGATGGACAACATCACATTCTGTCCAGGGATGAATAACACTGTGCAAAGACTGTGTTCTCCTATGCTGAAATCTTTTGTAGAAGATCTGTTCTGCTGACCTCAATCTTGTCCCTCATAAAAATGAACAAAATCCTGAAATTTAGAAGCCAAAATAAATGACTTTTTGGTTTAAAAAAAATCAAGAAAACACACCTTTTAGCTTGTCCTGAAAATTATATTAAAAGAATAATTTGTGAAACAGATATATGCAGAGCATATAAAATGACACATATCATGCTTAGAATAAGGAACTGTAACCCTGACAATATATAATATACATGATACACATGCATATACCCTCTATACAACCCACATAATATATACATTGCACCTGTATACCATAGTGGTAGGCACCCCAGAAATATATCATTATACACCATGCAAACACACATAGTTGTTCTATATATTTTCATCTAAAATACTGCATATTAATTTCATACCTTTCTTATTAAATTTTATGTGAAATACATACTTTTCTAGGCTAGTACTAAAAATATAAACATAGAGCAGCATGGCTTACTTTTAAAGAAATGTTTAAATAAATATGTACACATTTCATATGTCTTTACTTCCCTGATTCTCGGTGTGTTAAACTAACAGATTTTTTCAGTAGGCACTTGTACCATTTTAAATATATTTCTCCCCTAGAGAAGCCACTTCACTGAAATAAAAACTGAAGCTAGTTGCACCTTTTCTATCCAGTGCAATGTTTAAAGAACTTAATGGCCTCTCCGTATTTTTAATGGCTGGGATATTACATAGCTAACAAACAATTTCAGAATTAAGTTACCACAGTTAGGAATTAGAAGCAGGTGGTACAATAATGGTGCTTTTTCATTTCATTTATTAGAAGGGGTGGGGGGGGCAGCCCAACAACCTAGAGCTTCATTTATTTTCATCAGCGCCACAATAAGAGCCTGGCAATTTGCAACACCAAAATCATTTCAAGCACACATCACTCATTTCTTTAGTTTTAAAAGCTTCTTTGTGTTCTACCAAAATTTAAAAAGATAATTTATTTCCAGTTTAAAGTCCAATATGGTCTGTGCATCCTGGATGCTTATTAACACTATGTTGGCTTTCCTGGTAAGCAGATGGAGTGTCGGTTTCACTGCGGGAAATCCCCAAGGCGTGTGTGTGTGTGTGTGTGTGTGTGTGTTAAACACTCACAAACAAGGATTTAACAGCATCACCCCAAGCCAATTTCATTCTCCAAGTTTGCCTTGCATTCTTGTTCATCAGCAAAACAGAGGGAGCCTCAGTGCTAGTGCTTCATGTCCCACCATGTCCAGTATATAAAGCACGTGCTAAACAAAGTGTTTTGGGTAATGTACCATTTAGTTAAGTTGCCTCTCCTCCCTAAATCTCCGATCATTCAACCTGCATTATTTTTGCAGCATCTCTTACTAGCTGTTCTTTCTGCATAGAAGAGAAGCTGAGTGACCCTGGTGCACCCCCTAGTGCTGAAGCTGGAGAAGTGTCCCTCTTTCCCTCGCCCCACCTCAACTGCACTATGCTGAACAAGAGACAAAGCTGGAGGGAGAGGCAAGTTGCAAAGGCAAGAGCATGTTCTATAATCACTCTTCTTTGCGTTGTTTCTTTAAACGCTGTGCAGTGAACATGATTTCTCTGCACCTTGCAAAGAGCCATTCTGCCTTCTCTCTCTGGTGACTCAAGCGCCTCCTGCAAATCCAGGGGGCTCCATACACAGTGTTGGCTGCTATGAGCCAAAGCCCAGGGGTCACTTTGTTAGTCCCTGCATCAATGTGACAATTTTACATTGCTTCCAGACCCATTATTCCTTCATGTTCCTGTGCCAGAAGAAAGGTGTTTACAACGTGTGAACTTGCCTTGACTTCAGTATGCATGGGGATGGATTCAGCAGCGCTGAATGAGATGGTGAAGGAAATGTGGGTAATAGCCCATTGCTGGGAGTGATTATTTACTGTGTGGACATCCCTGTGTAAAATAGACAGGAACACACAATCCCTGAGACTTGGGGCCTTATTCTCATTTGCACTAAGGCCCCTTTACACTGCCAGACTGCCCTACAGTTTAGAGATGGATTCAGTGCCCCAACAATGCCTGCTGCGACAAGGTCTTAGCTTCACTAGTGGTAGCAGGACTCTTTCTTTTTACTTCCCTGAGATACCCCCCACCCCTTTCCTATATAGTAGAAATTCCAGTTCAAAATTTTTAATTTGTTCCTATTAGTTACAGCTGGCAGCTTGGGTGGGGAACAGAGCATTGCGTCTATTAGTCTGTTTAATAAAATTTATTTATATTGAGCACACAAAAGGTGTCCTGTAAATAAATAAGACAGATGTGTTCCCTGCCCTGAGGAGCATACAGTCTGCATATAAGACGAGATGAAACAAGTGAGAGCAACAAACAGTATGGGGGCAGTAGAAGAAAGTGGCACAGGAGTTATTACAAATATAAGATATGGCTGTTAGCTGGTGACTCATGCTCTGGTCCTGCAATCGGCTGCACATGGATGCAACCACTGTGCCCTCGTGGGGTCCGGCTGAGGTCAGTGGGGCTTTGTGTAGATGGAAGAATGTGCCCATGCCATCAGTTGCAGATGGGCCCGAAGTAGGTGTGTTGTGCATGTGTTTTTAAGTGTAGGTATGCAGATGCCATAGACCCCCTTCTGGATCGACTGTCTTTTAGCTCACATCTTAGTGCTTTTGATGCAGAGGAAACTGAGTTCTACTCCTACTGTTGCTGCAAAGCTCTGATTGGCCATAGCATACAGCACAGTGACAGTTGTGGAGGCCTCGGTGGCTATACATTTGTTACAATATATTGCAAATACATTCTCATTTGTGCATTCTGTTATGACACACCCTTTACTTTGGTCAAAGATTTCAACTCCTTCTGAGTGGCTTTCATCACAGTAGGAATTTCACAAGTAAATCACTGGCCTCCACGTTTGATAGTCTGTACTATAGAGATTTTCCATTCAACATCCACACATATTTAAATCAGTATGGGCAAACTTCAAAAGGTCTGGAGTATGGAATTGGCTAAGTACCTACAAGTTTGAGTGCTTAGCTGAACTATCCAAACACCTGGAAAATGTGGCAGGAATAATACTCTAACTGCCTCTACGGCAGCATGTCATTGTGTGTGTTATGGTACATCCGTCCCCTATACATCTGCATCAATGCCCACCTAGCATGCTAGGTTTACCCTGCACTCAGAGGCAAGTGCTGTAGATGCTCCATGCACTAGGCTCTTCAGGCTCCAGCCATCACTTCCAAGAACATTTGCACATTTCAGATGAGAAAGAGGGTTCCTTTACAAGGGCTGCTGGTACAAAAATTGCAAGTACTCTAAACAGAGTGCCTTTAATGGTGATAAATTAAAATGATAAACCCAACAATTCCCATCCCTGTCCCTGGGGCCCAGCCAATCTAGGGGTGTAAAAGGTAACAACAACCTCATGTAACTCTTCTGCAGTGACCTCTCATCTGCAGGATGCAGCCCTGTATCTTCCTGCTGTGGCTACCACTGCCCGCTGCCAGCAACGGGTGTGTCTCCATCCAGCTCTCAGGCCCTATAGCCCCAGCTCTCAGGTCTCCTACTTTCCATCCTCAACTAGCTGCTTCTAGCCTGTTGCTCCCGCACCACCACTTTTGCACTGGCAAGTGTCACGCGTGTTAAGTCTCTCTGCCTTCTTGCTGGAGTATGGTTTGGGCTTTAAGATGACAATCAGAAGCCAGGACCAGAATGGATTTCCTCACTCATGTTGCAGCACTGTGCTGTTTGTTAAGGGTATTATGGAGGGTTGTCAACTTCCTTCAAAGTATCAACAGCAACATTAACCATAGGTCATAAAAAGACACTATAATACAGTGGTTTTCAACCAGAGGTCCAGGGGCCCTGAGGGGCTGCAAGCAGGTTTCAGGGGGTCCGCCAAGCAGGGCCAGCATTAGAGTTGCTGTGGCCCAGGGCAGAAAGCCGAAGCTCCACTACATGGGGCTGAAGCTCTGGGCCCTGAGCCTTGCCACCCGGGGCTGAAGCCAAATCCTGAGCACTGTAGTTTCTCTGGGGTCCCACACAATTGTCCTGCTTGCTACCCCCTAACACCGGCCCTGGCTTTTATATGCAAAAAACAGTTATGGCACTGGCGGGCCATGGAGTTTTTGTAGCACATTTGGGGGGGGGGGGGGGTTCAAAGACAAAGGTTAAGAACCCCTGCTATAGTAGATGAGGAGGGCTGGTCCAGTAGTTAGGCTCCTAGGCTAGGCCTTAAGTAGAGCTAGGTTCAAGTCCCTACTCAACCACAGACATCCTGTGTGAAGTTGGACAAGTCACTGAACCTATCTTGCCTCAGTTCCCCATCTTAAAATGAGGTTGATAGTGCTTCCCACCTCACTGGGTTGTGAAGATAAATGCATTAAACATTCTGAGGGACTCAGATAGTATGCTCATGGGGGCCATGAGTACCTTAGATAGACAGGCCAATAATCTAAGATGGCATGATAATTCTCCATAGGTACTGGCAGGTGTGTAGATTTAGCTACATTCTGTAGTAGTTAGGCACAATGTTTATACACATGATAAAAGGTGTCTGATTATTTGACAAAGTAAATAACACTGCAGGCCCCATGGAACAATTTACCAAGGGACATGCTGGATTCTCCATCACTGATTTGTTAAATCAAGATTTGATGTTTTTCTAAAAGATCTGGTCGAGGAATTATTTTGGGGAAGTTCTCTGGCCTGTGTTATACAGCAGGTCAGACTGGATGAACACAATGGTCCCTTCTGGCCTTGGAATCTATGAATATATCGCCAGTGAAACTCTAACAGCAGAGATGAACTTGGCCTCAAATATTTACACAGCCATTCTGTACCTATAAGTAATAAACAGATATTTCAAAAGACTAATCGCTTTTATTTTGTGGAGGACAAAATCTACAGTTTCAATATTGGCCTCACTCATTGTCACGTTGCCATTGTTTTTATGGAAGCAGTCATTAATTAGTAGTTAAACAATGGGATAGAAAACAGAACTGCTTGGCTCCATTACCCACATTGCCACCTTAAACAAACACCAATTCTGCAACTGTCTGGGCAGACGATTGCACCCACAGGGTGCCCCACTGAAGTTAATGAGGGTCCATGCACACAGAGGGGGCTACCCACAGAGATTGTCGCAGCAATAGTTACTGTAGATGAAATCCTGGCCCCACGGAATTCAATGGGACCACGATTAATTTCACTGTGTGCTTAAATGTTACTACTTCTAAAATGGAAAGCTCAGTTAATTAGGGCTGGGGTCTGCAAATAATATTCCCCTTAAGCAGTTCCTGGGACTGCTCACAGAATAAGGATCTACTCAGGCCAAGTTATACTGGCAAAATTTAGCCCTTAATATATATAAGGCAGTTCAACATGAAAGATTTTCCTGGGGTCTGTTAGCTAAAGAGTATCCAGAATTAAGGTTTACAAATGAAGTTATTTTAATAACTCTCAAATTGGTTATCACCATTTAGTCATCACCAAATTAGAAAGGCCATTAAAACATCGTTAGCGCAGTGAGGTGAAAGAAAACAATGATAACTAGCTCAGTGATTTGAGCATTGGCCTGCTAAACCCAGGGTTGTGAGTTCAATCCTTGAGGGGCCCATTTTGGGATATGGGGCAAAAATTGGGGATTGGTCCTGCTTTGAGCAGGGGGTTGGACTAGATGACCTCCTGAGGTCCCTTCCAACCCTGATAGTCTAACCCTGTGCCCTACACTAGCACTTTTTATTATTCTAACATGTACCTCATACCCCAAGAAACAAGACTTTACTTAGGCACTTGCTTTTTATAGTACCTCTCCAGGAAAAGGTGGGCCCTGTTTTGATCTGGATGGAGCAATAACTCTAGTCCTCCCTGGACACTCCCTTATATAAATGGAAAGTCAAGCAACACCTGCCCTTAAAGGGAGCTTTATGTAGTGTTTTAGGTATACCACTCCCCAAACACACCCATACCTTCCCTCTATAGGGAAGTTCTACTAGAGCACCTGAACTTTTTCTTTGTCTGAGATAAGATATTAAGTGCTGTAACTTATCAAGTACAAAGTGTTATTGTTATTTGCTTATGTGTTTAAGTGAAGGATTTAATATTTCTCCCAGTGTAGCAGTGATGAAGTAATTCTTGGCACCAGAAGTGGTTTCTTTTGATAGATAATAGACTTGTTGTTTGTAACTAGAAAACATTTCCTTTCTGGTGATTGTTAAAATTTTCTTTCTCAGGGTAATGGGTAAGGGGATAGCGGTTCTGTTATAGATTTGTCTGTGGAAGCTGATGCACGCTGAGGCCACTCAAAGGGGTTAATTTTATTTAAGCATTCAGAAATTAATATCTAATTAAACTTTGAAATGGAATGTTAAAAGCAGTGGGTGACAGACTGTCTGTAGGCGTGTCCCCTGAGGTGCTCCCTGTTTCGTGCTAACAGTCTCTTCTTTGCCTGTACAAAGTCTGGCTCTAGCCAATATCCTCACTATTACAATGCTTATTTTGCTCACAATAATTTTTTTTAATCTCTGCTCAGTTCTTACCCTGTTCAAACTCTCACTTGTTGCATCTCTGCTTGTGGTGTGTGTATCTGGGGAGAGGTATCTCTTACTATTCTATCTGACCAGATGCTTTACAGTAGCAAGATAGGAACTTTGACAAAAGCGAGGTGACTTGGAGGTACAGCAGCCACTCCAGACTTAACTCAAGCTGTCGTGAAATGGACTTCTAGGAATCACAGAATAGTGTATGATGCCATCTATCATATGTCTAGAAATACCTAGCCCTAATGGAGTGAGTTAAAGACAGAGTGACAGCTTAAACTTTGATTTCCTTTTGGTATCTTATGTTGAAACCCAGGGCTTAATACTACTTTTTGATACAGATCCCATCTACCTTTGTGATAGGCACTTTCAAAATGCCTGTGGATGAATAAACGGCTGTGCAGAGCTGTATCTTGTAAAATCATTTCGGTCTCAATCCTGTGAGGGACTCAGTGTGGGCAGGCTCCTGTTAAAGCTAATGGGCATCTGCATATATAGGAGTCTGCCAGCATGCAGTCACTTGCAGGACTGTGGCCTTAGTGAGCTTGTTTTAATCACAAGTGCCTCTGACATTTCCCTTATTGTAATTTTGATCATACATGATCAGTCACCAGTGGTGAGTTCCTTAATTTTTCTTTTGCACTTGATCAGCTTGCATCAGTATTGTTTCCATTTGCTTGTTGTTTTGTTTTAAACTGTGCTCTGTATGATATCACGAGGAAAATCACAGGCACATTAAGAATACTGTAGAGATAACAATGAAGGGGTGGCCACAAAAGCTGCTTTGACATCAGGCCAGAGGATTCCAAAATGAAGCTGAGGAGTGATATCCCAATGTTAGAGCAGTGAATAAAGCACTTTTGATTCTGGCAGAAGTGAACCTCAGAGGCATTAGGAAGCATGACAGAATAAGGCAATGAGAAGCTCAGAATATGAATTTTATTACCTTTTGAAGAGAAGGGAATTCATTTCAGTTAACAGAATGGACCAGGATGCTGCTTGCAATCATCATTGTGAGTTAAAAGCTTGTTCTTTTCTATTAACACAGTGTCATGAGTCACCCTTTAGGATTAGGAAAGTTCAGCCAGTACTAGTGCTCTGTTCAGCTGTCCACTAAGTATTTTATGATGCAAAACAGACAATGATGTGAATCTTTTATATAAGGGACAGGACTGGATAATTGTGTTTTAACATATACACGCAATGGCCTGTTCATTACAGTGTATATACCACTAGCTATCCTGCTAATGGAGATTCTCTGGTACCCCAGGCCATTAGGAGACTCTATGTCAGGCAGAGATCTGCATTCTTTCCTGGTGTTTATATGAAGTTCCAAGTTGCTCAGGGAAGCCCTAACTGCCCGTAGGTTTGTTACGAAGTTCAAAAAAAAAAATCATGTGAATTTACTCTTTATGAACAGTCTTACTGACAACCCTGTATAATGAGGTCCTCTCTCCAGAAAGTCGGTACAGCGTTGTGAAGCAGCAGTGCTATTCTGCAGTGTGCCTTGCCTCTTGACATGGGGAACAGCCTTTTGCGATGAGAGGGTAATTCACTCATTGCCCACTAAGGGTTTGTCTACACAGAGTTATTCAGGAACAGCTCCATGTGTAGATGATTCTGGAATAAAAGCACCTTGTTCCTGTTTAGTTTAACCCAGTGACCTACAATAGGAAGGAGATTGAGCCATCCAGTCCCTTTGGTCTTTGGACAGTAGTATAAAAAACCCGCCACCCTCCCCTTTGTTTCCATTAACAGGCCCTTCAGGTCCACAGACCAAGAACAATGTGAGCTGGATTGTTCTGGTGTCATCCTCTAGTCAGGATGCAGTATCCATACTGTGTAATGACATGAGATTCCATTTGCAGGGAGTCTCCTGTTGAATGCATAATGAAAATAATAAGCATTAGTGCCCTGCATCGTAAAGACACTTTTGGAGCTTTTGTAGTGCATTGTGTTAATATCACTTTGGATCTGAATAATAACAATATGAAGCCTTTATAGAATAGATTTCATTCCACTACACAAGTTCAGCACCATCTTTTCGCCCCCCTGCAGAGAGAGATGACACTGAAATGTTGTAACAGGCAATAGTAAGTCAAGCTTGAAGTACACTGGCAGAGTGGTGTGGTAGCCAGAACAATCCCCGCCTACAATATACCTGGCCATTAGTTTATTTTCATAGACTACAAATTCACACCTTAATTTTCTAAAATATATATTAGCCATTGTTTATCATTTAATGCATAAAGAACTAAAACATCACAATAACAAGAGGCAGATTTAGCTGGTGCCAAGTTTGGCACATACTGCCTGGTCTCCAAATAAGCTAAACAAATTTCGCTGAGGAACACCTCTGACCGTGGAGCTGGTGAATGTCTCCTACCATCCCTGGCTGCCTCAGTCTCCTACTCTTCTTCGTCAGCTGGGAAGTGCTTAGATACTACAGTGGTAGTAGTAGAAAGTCCTTGGAAAATATATTGCCTCCTCTTCCTGGTGGCACCAATCTCTTCCCCTCCAGTGATGATTGAAAGAGCCTCCTCTCTGTTGGTCTGTTCTTGTCTCCAGTAATTGTGGATCTGCTCTCCTTGTCCTCTCTGGATCCTGTTCCATCTTTCTGCTTTATGGCTTCCCATTGGGTCTCTCATGCCCAGGGAGACTAAGTGCAACTCTTCTCTCTCTGCCACCAGTCTGATTCCCTCAGCTGCCCACTCCTACCACCTGTCTTTTTTCCTACAACCATTTCTAGTTGGCAGCCGGTGTCAAGTGGAGTGCCCCAGGGGTCGGTCCTGGGGCCGGTTTTGTTCAATATCTTCATAAATGATCTGGAGGATGGTGTGGATTGCACTCTCAGCAAATTTGCGGACGATACTAAACTGGGAGGAGTGGTAGATACGCTGAAGGGGAGGGATAGGATACAGAAGGACCTAGACAAATTGGAGGATTGGGCCAAAAGAAATCTGATGAGGTTCAATAAGGATAAGTGCAGGGTCCTGCACTTAGGACAGAAGAATCCAATGCACCGCTACAGACTAGGGACCGAATGGCTAGGCAGCAGTTCTGCGGAAAAGGACCTAGGGGTGACAGTGGACGAGAAGCTGGATATGAGTCAGCAGTGTGCCCTTGTTGCCAAGAAGGTCAATGGCATTTTGGGATGTATACGTAGGGGCATAGCGAGCAGATCGAGGGACGTGATCGTCCCCCTCTATTCGACATTGGTGAGGCCTCATCTGGAGTACTGTGTCCAGTTTTGGGCCCCACACTACAAGAAGGATGTGGATAAATTGGAGAGAGTCCAGCGAAGGGCAACAAAAATGATTAGGGGTCTAGAACACATGACTTATGAGGAGAGGCTGAGGGAGCTGGGATTGTTTAGCCTGCAGAAGAGAAGAATGAGGGGGGATTTGATAGCTGCTTTCAACTACCTGAAAGGGGGTTCCAAAGAGGATGGCTCTAGACTGTTCTCAATGGTAGCAGATGACAGAACGAGGAGTAATGGTCTCAAGTTGCAGTGGGGGAGGTTTAGATTGGATATTAGGAAAAACTTTTTCACTAAGAGGGTGGTGAAACACTGGAATGCGTTGCCTAGGGAGGTGGTGGAATCTCCTTCCTTGGAAGTTTTTAAGGTCAGGCTTGACAAAGCCCTGGCTGGGATGATTTAACTGGGAATTGGTCCTGCTTCAAGCAGGGGGTTGGACTAGATGACCTTCAGGGGTCCCTTCCAAACCTGATATTCTATGATTCTATGATTCTATGACTCTTTTCTTTCACTCAGCTGCTAAAGAGACCCAACCCAGACCTGCCTTTGGTGTTCTGTTTTTGTACAGTGCCTAGGACAGTAGGGTCCTGGTCTCTGACCTCAGCACTACGGTAGTCTAAATATGAAATAATAATAGGCAGATCTCTTTTGGTTCTTTTTGTGGAGCTTCTCCCATGAGTTTTGTGAGTGTTTTTCATATGTATTTACAATGTTGGTTTTGGACTTTGTGTGTTCTTCTGTGACTTTATATTTCTGAGGGTTGGAATTTATGCATGTTTTTACAAGTATTTTACAGGGTTGATTCTCGTTATGTGCTTGCTTTTATCCTATTTTTTGCATTTTTTACAAAAGATACCCTGTATCTTGAGTAGAAATTTACAATAGGTCAAAATGGAAGTAATATGTTACTAAATCAATGGTAAGAATTTACACTCGCTGGGTAATCACTTTGTCTTGGTTTAAAGGACCACACAAAGTACAGCTAAATAGAGAATTAGGCCTTGTTTCTTTAAGCCATGTTGTTAATTTGAAAAAGATTCACTGAATCCAGTGTGGTGCATTGCAAGTAATTTGCCAAATGCCATGTAATACAAACGGTGAGAAATGTCTTTCATATCCACTGCTGAGTGGCTTACACTCAGTGGAGGGATCAGAACTTTTTTTGGGTAAACAGAGCTGAGAGTTACACATTCTGCTCTATTGAGCAAACAGAAGAGATCTGCAAGTATTTCCTGAAAATTCTCCATTTTGAGGTTTTGGTAACTAAGATGATATATCAAATATAAAATGTTTCCGAATCCACAGCACAGTCCAGTTGCTGGGAGGTTTAGTGGCCCTCAGACCACAGGCGTGTTTGAAAGGTTGTTCTTGGAAACATTTTGAACTGTCAACTATGCCCAGCCAAACAGGCACTGCCAGAGCTACCTACACTGACACACATCTGCAGCCTCCTTCCCTCCCCATGTAAGATAGGCAGCTCCTTTTCCTTCACACTCCTGGAAAATATGAGCTGAGTATCACAGCCTTTCTAAGGGACAATACTCAGCATTCTGCTCTGGGCAGCTGCAGAACTGGGCTTAAAATACTGCCTGTGTAAAAAAATAACTTGGTAAAACATAAGTAAACACCAAACATTTAGAAAGAGTTGTTAGCTTTAAGTGAATAAAATGTTTTATTTAAAATACCCAGGAAAGGTGAGGTAATCTAATCTTTTTCCGAGTAATTGTTTCCTCTAGAGCCTTCTGAAGCTATCAAAACAGGTGCACTGCAGGCACTAATTTGAGGGCTTTGCTGATAAAATATCCATTAAAATATTGTTATTACTTTAATGGTCATTCTCAAAAGGCCCCAAAAAATCAGAAGCAAAAGCAGAATTTACATTGGTCAAGGGTAAAGGATATAATTACGACAGAAATCTTCAAGAATAAGTTATCTAAAAGTCATGAAACAGGAAAAATTTACTTTTACACATCAACTTCAGGCTGGTTAAGTTAAAAGCCTGGTTAAGTTACTTTTATCAGGAGAGACGGAATACTTTTATACTCATAGCCTCTCTAGCAGTGAATATACTATTGACTATATTGCAGACAATGTAGTCAGTGTGGTGATGAGATACTATGATTTTCAGAAGCCTTCATTAGGTTTGCAGTGAAATGCCATATTCTCATATTAGTCATCTTCACTGCTTTATATGTTAGAAGATACATTTCAAACTGTTTTTAAAGTACATTATTATTATGCTGTTCACCAATATAGACCAATATACATTATAATATGTTTACAAAGTGGCAGTCTTACAAATTCAACGTTTTAAAGCTTACATTCCATTCCAAGATCACTGCAAAATTGTTTCAAATGGCTGTGCTTACTTTTTGGAGCAAGTATTTTTAAATGAAAAGGTTGATGGCTGAAATTTGATTATTAACAAGTGAAAGAACACAGATAGGAATGATATTAAATTCAGTATGTTGATATTCCATGGCAGATGAAAAATGGTTAGTGGACAGTTTCAGTGTATTGCCAGTGAGTACTGTGTCATAAAAACTGCAGAACTCACTTTTTTATTTATTTCATTATGGTGGGCTTAGTCATTTTAATGCCCTCTAGGACCCTGTCCTTATCAAGAAAATTAACTATTTTAATAGTGAGTGTCAAACTGCTTCCTCCTTGCCCTTCAAGTGGATGTAGACAAGGTCAACAGAGTTTGACACCTTCTGTAACAAAAGGTGCCCGATACCTATTCTACCAGGTATATAACATGCTTTGCTAGAATCATGTAGAACTCTTGACCTTGTACAGCGCAGAAGGGCAATTGTTTTCAATAAACATGGGAGGGAGGGAGATTGGAGCAGTTCTGTACACCCGTTCTCACAAACTACTCATTTCCTAGTGTAGACACCATCAGAATCTCTACATGCACTTTCAGTGAGTAGCAGTCGCACTGTGGCAAAGAGCAAAGTTGATTGATCCTTGCTTCCTCATTTGCTATTCATGTATTAATTCATTAAATGCCTCAAGCAGATGTCTGTACACACGGTATGGACAGGGCTGGCTCTAGGTTTTTTGCCGCCCCAAGCAAAAATTTGCTGCTCCAAGAGCACAACTGCCCAAGCAAAATAAATAAATAAATAAATAAGGTGGCCGGAATGCTGCCCCTGGAATTGTGCCTCCCCAAGCATGTGTTTACTTTGCTGGTGCCTAAAGCTGGTCCTGGGAATGGAAACTCGACAAGCAATAACAGAGTTTACAAATAGGGTTCTCAGGAGGTGAGATAATTGCCAAATAGCACTGCCAGCAGATCGAGGGAAGTGCTTATTTCCCTCTATTTGGCACTGGTGAGGCCACATCTGGAGTACTGCATCCAGTTTTGGGGCCCCCGCTACAGAAAGGATGTGGACAAATTGGAGACAGTCCAGCGGAGGGCAACGAAAATGATTAGGGGGCTGGGGCACATGTCTTATGAGGAGAGGCAGAGGGAACTGGGCTTATTTAGTCTCCAGAAGAGAAGAGTGAGGGGGGATTTGATAGCTGCTTTCAACTACTTGAAGTGGGGTTCCAAAGAAGATGGAGCTAGGCTGTTCTCAGTGGTGGCAGATGACAGAACAAGGAGCAATGGTCTCAAGTTGCAATGGGGGAGGTCTAGGTTGGATATTAGGAAACACTATTTCATGAGGAGAGTAGAGAAGCACTGGAATGGGTTACCTAGGAAGGTGGTGGAATCTCCATCCTTAGAGGTTTTTAAGGCCCGGCTTGACAAAGCCCTGGCTGGGATGATTTAGGTGGGGGTTCGTCCTGCTTTGAGCTAGATGACTAGATGACCTCCTGAGGTCTCTTTCAACCCTAATCGTCTATGATTCTATGAAAACATTAATTTTCTGAATTGTGCCAGCATCAGTTTTAGTTAAAAGCAAATGTCCACAACATAAAAGCTACCACTATAGTTGGCAAAAAGGAGCTTCCACGTGTTGACAGTCTCATCTGAGATGCTAAGAATGTAATGGATGTTGACAGGAGACTGATCACAACTACAAGAGGTCTCCCCAGGTAAGGGATGGTACAGTATGGGGAAGGCCTGCAAAGTTTTATGCCTATTCTATGGCTTGATAGAGGACTGTCAATCCAGCACCTCTCTAGCACTAAAGTCACTTAGTTTAAAAGAAAAAAAAATGTAAAGAGAAGATAATTTAGCCTTACATAAGAGATGAAATTATTCATATACAATTAGATTAAATGATTTTATTGAAATACTTCTCTGGAACTACCTAGATAAATTGGTTTATTAAAGTGAATTACATTGCTCATGTGAAAGGTGCTACGGCTGACAGTGTTGCAAACTGAAATCTTCTGTTCTTGTAGAAAACTTTTTCAAGCAACCTCCAATGCCTCAACAATGTACCTCAACCCTGATTTTAGGAATAAGAGAGTACTTCACTCTCCAATCTGATCAGTCCCTGGCCTCATTGCTGAGTCTGCCGACAAGTGTGATGACCAATGCCCATTGTGACAGTTGTTTCTGGGAAGGGAGACATCTGTCCGCATAGAAAGTGGACTTGGGACCATAGACTCATTTCACAGAGCCCACCAAAGAATCATTAGATGGTAACAATTTCTGGTCATTACTGACTTATTCAGGTATGAATTAATATCCAGCAATTAAGACTCCATATCTTGTTACCAGTCACCTGAGCCAGAGACATTTAATTTGGAATTAAATGAAAAAGTTTCCAATCCCTAACAGATGGGTATCCTTCATCAAGCACCTCCTACCTCTATATATAGTTTATGTGTTTGGAAGTGTAATTTGAAACTTAAAAAAGTGACCTCTACTGGACCCCAAAACAAATTAGTATTCCTGAAAAGAATGATCAGCACATGTTATGTGAGTTTCATATTGAGCACAAGACATTTGCAAATCTCTGATCTGTCTGTTCCAGTACAGATGTCCAATTTTTCAGTGTAAGGACCACCTCAAAAGAGTTCCCCTCCTTAGCCAAGTCCTTTCCCAGCATCCCATTTCCTTGCTGCTTGGTTCTTTAAATGTTTTCTTCATCTGCTAGGCTATAAACCCAGTCCATCTAAAGCAGCAGATCCCTACACAAATCATGCTAATTAAACAAAATATAGCCACAGAGGCCTTTTAAAAAATTGACATGGACAATGTTTAGGCATTTAAAGAATGACAGGAATAAGTATGTCCTTCAGTGAGTGGGCAGGCAGTTATATTAACTCTTGACAGTCTACCTAATGTAACATATTTGCAGGGCAAAACCATTAGCAGTTCAATGTTTCTTTAATTTCTGTGCAGAAGCATCAATTTTTTTTTGTCAGATTGCATTTTGCAACACAATATCAGTCTTGCCATATCCATGATTTAGACGGGCTGCAGTGATTCTACAGTAATTATGTCAAAAAAATGAAATATTTCAAAATGTGATTGACAGGTTGATTACAATAATGCATGTGATTAAACTCAGGGTGTGCTTATGTAATGAAGGAGAGAATGTCAGTAATAATTAACTGCATTTTTGTTAAATTTTGTTGAGAATTTCTTACTCTTAGGTTGAAGTATATTGTAACCAATGGGCCACATAGTGGTGGGGCTACGTATAGTTCCTTAGAAAAAAGTGGTGCTATTGGGGACTGAGAGGGAGACAGTTTTTATGTAAATTGTAGATTTTTATTTAACATTATGTAAATGTTATGTAAATTAGTATGGCCATGAACGCCAGAAGTATGCTGTAGATTGGTGTAACAACGACAGCTTGTTAGGTTTGAGTACAGGAGAGCAGCAAGGAGTGTTGCTGTTCTCCTGGCAGTTCTACTTAAGGTCTGCCAGGGTCCAGTAAAGTGGGGATTCCAATAGCAACAGGGTATAATGTTACCATCAAGGTGAATGTTTTTGCCATTGTATGGGTAATATCAGGAATATCTTAAATGGAAGATGACTTTTTCACTAAATGGAAAGTTTGCATGGTCAGCCAGTCTGTCAAACACGCTATTTGGTTGTATATTGTATTGTGCATCTATACTGCATCCACCTACCCTCCATCTGTTTTTCTTCTTGGATAGTAAGCTCTTTGGGACAGGAACTATTATGTCCTGTGTCTGTACAGTGCCTTGCTCATTTTAGGGTGCTACTTTGACATAAATGAGAGGGGGAAAGTTGCCTTTACATAGATTTGTCTGCTCTGGAGTTCTGCTTTTTCCTCCTAGCTTTTATTAAGCAATCTGATAATACTGTGATGTGAGCATGAGATTTCTTGAACACAACTATAATGTGTCCTGCCACAGTGCTAGGGGCACGATATAACACAGGATCAAAACAAAGATGTCTCTTACTGTGTGCCCTCCTCTATCTGCCAATGATTAATAGCCTTGATGTTCCGTTTCTCTACTTCTCCCACAGTGGTTGCTGTGCTTTTCCATATGTGCGCCCTACAACTGGAACATCCTTTCCAGGCCAATACTCTCCCCTCTTTCAGCCCTTACTTCTGTTGTCATGAAAATAAAAAATGGAGTAAACAGAAATATTCATTTACAGTACTTTTATTTATAGGTGGGAAGGGGAGGAATCGCAGAAAGTCTTGGAGCTCTTCATCTGGTTTCTCAGGGACTATGTCTTCTTATCTGTGATGTACCTACCACACTACTATTTATATTATGGTACCAGCGTAAAACAACAGTAATAAGCATAATATAATAAACATAATGAAGTGGATATACATTAAAAATGAGGCGGGGGTGGTGGTGGTGGTCTGATTTTACTAAAGGGAACCTCAAAGGGATTGGAAGGGAAGGTAACTGTACTTAAACATACTTTTAAAAACTGGGAAAGAACAAGATTCAGATTTCAGGCTGAGAAATAAGGTCTGTACTGTAAAACCCACCATGGCAAAACCATGATCGCCTGCTGACCTCAGATGTGATCGAGAGATCCTTAAACAGCAGGCAGTGTGGGAGTGCAGATACCAGTCTATTTACATAAGGTCCTGCAAAGCCTGGGGCTCTGCTTGTTTCTATTAAATGAGGGTTTAAAAATAAATATACATCTTTATTCTTCGCTGCATTTTGCTTGAGCCTATTTACCTCAAGAAGTCACTATTTGATCAGTCAGTGTACCACTAAAACCAAACTCACTTCATTCAAGAGATCTGTGTCCTCTAAGCTACAAAGCATGGTAAACACAAAGTTTATAGATTCTTGGTTTCTTGTTTAAATAACATGTATTGAAAACACTGCTACCATTTAATAGAGAACTGTTTAGAGGTATGCTAATGGCCACAAGAAAATTTCAAACCTCCATAATGTGCTTTAATCACCAGCTGGAGATCAAAAGCCACCATGTGATTTTATACATCGTGGGCAGCTTCCAGAACTGCCTTACATGGAAAGAGATCAATGGTAAAATTGGTAGATACAGCAAAGCTTTTGCAATAAAAGCGTTTTATGTATCTTGTTCAAAGCATTTAAGTGCCTTTTAGATCACTGATTGAACCATAGACATTATAAAGTGGAACCTTTTAATACCAAAATAAATTTCCAGAGAAAATTCCATTATAGGAAAAAGTGTTTCACTGCAACGGGATAGATAATAATTCTTTCACATGTAATGGGATATATGAAATGTTTGATGATAAACAGAAGTTCTTTTTACGATTGCAGTAAGACCCCATGTATTGTTTGTGTGTATACTATAACACATCTATTGCATATGGTATTCCAGAGAGAGAGAGAGAGAGAGAGAGAGTGTGTGTGTGTGTGTGTGTGTGTGTGTGTGTGTGTGTGTACACACACATGCACCCTATAAAAACATGTCCAAACTAAGGTGACTGAAACACTTCACTTTAAGGTAGCTAAATGAAAGTAAAAAGTGTTGCCACCCATATAAACTTTGGACTGCAACCAAAGTAAACATACAAGCTCTTTAAAAATAAAAAAAATCACGAAAGCCGATTAATTTAGTGCACTTCAAACAGATTCTAGTCTTAGAAGCCTCATGGTAGTTAAAATGAGTCACTAACAACTTCAAATCATCTGTCTGTTAGCATCACAAACAGGAAAAGAGAAACTTTCCAAATGGTCTTTCTTTAGCAACTTTTCTACACCAGCATGGTGGTAATGCAGTAATGTTCTCCCTCTAGCACCCCAACCCCTTTTCCCCCTTCTTTATTCACTTGCTGTATGTATCCTGGGCCATACTCTGACTTCAGTCATCCTAGTGTAATTCCACTCAAGTCAGTGAAGTTAGTCCCCATCTTTACATATACTCTTCCCACTTAATTTCTCCCCAGAAGAGATTCACCTCAGTGCATGCTACACAAGCCCCACATAGTACTTCAGCCCAGAAGGTGTAGGGTGAATTTCATTCACTGTTTAAATACTGACTCAGAATATTTTAATGACCTACTTAGTATTTTATTTATATCTACAGAAGTGGTATATATTTATATTTCCCCAACCATTTAAAAATAATTTGATGTTATAATCATTAAAATTAATCATGTTATTGTTTTGTAAGGTTTTTGTAAGAAGTAAAAACATATTTTTGAAGTAGTGTACCAACAATGCTGCAGAAGAACCAAATCACAGAAAAAAGGGTAATGTAAAAATAAAAATAAAATCATTTCAAATGTATGTGAGGAAAATTGATTCAATTTTCTGCTCAATGTTTTTGGAGATTGCTGGCCATTCCTGACTGTGTGTATTTGCTTCAGATAGCAGAATGAAAAACTTAACAGGTCACTGAGGACTATGATTTTTGTATGACTTTAGTCTAAAACTGAAGATTTATAGAATTTTCCAGGAGATTATTTTTGATTCTTCGAACTGACTTTTGACTCATCCATATCTTTACTCAGTTTTTTACTTTTCATTTTCAGAAAATTTTACTTGATCATAATAAAATAAACACTCTGTTTTTAGCATCCATGTGCAGTTTTGCCAGGAATAATAAGCTGTGTGCGAAGTAACAAAAAGGAATTTGGATATTAATTTTTTTAATGTAAATTGTGCTTGGATGACTGGCTCGAGTTGGAGAGACATTCCTTCTTACCAGAATATGATACGTTTTTTGGATACATTATTATATAATCTCTTTTAAACAGATCCTAAAAAGAAGCCAATTAAGAATAGCTGAAGTCAACATCAAGGCAAAACTATCATTAGTACTAATATTGGAGCCTCATGCTGCCTACCTGCAGATAAACCCACAGAAGGAAGAAATATGCTCCCCGGTTTGATACTGGTGGATATAAACTGCAACATCTCCTTGGGCAAGGCGTTTAGTCCTGTGTGGAAAGGGAATACATGTAGTCTTTTAGAAATCCATGCAGAACAGCAATGAGATACGATGGGTGCGATATAAAAATTTAGATGGAGGTGTGGATAGAGGGAGTGATATGGAAACACTAGCCTGTCCCCATGAAGGGCTCTATTCTCTTCAGAAAAGGAATATGGCTCCTTTAATTCTGCCCCCTGTCCAACAGCAGGGATACTGCTGGAGCCAACCTGCTGCTTGCTATGGCCCTTGCAGTCTGCCCTCCTTTTTGAGAGGAGTCATCTCTGTGGAAGGGATTCATTACTGGTTCTAGAGTAGCAGCCGCGTTAATCTGTATTCGTAAAAAGGAGTACTTGTGGCACATTAGAGACGAACATTTATTTGAGCATAAGCTTTCGTGAGCTACAGCTCACTTCATTGGATGCATTCAGTGGAAAATACAGTGGGGAGATTTATATACATAGAGAACTTGAAACAATGGGTGTTACCATACACACTGTAAGGAGAGTGATCACTTAAGGTGAGCTATTACCAGCAGGAGAGTGTCGGGGGGAGGACCTTTTGTAGTGATAATCAAGGTGGGCCATTTCCAGCAGTTGACAAGAACGTCTGAGGAACAGTGGGGGGTGGGGAGGTGGAATAAACAAGGGGAAATAGTTTTACTTTGTGTAATGACCCATCCACTCCCAGTCTTTATTCAAGCCTAAATTAATTGTATCCAGTTTGCAAATTAATTCCAATTCAGCAGTCTCTCGTTGGAGTCTGTTTTTGAAGTTTTTTTGTTGAAAAATTGCAACTTTTAGGTCTGTAATCGAATGACCAAAGAGATGGAAGTGTTCTCCAACTGGTTTTTGAATGTTATAATTCTTGACGTCTGATTTGTATCCATTTATTCTTTTACGGAGAGACTGTCCAGTTTGACCAATGTACATGGCAGAGGAGCATTGCTGGCACGTGATGGCATATATCACATTGGTAGACGTGCAGGTGAACAAGCCTCACCAGCCTTAATTTTTGCATGGATTTCTGGTGGGAAACCAGTTTCTGTGGAGGAGAGTATGACTGGTGTTCTTTCATTGCCTGACCCCGAGAACACTTTTCTTGACCTGTGGAGGCACAAGCTTGCAAATCTCACAGAGAGTTTTCAGTGTTTGAAGGAGACAAAAAGTATGCTGCAGGGGTACAGCTCCCTACCTGCAGATTTAGGGGCTCCCCCCCATTTTGCTTCCCTGCCCCCAGTTCACCTAGCAGAGTAGAATATGTGACCCAGAGGAAGGCATTTGAAAAACTCATTTAATTTGTAGTGGGATGAAGTCCTGCAGAACATTTTCAAACAGTTATAAGAGCTGTCTCCCTCCCTCCATTAGCATTTTAATTGTAAACTCAGTACACTTAGAGTTGAGCTATTAGAATGGTCTTGTAATTAGGATATAGGATTGGGAGTCAGGAAATTTGTTCTTTTCCCTGTTCTGTTGCAGATTTCCTCTGTGAACTGTGGCAAATGTCTGAACTGTTCTGTACCTCAGTTTCTTCATCTGTAAAATGGGGATAAGTGACTTAAGCTTCAGCAGGATGTTGAAGCTTAATCCACTATTTGTAAACTGCTTGGAGGAGCTTGAGTCGGTGGTGTTAGAGACATGAAAATTATTCATTTCCATCATTCACTTTCCTTTGAAGGAAAATATCTTTCATTATGGGTTAAGGGCGTTAGCACTCTCACCCTACATTTTTTTTTTTTTTGGTAGAGTTGGATAAAAACGTTAAACTGTTGTCTAACATCTGTTTACACATCAATTATATTCATCCTCTGCACAACGTTTTCAGTTTCCTCTGGCTTCTTAATCACTGGAAACAGTGTTCTTCACCTTGTAAAAACTTTAAGTTCAGATATAATCAAATGCAATAATTTGTCTACTTCACTAGCTGCAGCTAATGAAAGGAAACATGGGGAAATCCTTAAACATGTGGCAGGAATAATTTTGTTTCTAACTAGTTGTTAATAGCATTCAGACACAATAGGATATTGTACTAACCTATTAATATATACCTTGGATGCATCATGAGGGCTGAGGTTACTGGGCAAACTGCCTTACATACTCTTAAATTGTATACTAATGGAACAACAAAAAGTCTTTGGAGTGTCCTGTTGCTATTATACTATATTTAGTCTTGGAAGAATTAGATTTATCGGTAAATGTTGGTAAATGTCTATTTTACCGTACACACACAAACTGAAGAAAAAATATTTAATCTAATATTGAAATTTTGGATAGGCAAAGTAGTAAGTTCTCAAGCAGCATTTACTCTTAGTTTGCTTTAAGGATGTTTACTTTGTATATTTTGTGTATTGACAGTTTGTGTTTTAACAGTTAAAGCTTTATAACTTTTTGAACCACAATTTCAACTGTGATTAAATTGTCTGACTCCCCCATCATTTCCAACAACTGTGAAAATTTAAATAAGAATATTTTCTATTTTTATTTCAATAATTTTGCACAACTGTGAAAATTTAAATAGATAAATCTAAAAAAGCTTAAAAATAAACATTGATATTATGTCAGAATTATAATTTTAAAAAATCCATTGAATTCTGCCAAGCCTAAATATAGTATGATTATTATTCTTTTAAAAATAAAAATTAAAGTAACTGCTTCTTGTATACATTCTTGTCACTGAGGAAAACAGTATAAAATGGAAAGGTGAGAAAAAAGTAGAAAAAGAGTGCAGTAAGTGCATTTTTATAGAATTAACAAAACCTATCATAGCTATGAATGGAAGCATCATATCCTGAAATGCAGTTTGAATGCTCACAAGTGAGCTTGAAAAGCCTGGATCTACATGCACGGGTACACGGATCTGCATACACTATGCAGTGCAGACATACCCAAAGTAACAGTGCACTTATCGGAAAACTCTCTGGGTGTGAATGGCAGTGCTGTGTTGTATTTGGCAGTTAAGATTCACTATCACTGTCTTCTCACAAGCCTTGCTCGCACCTCTGAGCTAGTTTTTCGGCCAGGATTATAATCCTATCTGATCCAAGCCATTTTAACAACATATTAATAATATCTTTATAGTACTGTACAGATGTCATTCTAGCATCCCTGTGAGATATGTAAGAACTGTTCCCATTACGAAGATGGGGAAAGTGAGGCAGAAAAGTTAAGGGAATGGTCCCAGGTGACAGAGGAGTCCAATGGAACCAGTGTCAGGAGTTTCCAGCTCGCAGTCCTGTGCTCAGAGCGTAAGACCACATGTTTCGCAAGAACTTTCTCAAATTCAGTTATGCAAAAATTAGAGATGGACCAAAATTTGCATTTGAGGTGCCACACCTTTGAATTTCAGGAGGAACAGGATTTGGGGTCAAAATGCCACTCACTGAGATTTGGCCCATCCACCCCTCCGTCATAACCATAAGAATGATCTTACGGGCAAAGTGCTACGGTGTGTAGCATCTTCTGCTTTCTTTACCTTTATTTTTCTGATTTTTCTATGAGCAGGTTGTAAGATATAGAATTTAAAGCAGTAAAGGTTATTGAAAAGCAGCAGAAATATACTATATGGGAGCAACTGAGTATGTGGGGTCAACCTAGGTTTTCAAAGGGAACAGGTATCTAGGTACTATAATGATGGGCATATTACAGTTTGATTGGTCTTAACACATTCTAATCTTTGTTTGGCATCCCTAAGAAAGGAACCTCTTAAGAGCACCCATCAAATCATCTCTCTGTTTAAGAAATCATTGAGCTGAACCCCCATGCCCCCCCAAACAAAGCAGTTTCTTCCTCCCCCTCTTGGCTTTCCTTACATTCCAATCTTCCTGCTATGTGTCTCTCTAAGTTCACAGCTTGAGAGAAGTAAGTGTGGGTGTGTTTTGATTTGTCTCTGACAACAAAAGAATGAAATGTAGTGATATCTGCTGACACCTGGATCAGAGCTCCCAGGTGATCAAGATTTGACTCCCACAAAACCAATATGTGGTGAGGAGGACAATCTGCTTTGACCCTATAGAAGGTCTGAAAGGGGGCAAACTAAAATGTTTCCTTTGCAATTTATCCCTTTATCTCACTCTGTAACTGTATAATTAATTCTATAAAGTGATTTGACATATATGAAAAATATTATGTAGAATTGGTATTTTTTTAACACGAACTGACTAAGATTGAATGAAAAGGTTCCTCAGCCCAGCAAACAAATGAAACAATTTACCATAATTATTTTTTGTGAAATTCTTAGTAGTAGGTGTACCCCTAGAATCACAGAAGCTAAAAAGATCTGTTTAGATTAACTAGTGTCCAGTTATGTCATGAAATTCATCCATGTGCCACTGCAGAGCCTGGTATTGGCATGGAAGGAGAGGAGAGTGGCATTTGGCCTTGACATGGGTTAGGGCAGCCCTGGTTGGTAGCCTAACTTGTTTCCTGCTGCCTAAGGCCCTAATGGGGGGAAAAATCAGGGTGCAGTACTGCCTTACTTCCTTCTATCTCCCCTGACCGTACCTGACTTGCTCTGTAATGTGTCCTGTGCTGGAGTCCAGTGGCTCTGCACCTGACTGGCAAAAACTGTATGCTGGGGGATAATCCTTGTGGAAGCACTGTGTTCTGCAGCCACTCTGCACCAGCATAGCTGACACAAATGGCACAGAGCAGCCATGACTTGAGCATATAGTTTAGCTCAGCCCAGTTTTAACACGTTTCAAGGATGGGTCTTCCACTACCTTTCTGTTTCAGCCCGAAAGCTCTTGCTGTAGGAATAAGGATGGCAGTGTTGCCAGCTCTTGCAGGTATTTCCTGGTAACTGGTACTTTAAAAAAAAAAAAAAAAAAGTTCTGGCTCCAGGAATCACATGATTACATGAAAACAAACAAGGAGTACTTGTGGCACCTTAGAGACTAACATATTTATTTGGGCATAAGCTTTTGTGGGCTAAAACCCACTTCATTGGATGCATGCAATGGAAAATACAGTAGGAAGATATATATACACATAGAACATGAAAAAACCTACATGCCTCCAGCTTTACCAGAAACCTACTGACCGCTATACTTACCTACATGCCTCCAGCTTTCATCCAGACCACATCACATGATCCATTGTCTACAGCCAAGCTCTAAGATACAACCACATTACTCCAATCCTTCAAACAAAGACAAATGCCTACAAGATCTCTATCAAACGTTCTTAAAACTACAGTACCCACCTGATGAAGGGAAGAAACAGATTGACAGAGCCAGAAGAATACTCAGAAGTCACCTACAACAGGACACGCCCAACAAAGAAAGTAACAGAACACCACTAGCTTTCACCTTCAGCCCCCAACTAAAACCTCTCCAGTGCATCATCAAGGATCTACAACCTATCCTGACGGACGATCCCTCACTCACAGATCTTGGGAGACAGGCCAGTCCTCGCTTACTCACAGCCCCCCAACCTGAAGCAAATACTTACGAGCAACCACACACCACACAACAAAAACACTAACCCAGAAACCTATCCTTGCAACAAAGCCCACTGCCAACTTTATCCACATATCTATTCAAGGGACACCATCATAGGACTTAATCACATCAGCCACACCATCAGAGGCTCGTTCACCTGTACATCTACCAATGTGATATATGCCATCATGTGCCAGCAATGCCCCTCTGCCGTGTACATTGGCCAAACCGGACAATCTCTACGCAAAAGAATAAATGGACACAAATCAGACATCAAAAATTATAATATTCAAAAACCAGTTGGAGAACACTTCAAACTCCCTGGTCACTCAGTTACAGACCTAAAAGTTGCAATTCTCCAACAAAAAAACCCTTCAAAAACAGACTCCAAGAAACTGCAGAATTGGAATTAATTTGAAAACTGGACACCATTAAATTAGGCTAGACTAAAGACTCGGAGTGGATGGGTCATTACACAAAGTAAAAACTATTTCCCCATGATATTTTCCCCCCTTACTGTTACTCACACCTTCTTGTCAACTGTTTGAAATGGGCCATCCTGATTAGCACTAGAAAAGTTTTTTTTCCTCCTGCTGATAATAGCCCACCTTAATTAATTGGTCTCGTTACAGTTGGTATGGCAACACCCATTTTTTCATGTTGTCTGTGTATATATATATTCCTACTGTATTTTCCACTGCATGCATCCGATGAAGGGGGTTTTAGCCCACGAAAGCTTATGCCCAAATAAATTTGTTCATCTCGAAGGTGCCACAAGTACTCCTTGGTTTTTTTTTGCTGATACAGACTAACAGGGCTACTACTCTGAAACATGATTACATGAGACTCTCAGCATTCTTCTTTAGAAAAGTTTCCAGCCCTCATTCTTCCGGAAAATCTTAAAACGTGACCTTTAAATGCTCAAACACCAGCGTGGGTGGGGGGAACCTCCCATTCAGTGTTTAAAATCTCATGCTTTTAAGCCAGTCCCAGGATTTGTGAGTGGGGGCGGTTCGGCAATTCTGCAGATGCATCCTCTCTGGCTGTATTTTCCCCTTGCCTCCTGAGGTTTTACTCATTAGGTGGATGGTGGCCGAACTGGCGTTCCTGAGCACGGCTGCTCCTTTGCCCGGCTGCCTTCGCGCCCCCCACCGTGCGGCTCGTGGTCCTTTCGCTCTGGGACAGCACAGGCTGGCGCTGCCAAGCCAGCAAAAACTACAACTCCCAGGGTGCACCGGGCTCGGGGGTGGGGCGGGAGCGACGGTGGCCGGGGAGGTGCGCGGCTGGCGCTGTTCTCTTGTAGGCGGGCTCTGTCGGGTAGGTAGCCAATAGGCTAGGGCGATAGTGGGATATGCGTAGCCCGGCGGGCGGGCTGCCTGAGGGTTTCATGCAGTGCGGGAATTTCGGGCGGGGAAGAAGGAGCGGCTGGGTCGGGCCCGGCTCCTGAGACCCAGCAGGTATTTGAAGCTGGGGCTCTGAGGAGGCGGGCTCGGCTGGCTGGAACCGGCCTCAGCCCGCCCCCTCCCCGCGGCGCAGGGCTCCGGCCCGGGAAAGGGGCGGGAGAAGCTGCTGTGTCGCGCTTTGCCCCGCGAGCCCCCGCGGAGAGAAGGGGTTTGGCTCCACTCGCTCCCCGCCGAGGAACAGTCCCGCCAACCCCCCCCGCCCCCGCCCGCGGGCAGATCACGGCTCGCTCGGCGCGGGGCTCACTCCTTCTTCGAGGGCTGCCCGGGTTCCCCAGGGGCCCGTTTCTACCCGGGGAGACGTTACGGAAAGGTCTCGAGGTTCAACCCGGCCCCTTAACCTCGGGCGGGGCCTGCCCAGCTGTGGAGCCCACAACCCCGCAGTGCCCGGCTTCTGAACCTGCCCCCTCACCCCCCCCCCCACCGCCGCCGTCAAGCGGCTTTTGATGGCCGTGGGGTTGGACGCGGGTAATGCTGTTTACTCCAAGGTGTGAGTCATGGGTGGGGGAAGCCAGCCCAGCCCGTGCAGAAAAGAGTGAAGTGTATTTCTCATCTCTTGGGAAGGGGTGGGGAGGAGAAGTGTCACGGGGAGCTGGAGGGCAGGGACCATTTGAAATCCATCCTCACTTAGGAGGATGAAGAAGCGAGAGAAAATAAGTTTTACCTTAAAAAAATGTATCCTTAAAATCCTGCCTAAATGGGTTAGGCTCGGGCAGGTCCATCCTATTGTGACCGGGATTGTGGAGATGAGTTGGCTCCATTTTTCTACTGTTTATAGGACTCAACTTGCACAGGTGTAGCCTCAAACCTGTTGTCCCCATGGATTTCGAAGGAGAGCACTTCAAGGCATGCCTCACGTTCTCTATCATTCATCAGGAATTTTTGAGTCTCTTCTGCTGGTGATAAAGGTTTTTGTGATGTTTGGAGACTTAGTCTTGTTCCTGATTAAGTTTCCCACATTAAAGTCATCGCTGTTTGACACAGACTTTGAGATACCACTTAATTCTTGGTGAGAATCAGCATCGACTCCCCAGGTCATAGAGTGCCCCAAATGAATATCAAAACAGCAGTCCTCACCCTCTGCAAAATCACTTCAAATACCTCAAACTTAAGGACTTCCTGGTTGTCGTGTAGGTGTCTATTGCTGGTCCAGAGATGTAGAGATTTGGGGGTTATATCTGGTCTGGCTTTTAGACATGTTCCCAGATAATAGAAATATATGAAGGGCTTTATCAGTCTGAGAATTGTATGAATGAAAGTTAGAAAGTTGAAGAAGATTTTAAATCTAATTGAAGTACAAAGTGTTAATGATGGCTGGAGAAGATAGTTTAAACTGGTTTAAAATTAATCCAGAATCAGGGAGGTTGCCTCTAGAAAGAACTAGATTTGGCAGGTCTAATTCATTCTGCACTGAGGGATTCAAAAATAAAATCTCTTTCCCTCTATGTGAAGAGGTCTGTGTCCAGTTTTCCCAGCTTTCTGCTTGCTTGAGAAAACATTATAAAATCCACCAATATAGGTTCATCCTGTCTAGTTTGAACATAAATACTGAAAGGGAAGAACTTTTAAATAGCTGTAACTAAAGCAATTACTTTGCTACCTATTGATTTTTAATAACTCCAGTTAATCTGAGATGTGTGGTGTTATTCTAAACATGTAACAGAAGGCCTGAAGGAGGGAAAAGGCTTTCTCGCATAAATTGCTGTAGAAACTACCTGTTTTGACACTAGAAATATCTGAAATATCAGTGGCCATTTTGGTGCCTTTCTCTCTGAAATGAGCAAAATTGTGTCCATTGTTTTGAATAAAACCAAAATCCCAAACCTGCAAACAGTTTAAAATATTTTTAAAGAAAGTGTTTTTGTGGAGAGGAGGAAGGTATTTTTTTCTTCTTTGCTGGCAGACTTGGAGAGTTCTGCTATGAGTAAGGATTATTAATGACGCACAGATTTCATGTTTAGCTGGAACTGCCTATTGACTGAAAGGATCACAGGTCAGCAGCACTGTCCTCTCTCTTCTGAAAAATAAAAAGCAATCCTATTGAGATAAACAAATCTAAAAATGACAGTTTGTAGAAAATAAGAAAAGAACCAGGAAGGAATTCAACAGTGTAGTCATTCTGAATGGCCCCATACAGAAATACTTCCTTAAAATGAATTTGATTTATATTCATGTGACTTTTATTGAGAATGGAAGAAAAAACAAACTGGGAAATGTCTACTCAAGCTTATTTAAGAGTACAACAGCAGTAACCAGAATACTATTTCAGATTGCATTTATAAAGATCGCTGATGGGGAGACTGAATTGCTAAATTGTGTGCATACCTCAAGCATAGCATGTGGAGAAGCAGACAGTCACCTTGTACTCACTAAAGAGGTTTTGGAGAAGAGTTCAGACAAATAAACCTCTACTTCTGTTGTAATTTTTCTATTTGTTAGGAGCAAAATCTAAACTATTCAGTCTATGCAAATTCTGAGTAAACAGCCCTATAAAGTGGTGCAACCATGCGCCTTAAAAATATGTTCCTGTCAGTAAGCAGGGTCAAATCTTTTCAGTACTTAAGAGAGAATATATTATTTGACATCTACATAGCACCCTACATTCAAGGATTTCAAACCAGTTTGTGAGCACTAATTCAATTAAGCTTCACAATACTGTGAGATAGAAAATATTTCCATTTACTGATTGGGGTGAAGTGGAGAGTGGTAACACACACACAATGATGAAGTTGCAATGACTTATGATGGAGAGGGAGAGAGACTCTAGCATCTCCAGGCGATAGACCATCTCTCCTCTCAAAAGGTATGTCTACGCTAGAATAAAAGGCCCGTGGTGCAGCTGTGGCTGGCTCGGGCTCACGGGGCTCAATCTGTAAGGCTAAAAATTGCTGTATAGATGTTTGGGCCCAGGCTCTGGGACCATCCCCCCTGATGGGAGAGTTCAGAAACTATAAAAAAAGCTACGATGTAGGTAATTTGAAGTCTTCTAAAGCTGTACTAAATGTATGCCCAAGTGTGGTGTTAGTGGGTATTGTGCTTTTTGGATGAGAGATAAAACTGATGTTCTGTCCTTAGTATGTATTGTGCAAGAGGAATACTGTTAGTGCTGGTATTCTGGCAAACTTCTAATCTGAGTAAATTGTATTTGATTATATCTAAACACTCCCCCATCACTTTCATTTTGTTATAATCTTAACTTCCTGCCCTATAAATTCTGTTGGTACTATATTGTAAAATAGCTGCAGCATTCCTTCCTAGAGATGAATGATTTTTGTGTATCATTTTGTAAAGCATTTTAAGATCAGATGGAATGAATGTTTATTTTTTAATATGAAAATATTAGCTGGTGGTTAGTAGTATCCCAGTGAGAAGTAGGTGCTTTGAAACAAGGGACATCCTCCAAATATGGAGAGGGTAATAGTCTAGTCATATATCTAAATTAAAAGGTAGTGGTCTACAAGGTTTAACAGACCATTCAATCTTTGGGTGGCAAATTATGTACAGTAACAAAAGTAGCAATAAAAAGTTGTCTTTTCCTTCCTTTTTTTGCTGTTTACCTTCTCTTCAAATTTCATTGTCTTAAAAATGTGTTTCTTGTGGGCAGCTACAACTGCTTCCAATCCCAAAATCTTCCTGTTCTTATACTGTGTGGCTTCTGAGAAGGTACATATCTGAACATATGATCTCAAATGTGGAAGCATGGGGAGCCAGAGCTTCAGTACTTCCAGAGGACAGGTTTTCTGCAAAAGAATGCTTAGCCTTGAGCATGCTGCCCTTTTAAAACTATAATTGCTTAGCACCTATGGCCTAGTGATAGCTTGACCAACTTGTGGCACAATGCCATCCTAACAGATGGGTATAATGTAGACAGTCAAGAAACCATGTATGTGTTTCTAGTGTATTTGTTAAGGGCAGGATTCTCAGCTGGGAACAGTCAAACCTCTGCCCATTCTGAGCTTTCACTTTTATGGTTAAGGGTATGTCATAATTAATTCATTTATTGACTGAGTGTCTGCAGGAGTGTAACTTTTGACCATGTTGGATAAAGAAAACTGTGGGAGGGGGGAGCACTCTTCACTAACCCCTCTTGTGGAGTTAGTTGAAATGAGCTGGTTTGTTCCCTGTAAACAGGTTTGTCAGCAGCAGATCTAATGGTGAGGTTACCAGGGTGAAGTATATCCATAACTCTTCATTAATAAAACTAATATATATGTTGAATATAAACAGTTCAAGTCTTGTCTCTGGTTGACAGCATTTTACAAAGAATAATCCCAGGAGATGATGTGGCAGCACAGGTCAGTATAGCATTTTCTGAAGTCAGATATATAGTGGTGGGGAAGAAGCAGTAGTTCCTGGTGTCTGTGGACCTCTCTCTCGCTCACTGACTCATTCAAGCTAGCCAGGCTAGTTCAAGGAACATTTGAATTTGTACAAACCACACAAGTCAGATTTCTCCGCAGTTATAAATGGAGGAAAAACTTTAACCTGAACCTGATGCTATTGTATCTCATTAAGAAAAACCTGAAGTGTGAAGAGAAACATTTCAAGGGGACCAAGTGCAAATTATGGGTAAACTTTGTTTCATAAATTTAGATGAAGTGTCTCAAAGCTGTGTCTGGATTTTATATATATAAAAAGAAATTTTTATCTTACAGTAATAGCTAGAAATATTGGAAAGCAATTCAGAGTTAAAATAAATCTTTTTGCGTTTTGGATACTGGAAGGTTCAGATGTGATCGGTGTGGGTAATAGTATTTTAGAAATTTTAAAGGTACCTTTCTCTTGAGGTGGTGATTTCATATTTGTTCTGCTGCTAGTGTGCCTACATCTGCTATGAGTATTCAAGTGTAGTTCTACCATCTTATGAAACTTTGCACATTTAGGAGGCTCTTGAAGAGAGGAACAACATATTATTTCTTTTACTTTGGGGGTGGGTGGGGAATGAAAGCATTTTTTTTTTTTTTAACATTTTATTTTTCATTCAGGTGACGCATTCCCTGGCTGCAGACTTATTAGATAGGGGGCACATCTCATTTGCCAGGAAGTGGTGCTGGCAGCTGGTGGGAACATGATACCTGTTGTCATGTCTTCCAGGAGAGTGTTGCAGACTCTGGCATGGCAGGGGGCTGCTTGGGGGAAAAGCAGTGGCTATTCAGACAAGGGAGCGGCGGGGAAGGGGCGCAGTGATTGCGGCTGCTGCTAAAAAGTTGCAAGGCCCTCTATCTCTCAGAGAGAGGGAGCTGGAGAGGGTCCCAAAAGTGGATAGCAGCTAGGAGGGGAAGCTGATAAGTAGGGAACAGAAGTTCAGTAAGACCAAGAAAGGAAAATACAAGGAAAAGGGGGGCACTGGGGAGCCAGAGAGGAAACTGCAGAGGGGTGGGGCAGAAGGGAGCAGAAACAGGCCAATTCAAGCAATTGTTTCAAGCCTTGCTTCCCCCACCCTCTCACTGCTCCTTCTTTGTAATCTTCACTGTGTGTTTGCCTTTCTCTGGTCTTGCTGAGGTCCCACTTACAAGCTTTTCCACTCAGTGGCGTATTGTCCTAGCTTTAGTGCATATTAGGGACCTCTTCAGTCCTTTTCTCCATCTCCTCCCATAAAAATACGGAAGTGAGCAGTAGCTCTGGCATCCCTTTTAATTCAGCGGTGCCTAGTTTGAATGGCAATCAGTATCCATTTGCAGAGGCCCACCAGATGAGTCCTGGAGAAGGGCAATAGGTCGCAGTTTCTCCCCATTTGCTGATCATCTTCAAAGGTGTCACTTTCCACTTCCTGGCAAACAGTGTATGGCTCCTACATCATGGGAATAGTCAGGAACTGTGATTACATAGAAGAAATAAAAATAATTATTCTGCTGTTCAGGAACCTCCCAGATTGAGCATTGTTAGGATTAGAAGACTCAAGGCTAACTGTACTTTTATAAAAGTAAGCTCTGTGTATGGTTATATGGTTTTCTTTTTCTTAGGGAAGAGACAAAGCTCAAGTTCTATGTAAAACAAATTAAGAAGGCCTTTCACATGAAAGATGTATATGCATTCCTTGACATATCATGCCCAAACAATCTAGATAGAAAGAATTGATTCAGTGAAAATTTGGTTCCTGTCCCTGTGTTGGCGAACCCAAAGGGGCTTATTATCTAGTGAAGATCTCAAGTCATTCTGGAGGGTGACATATTTATTTGACTGTGATGAAGCCATTAAGTTATTAGTTTCAAAGTGTTCTCTTCGCAAGCTGGAATTTGAAGGTCAAGAGGCAGAAATAAGATTTATATTCAGCACCTTGAAACAGGAGGTTATTTATTGTGCTGTTGCGGTTTCTGGATTATTTTAAATGCTGTCCTGGGATACAGTAAATCCACTGTTGCATTTGTGTTACATACAGATTTGTGGGAGAACATTCTATGACTACTTGAACGGTTCTGATAGGTGTTTGATCTTTTTGTGGCATCATGCCAATCACAAACTTAACTACTGCAAACATGATTAAAGAGAAAGTTGAGAGTTCTTTTTCAGATATATCTAGCTTCAGGACTCCAGTTTTTAAAGACATAGACTATATGAAACATTTGTAAATTTAACAGGCTTGATAAAGCTTATTGTATCACAGCTAAATATATTTTTCATATTGTCAGATCATAATTAATTATCAAATGGAATAGATTCTGTAATTCTCCAGTATGTATTAAATTATGCAAAGCCTTCTAATACAAAATCTTTTGTTCTGAAGCTTCCTTTTTTGCTTTTTATCAGATTTTTCTTATAATCAGCTGAGAAGTTTTTTTTTTTTTTTGATCCCTGAAGAAATATGTATTGCTTTTCACCTAGGATTCATGCCAACAGGATTACCTTGCAAATTTCTTACAAAGTATTTTTGTAGTAACAATTTGGCAATTTAAACAACCCATGGTTGCTGTGTAGAAGTCTGTCATGAGCGAAAGAAAGCATAAAAAACTGGCATATGGAGTAGAATAAGGATGTGAAAGAAAATCTGCTCAGTTTATAACCCTGGCATTTACTTCTTATAGTGAAAATGCCATATATAAAGAAGACATCTGGAAAAAGAGGTCCTGTGAAGAGGAAGCTTGCGGAAGAGTTTGCTCCTGGAGAGGTGTTAACAGACACATCAAAAAAAGAGTGGAAATTAGGCATGCCTATAGGGCAAGGTGGCTTTGGATGCCTATATCTTGGTAAGTTTGTGTGACCCAAACTACAACTTTTTTAAATGAGTCTTGAAGTGTCTGTCCTTCCCCACCCCCAATAAATAAATTGGGGGTCCTGTTGTCTTCAAATTAACAACAGTTTGGTTAGAGCTGCTGTTTAGTATTTTTCTTTCTTGAAGAATTGAGAAGTGTAGGTAGAAAATAGTTATTAAAGGCATTTAAGATACAGTCCTCAATACGCTGTATTTGGAAGCCCCTCCTGGTTCTTACTCTAACCCCAACTACTTCATATGACCGATCATATTTTTTCTTAGCTGAAGTGACATTCTTTATTCCCATATAAATCATCCATCATCTTTATAATAGCCCTCAAATGTTTGTAGACAGATTTCATAATTCCCCCTTTCTCATATTTAATTAGTTTATCATCTTAAAGGTCATTCATGCACTTTTAATTTAAATTTAGTACTTGTGAGAGATGCCAGATTGTTGGTGTGCCCACCAGCACTTCAGGCATCATCCCCACATTGCCTTGCCGTGGTATTTCAACTCTGACTTTGGAGGACCTACCTGTAGAGGTGAGAGGATAGCTCAGTCTCCATGCTAATTTGATCTTTGGTCTCTGTTCTGATGGTATTATTTGTCATGAGGATACTTGGCACCTAAATTCTAAACTGAGACTATTGACTCATTTGATATAGGATGCTGATCAGATGACAGCTCTCTATATCCTCTCTGCTGGGTTGCATTTGAACTGACATAGTCAAGTGCTCGATATTATATAACGAATTCCTTGCAATATCTATCAAGTCCAAGAATTTCATTGTCAGGATATCATTTCATTGCATTTTGTAGTACTATCTATTGAGTGTGAGAAAACGTGTGAAAAATAGTGCATTTTTTCTTTAATACGGCACCTAATCCTTAAATGTATCTGTGATCTGAATAAATGGGCAGTGTGAAGGTGGTCCTATCATAGCTATCATTCTACACACCAATGTTGAGGGGATGGAACTTTAGATGAACATTCTAGCTAAGAGCCCTTTTGACTATGTGGTGCCTTCATCCAAACTGTGTGACAAGATGTCCTCCCTCTCCTCCCAATCTGTGGCATGATTGCATTGAATTCTGTGGCATGCAGTCACTTATTGATTACAAAATCATTAGGTAAGCCTTAGTGCTCTTAAAATGAGCTAGCAACAGTAGGAGGGGATTAAGCATTGTACTGAAAGAAGGTAGCTACCAAGTGGGGTTTCTAGCCTTGCCATGGTAGCCCTCCACTCCTTCATGTTTTTGCCCATTCAACTTGTAACCCCACCGGAGGTGGAACTCTGCTCATGTTATGCACCTGTGCATATTAGTAGTTACCTTTTCAGGAAAGACTAACCTTGTTCCCGCTCAGAGAGTGCTTAAGCGCCTTCTCCCACTGGTACAGATGTGTGCCCTGGCTCTCTGAGTATCTGGTATTTTAAAACTGCCTGCCATGGAATCCCCCATTAACACATCTCCTGTGGAGTTTCTAAAATGGCAGTCAGACAAGCTGAGAGCTGAAAGATAGAAAAATATTTTTTGGATATATATGGTATCTTCGTAAAAAGGTAAATGATGGCCTCCTGTGTGTAAGCCATGTTGTAAATTAGGCCTTCTCTTTAAGTCACTTGAGAAGGTACTGTTGAATGGCAAGAGGGTGGGGGAACTCTTTTATCATTTAGTAAATGGCCCCATTCGGAGAAATCAAGACTGGAAATTTAACTTGGTTTTCTGCATAATTCTGCCACCAAGCTACTGAATGTTATGTTCATGTTAATATTTAATTACTTTGTAGAGTAGCTAACCAAGTGACATAACAAGTAGTAGCTGTATGTGTTTTACAATAGTTGCCTCGCATTCTACTGATAAATGCTTCATATTTTAACAGCTGATGTTAATTCTTCAAAATCGGTTGGCAGCGATGCACCCTACGTTATAAAAGTGGTAAGAGAAATTTTGAATCTGTTTATTTCAAGATATCAAATGACTTCTCTCATATAGCATGTATAATGTTGAACATCCCCTCAGCTAGAATTAATAGACATATAGTGCGAGCTTCATTAATGTACATTAAATAATAATTGTGATAATACCTAAAAGCCCCAATGTGGCTCAAGACCCCATTTTGCTAGGTACTGTACAAACATGTAAGACACGATCCTTGTCCCAGACAGTTTACATGCCAAACACACAAAGCGATATATGAAGAGAGGAAAAGAGAAACAATCACATTTGTGCTGTAGGGAGACTAGAGAAGGCTAGGTTTCTGTAACAAGACAAGAGATGTCAGAATCTGAACTAGAGTTTTGGCTGTCTGGACAGAAAAGTTGGAATTGAAAATATTGGATAGGAAGGAATGATAAGATCTGAACACAGCCTGGGTGTATGGGGCAGTTGATGAGAAGGAATTGAAAATGACCTGGAGGTTATGGTTCTGAATGACACTCAGAACGATGGTGTTATTAAAAGCGACAGAAAGGAGGGAGAAATGAGTATTGCAGAGGGAAGATCAGAAATTTAGTTTTGGCCATGTTAAATTTAAGTTAATGGCAAGACATCAAGAGAGGCTGAGACATGAGTCTAGATGAAAGGCGACAGATCAGAAGTGGAAAGGCAGATCTGAGAGTCACCAGCATAAAGTTGGTAGTTGATGCAGTGACTCAGATCATGCAGCACAGTTGTTACTTTACACCACTCAGGCAGCACAAACTGGATTAAATGTCTGTAAATGGCTATTGGAGAACTTCCTTCTGGTGTAAGACTGATATAGGCAGTTCCTGTGCCAGTTAGCCTTTTCCTCCTCCTGGTGGCAGGAGTAGACTGGGTGAAGGCCAGGGACATGGCAGAGCACAGCTTTTCTACACCAATTATCCACTAGTGTAAAGTCCTTTAGGAATTTTATGGTGGGTGTAAATTAGAGTAGCCCCCTGCCTGCACCAACTAATGTTAGGGCAGAACTGATGCTGAATCAGAGCTTTAACTGACTCCCCTATGGGTCCCTGCCCTATGCCACGATGAAACTCAGACATAGGAGAACTGAGCCTAGTATGAGCATGTAACAACATAACACCTTAGTTTAAATACTGAAGTTTAAGTGTACATCTAAGCTTTGTTGAATCAGAAAATTGTTGCCACTTAGTTTTTTACCTAGCGATGGGAAGGTAAAAGAAAAAGTATACATTTAATTACATTTGTTTTAATTGCTTGCACTAGAGAAAATAGGCTATATATTAGTTAATGATAATAAATTCATGCAACTATTGGCCAGACTTTGTAATATGTATTGCATTTTAAATTTTTTCCAGTTTAACATGTTCTTTTCCCAACCTTGTTGATATGTAGGTTACATTTGATTACTTTGAATGTGGCCCCTAATTTGGGTACTGACTTTGAAAAGTAGCTCCAGGAACTACTTGAGAAATTGGGAACATAGTAATGGACATACTAGATCAGACCAGTGGCCCATTTGGTAAAATATCTTGTCCATGGCAATGGCCAGGACCAGATGCTTCAGAGAAAGGTGCATGACCTTTTAGTGGAAAATGTTGCAATAACTTGTTAGTATGGACTTTTGTTCCTGAGTCTAGCTCTGAAGCATGAAGGTTTATATCATGCTTTTTCCTCTATCTGCTCATTTGTTCAGCAGCAGTGAAATCTACTGCACTAATAGTTGGTCCTCTGTGAAAAATATAAATGTTATAGTAGATTTTTATTCCAGTTTAAAGATCCAATTAATTTAGAATAAAACAGTCTGCTCAGTGTATCACTTTGGAAACTGACAGTTTCACATCATATGAACTATAAAATATACTTGTTTTTTTGACAATTGGTGGTGAGCCTGTTGTTGGAAATGATCATTTGCTGTGAAGTGACCTTTTACATAAGAAATAGAAGGTATTGTAACAGATTTTTGTCGTTCTGTAATAATGGAATTGCCTTTTTACTGCATTTTGTAGTACCTCTATTGCTAAGCTCCCTGAAAGTTAATTCATCTTTTATTCCTGTCTGTGTATTCAGGATGTCTTTGCACCAGTATGAAGTGCTTTGCATGCCAGTTTTTGTACTGCTGTTTTCTTCTCTACTTGTTAAGCAGTTAGTGCTCTTCTTTCTGCTCTCCCAGTCCATGCATTTTGACTTCCTCTTCAACAGATATTTGTTATACCTACGTGAATGACGCATGACTTGTTGCTTCCCCTCTCAACTGGATGCAACTTCTAATAAGGGTCTGTTTTTGATGCTCTGAGAGCCAAGTTAACTCACAGCAGAGATAAAGAGGTTAATAGGTGAAGGATTATTAATGTTCAATAGTTAAACAAAATGTTTGTTCATCCAGCAATGTTCTTCAAATTGTTAGACTATTAAAGCAGGATAGAAATTGGCTTAGTCTTCTGGCATAGAGTTCTTATGGTTTTGGTATCTAATCAGTATAAAATGAATAATTGTAAAGTTTTTCACAATTTTTTCCGAATGAAGAAATGCTTCTTAATGTATGAACTTTCAGATGCCTCTGGGCAAATGTGGGTGCAAAGTTTATTTAATGACATTTCTTATCTTTTCTAGATGGGACAATTTTAACAATATTTGAAGAATTAATGAAAGAAAAGAGTGGCAGATATGTCTTGAGTTTTGACATATATAGTGTAATGGAGGAGAGTGGTATTTCCTCTAGTCACATTTTAGTTTCAGTTTCTTAAAGCTTGGGCATGAACTTCTAGAGTATGTCAGGTTTGAAATCTAAGTATTTTATAAGGTGCCAATCACTGTGGTATTGAACATCGTTATTCTAATACAACATCATGTGCTTTCATCTGTGTTTAGAACACTGGTCATCAACCAGTAGATCGCGATCAAGTAGTTGATCCTGGAGCCTCTTACAGTCGATTGTGATCCGGCGGCACTTTAGCGGGGCTAAAGCAGACTCCCTGCCCCACGCCACTCCCAGAAGCGGCCAGCATGCCCCTGCGGCCCTGGGAGTGGAGGGAGATGTGTGTCTCCACGCACTGCTGCTGCCTGCAAGCACCGCTATGCAGCTCCCGTTGGCTGGGAATGGGGAACTGCGGCCAATGGGAGCAGTGGGGACAGTGCTTGCAGGCAGGAGCAGTGTGCAGAGCCACGTCCCTGCCCCTTCCCGGGGCCATAAGGGCATGCTGGCCGCTTTTGGGAGTGGCGTGGGGCCGGGGCAGGCAGGGAGCTGCTTGCAAGCTGCTCCACTGCCTGCAAGCACGGCCCGAGGTAAGTGCTGCCCGGTGGGAGCCCGCACTCCAGCCCTGAGTCACCTCCTGGAGCCAGCACCCCATACCCCCTTCTGCACCCTGAACCCTGTCCCATGCCCCAGCCCTCAGCCCCCTACTGGAGTTAGCACCCTGTACTCCCTCCTGCACCCCAACACTCTGCCCCAGCCCATAGCCCGCTCCTGCACCCAAACTCCCTCCCAGAGCCCGCACCGCACACCCCCTTCTGCACCCCAATGCTCTGCCCCAGCCCTGAGCCCCCTCTTGCACCCCAACACACTGCTCCAGCCTGGAGCCCCCTCGTGCACCCAAACTCCCTCCCAGAGTTTGCACCCCTTACCCCCTCCTACACCCCTGCCCCAGGCTCAGCCCAGAGCCCTCTCCCACACTCTGAAACCCTCAGCCACAGTCCGATGAAAGTGAGAGAAGGTGGGGGAGAGCGGGCGACAGAGGGAGTGGGGGGATGGAGTGAGCGGGGCAGGGCTTCGGGGAAGGGGCGGGGTAGATCCTGGGTTGCACTTAAATTAAAAAAGTGATCTTGTGCGTAAAAAGATTGGAGACTACTTGTTTAGAATTAACTTTATTATGGACGCAGCTCCATAGTTAAGGCTGAGTTCTGCTTTACACTTAAAGCATGAATCAACCTCTGTTATGAAAAAACACAGTGTATGCTTAGCAAATTCATGGCACTTACTCTATACAGAATATATTTTCTGAGAACTTATAGGTAAATCTGTTAGTTTGGGTTAAAATGAATTTTAAAATGTGTGCTTTTAAAGAATTTAGCATCAGTCAGCCTTTTTTTGTTCCAAATGATCTTAGTAACAGAATAAGACTCTCTTCAAGCTTCCTATATAGTTGCAGTTAATTGAAATCTTGTACATAGGCTATATTTGAAGAAATTGTTATAATTAAGCTTAATTATTGTATTTAATAGTTATGATTATATAGGCAAATATGTGGTCAGGTCAGCAGCTCAGGTGACTGGGGCTGCTGCGATATCCTAGATAACTCAACCAATCACCACTCTTTTTCTACAGCAAATTTGCATGTCACTGTTCTGTTGGTTATAATGAGCATGATGTAAAGAAGACTGGATGAGTGCAAAAGTTCTCAGTAGTAGATTACTTGGCCCAGCTGTCATTGCTCTTTAAAAGTTCCGCAGTCACCTGCTAGCCTGGGTATCAGTACTTGAAAAGCTACCCATAGCACTACTGCTTTGGCTCTACTGTAAACCAAGGCAGTACTACTGGAGGAACTGAGTTAAGGACCATTTGAGAAACCCTGAAAGTGCAGGAGTATTAGGACTTGGGAACAGGACTACTCCTGTCCCATTCTTCACATAATGACGATCTTAACAGAGCTCTAAATCAATAAATAGTTGCAAATTAAGGATCTGATGAAATTCATCCTAGGGTACTTAAGGAGCTAACAGAAGCAATCTCAAAATTGTTAGCAATTATCTTGAAGCACTCGTGGAAGATGGGTGAGGTCCTGGAGGACTGGAGAAGAGCAAACATAGTATCTATCTTTAAAAAGGGGAAACAAAGAGGAACTGGGAAATTGTAGACCAATCAGCCTAACTTCAGTACCTGAATAGATACCGGAATAAATTATTAATCCTTTTGTAAGCATCTCAAGGTGTATCTAGTGGGGACCCATAAGGGCCCATCTTGGGTTGAGTACAAGTCAGTATTTTCATTAATGACTTGGATAATGGAGTGGAGAATGTGCTTAAAAATCTGTGGATGACACCAAACTGGGAGGGGCTGCAAGCACTTTGGAGGACAGGATTAGAATTTAAAATGACACTGACAAATTGGAGAATTGATCTGAATTCAACAAGGTAAAGTTCAATAAAGATAAGGACAAAATACTACATTTAGGAAGGAAAAGTCAAATGCACAACTACAAGATGGGGAATAACTTGCTGGATAGTTGTACTGCTGAGAAGGATCTGGGGGTTATAGTAGATCACAAATGGAATGAGTTGTCAATGTGAAAAAGCCTAATATAATCTGGAGTGTATTAACAAGAGTGTTGTGTGTAAGAGTGGGAGGTAATTATCGTGCAGTACTTGGCACTGGGTGAGGCCTCAGTTGGAGTATTGTCTCCAATTCTGGGTGCCAGACTTTCAGAAAGATGTAGGCAGTTGGAGAGAGTCTGGAGGAGAGCAACAAAAATAAAAGGTTTAGAAAACCTGACTTATGAGGAAAGGTTATAAAAAAAAAAAAAAAAAAAAAAAAAAATTGTAAGCATATTTAGTCTTGAGAAAAGATGATTGGGGTTGGGGACCCAGTAACAGTCTTCAAATATAGTAAGGGCTATTATAAAGAGGACTCTGATCAATTGCTCTCCGTGTCTGCTGAAGAAAGGACAAAAAGTAATGGGCATAATTTGCAGTAAGTTAGATTTGGGTTAGATATTAAGAAAAATTTTCTAACTATAAGGTTAGTTAAGATCTGGAATAGGCTTCCAAGGGATGCTGGGGAATCCCCAATATTGGAGGTTTTAAGAACAGGTTGAACAAATACCCATCCCAGATGGTCTAGGTCTGCTTGGTCCTGCCTCAGTGCAGGGGGCTAGACTAGAAGACTTTTTGAAGTATCATAATTTAAGAGTAAAACACATTACATGTAGGCATACCTGAGCTACATGTGTTTGAGCTAGCTTGTTAAAAATTGCAGTGTAGTTGCAGCAGCATGGGCTAGCCACCCAAGTTTATTCCCAGGATCCTGGATGGGCTTGTACTTGGGTGGCTAGCTTGTGCCGCTGTCTATGCCACCATGGCTACACTGCTGTTTTTGTGAGCTAGTTTGGGTAGGCTTACATGTGTTGCTGTCACACCGCCAGATGGCAGGATGGACATACCCTAAATATCTTATTCAATAGGAAGAGCTAATACTAACAGGCATTATCTTGTAAGGACATACTATTATAATAACCCAGGGCTTCAAGACTTCTAAGGGGGATATACTCTAAGCAAGAATATTTAGAGATCAGTTCTGTATACTTTTCAGTCCAACCATTTCAACAGTTGAGATTTTTAAGAGGACAATCTGTTGTAACGTTGGGGTTCATAATACAATACCCTTAATTCAGAGAACCTAAAGATGATGACAGAAGTGTATTTAATAATGCCTGCTAAAGCACTGCTGTAAACAGTTCATCATATTTTCCGTTAACTTATTCTTTAATCGGTATTGGCTGTGGTGGAGGGATACTTTCCTGATACTCCTAACACTAAGTACTTTCTAAACAGTCTCTGGACTTAAAGCCATTTTTAGTACAGAGGGAATGAATTCTTTTTGAAGTATTAAACTGTCCAGAGTTGGGTGGTAAAGAGTGATATGCTTGTTATGTGGGTGTATATCAGCTTATATGGATTTTAAGAGCTATACTTCTTGATCGCTAAAAAACGGCAGCTAAAGCTAACTAATTTTAAATTACTGTTTTAAAGGAACCCAGCCAGAATGGACCTCTTTTTACTGAATTAAAGTTCTACATGCGAGCTGCTAAACCAGAGCAAAGTAAGCAGTCTATCAAAATGAACTAAAAGACCATGTTTCCTTATAAATAATAATTTGTTGAGTTTTTAATAAAATAAAGGCTAAGTGGTAGCCTTTAATGTTAAATGTGTTGGTTGGCTCATCAAGTCTGTTTAGATCAATTTTTTAAAAATGACCTTCTTATGTTCATTTACATTTCTTAATTGTATTCCTTAATCATAAGTTTCTTTTTACAATGACACAATTTTTTTTTCTAAATGGATAGTTACTGAAGCTAATTGTTTATAAATAAGAATCACTGAAGTAGAACCATTGCTCTTGTCCTTTCTCACACCTAAGGTCATAAACCTTTAAGGGCTCAGCCTGTAATGTCACCGGAACAAATAGGATTTTCTTAGTGTTTAAAGCCAAACAAGATTTTAATGAGATTAGAAGAAAAATTAGTAATTTGAAATAAATTAAATATAGTTGAGGCATTATTTGGAAAAAAACTGAATCTGCTGTATTAAAATGTAGTCTTGCAGTTACGTTTTTTGGTATATAGTTTTCTATCAGTAGTATTAGTATCAGGATTCATTACAGTTGGATCTCCTTTATCAAATAACTGTTCATGTTAGGATATATTTCATTATCAGATTTAGCCATAGATAGAAGAGCCTACTTGTTGTCTGGTATACTTGGTTCATGGTTTCTCACTATCAGATAATGATCAGATCTTTCATGCATAAATTTTAAATGGTTTATAAGTAATCTTTTCCACAAGACTCCTGCAGTACAAACTCAAAACCTTGTTTTTATTTATATTTTTAGTTCAGAAATGGACTAGTTCCCATAAACTGAAGTACCTAGGTGTACCGAAGTACTGGGGCTCTGGCTTGCATCAAAAAAATGGAAACAGGTAAAATACATCTTGTTTAAGACATATTAATATTTTCCCACCCACAACCACTACTTCTTTTATATCCATCTCAGAGTCCAGCTCTTAATTTATAAATCCTTGACCATTATGAGCTGAATTTTTGTTTTAATTCTCCTGAACATATGTGCAGAATTAGTCTTTTAATTCACATATATAAAGAAGGAAATGCACTTTTTTACTATACTTGGCCGCCTTAACTTCAGTTTGTTTACTCTTGGGAGAGATTTCAGAGTAACAGCCGTGTTAGTCTGTCTTTGCAAAAAGAAAAGGAGTACTTGTGGCACCTTAGAGACTAACCAATTTATTTGAGCATGAGCTTTCGTGAGCTACTGCTCACTTCATCGGATGCAGTGAGCTGTAGCTCACGAAAGCTCATGCTCAAATAAATTGGTTAGTCTCTAAGGTGCCACAAGTACTCCTTTTCTTCTTGGGAGAGAGTCTTTTTATTTAATCTGAGAGCTGGTATAGACAGTCGAATTCTTATTTTATTTCAAAAGTTCAAGGCTAGGTTTTTATACAGTTTCGTGTGAGATTGAGAAATCCATTAGCTCAGAGGGATACTGACTTTACATGCATTTATGGCTGTTCTGTAATAGCACAGAATCAGTTCTGTATGCCGTCCCTTTCCCCCACACCAGAGCTTTGGGGGTGTTCTGGATGTGGGAAGGAGCAATAGCTTGGGTGATTTTGTGTCCTGGCTATTTCCAGCTGCTGCAATACCCATAGGGTATTTAATATAGCTGCCTGAAAATATACCCTTTCCCAAAAGTGGAGTCACAGGTGTCAAATCAAGTCCATAGAAATAATGATGTGGGATATACTAAGCAACTGCTGTATCTCTCTGACTGTCCTTCCTAGCATCCCAGTATTAGAATTGGAAGAAAAGATGGGAGAGTTCAACCAGGAAACAATCTTAAAGGGGTTATGTGACCATTGCAGTTCTATGTGGCTTACAGAACAGAGCCTCTCAAATAAGGAGAAAAGAGGAGGCCCATTAAGCAGAAGACTATCTTTCCACTTCTATATCCATGCCAGTTGTGATGAATGGACAAGAAAGGGACAGCTTATACATTGATCTACCCCCCCTCCCCCAATGAAGTGAGCTGTAGCTCACAAAAGCTTATGCTCAAATAAATTGCTTAGTCTCTAAGGTGCCACAAGTACTCCTTTTCGTTTTGATTCTACAAGTTCCACGCTTAGCATGGATCTCTCTTCCTCTACCACCTTTCCCTGCTGATGTCATATAGCCTGCTGGAGTAACCATTACTGTTTTGCCAAAGAGTTAGCCATCCCCATCCCACCTCCATTAGCTCTCAGCTAGGTCCCCATTTGTAATTCCAAAATTTCCAAGACTAAGCTTTCGCTGAAGGGAAGATCACAGATGGAAATTTTTTTTTTGTGCTGGGCGGGGGTTCTGTCCCTGATCACCAGTTCAGTTGGCGAGGGGGGCGGGGGTAGGAAAAAACAAAGGGAATAGGTTACCTTGCATAATGACGTAGCCACTCCCAGTCTCTATTCAAGCCTAAGTTAATTGTATTCAATTTGCAAATGAATTCCAATTCAACAGTCTCTCACTGGAGTCTGGTTTTGAAGTTTTTTTTTGTAATATCGCAACTTTCATGTCTGTAATCACGTGACCAGACACCACACAACAGAACCATTAACCCAGGAACCTATCCTTGCAACAAAGCTCGTTGCCAACTGTGCCCACATATCTATTCAGGGGACACCATCACAGGGCCTAATAACATCAGCCACACTATCAGAGGCTCGTTCACCTGCACATCCACCAATGTGATATATGCCATCATGTGCCAGCAATGCCCTTCTGCCATGTACATTGGTCAAACTGGACAGTCTCCTCGTAAAAGAATAAATGGACACAAATCAGATGTCAAGAATTATAACATTCATAAACCAGTCGGAGAACACTTCAATCTCTCTGGTCACGCGATTACAGACTTGAAAGTTGTGATATTACAAAAAAAAACTTCAAAACCAGACTCCAGCGAGAGACCATTGAATTGGAATTCATTTGCAAATTGGATACAATTAACTTAGGCTTGAACAGAGACTGGGAGTGGCTAAGTCATTATGCAAGGTAACCTATTCCCCCTTGTTTTTTCCTACCACCCCCGCCCCCTCCTCGGACGTTCTTGTTAAACCCTGGATTTGTGCTGGAAATGGCCCACCTTCATTATCATACACATTGTAAGGAGAGTGATCACTTTAGATAAGCTATTACCAGCAGGAGAGTAGGGTGGGGGGAGAGAAAACCTTTTGTAGTGGTAAACATCCATTTTTTCACGCTGTGTGTGTAAAAAGATCTTCTACACTTTCTACAGTAGGCATCCGATGAAGTGAGCTGTAGCGCACGAAAGCTTATGCTCAAATAAATTGGTTAGTCTCTAAGGTGCCACAAGTACTCCTTTTCTTTTTGCGAATACAGACTAACACGGCTGTTACTCTGAAACTTGTAGAATCAGGTATCTTGTAGATCTTGCAAAGTAGTACTAACTTTCCCTGACAAAATGTAACTGTCTCAATCCAAATGAGCTTTCCAGAATTCATGTGCAGAGCTTTTATGGGAATGAGCTTTTATACTAAAGTCAAACTTTGGTGACCTTAGAGATGAATATTAAAACATATTTGATAGGGGAGCTTCATTTCAATAAGTAGAATGCTCATTTAAATCTTAGTAATATTACTTTTAAAGCAGCCAACTTGTGAAAGTAACCACTTAATTAAAATATAAAGGACTTTTGGGAAAAGAATATTGGTCTTAACCAGCAGTTAATACTTGCTCTTTCCTGTTGTGAATGAAACACCATAGTACTTTCTGAGATGGGCGCTTGTTTTACTGCATAACTAGCTGGATCTCAGGAACATACCTTTGATGGAGGACGTTTGCTTTAGGTGATACAAAGCAAACAAAACAAATAGGGTTGAAGTACAGTACAAAAAATTCTAGTGTTCATAAATATTTGTTTGCCTGCATAACTGATTTTTATTCTAAAAATAAACATGCTTGAATTCAGTAATTAGTGCAATGGGATAAAATACATGGGTAAAATACTGTATGCATTTTAGTTCAGTAACTTTTTTCCCCCCTGATTTGAATTTCAGCTATAGGTTTATGGTAATGGACCGATTTGGGAGAGATCTTCAGAAAATTTATGAAGAGAATGCAAAGCAGTTTGAACACAAAACTGTCTTAATATTAAGCTTAAGAATAGTAAGTAATAGTAATTCCTGAAACATTTTTAAAATGTAACCTTTTGCTAAAAGGCAGTTTATGCTGAATAGTGGTCCTCTGCTGGCTGGAGTTGAGTACTACGCTGATACTCCTGTATATTGTGTTTTGTTAGCTTGATATTCTGGAATATATCCATGAGCATGAATATGTGCATGGAGACATCAAGGCCTCAAACCTTCTCCTGAGCTACAAGAATCTTAATCAGGTATTTGTGATATCTCTGCTTCATTTCTCCTATTTTAATCCTCTTTGACAACAAACTGAGGTGCTTTGAACCTGTGAACATTAGCAGAAGTCTTTTATTTTTAAGAATGAATACAGTGATATTTCTGCTTGACATTTATATTTAATATTCTACATTTTTGATGCAATTTCCTGGCAGTTTATCAAGTTGGCTTTCTGCCCTAAATAATATTCAGGAGGAGTGCTTGTGATACAAAATGAATTTCAAATAGCTATTTGGGGGTGGAAGCTTAAAATTATATAGTACACCAGTAAATTATGTTTGCCTGTCTGCTTTGTCACTTTTTTTATTTCCTTTGTTCAAGGATCCATCAAATACAAGTGTTCTGTTACTTGGAAAATTTGGTTTCTTCACATGTTGATTGTTCAAATCAATTGATTTACAGAAATATATTTAGTTTTCTAATTTTTTTAAACCCTTTAGTGTTTGGAAAATGTGCATTTCATTTCCATAATTCTACAGATTCCCTGTCCAAATAGTTTACCTTACAAAGTAGATTAACTATTGCCAGTATATTTAGAAGTAGCCAGGGGATAATGAAGACCACTACCTGGCATCTATTCTTTTGCAGTACTCCTTTTGTGGTAATAGGACAACAACACTAGCTTTACATGAATACTCAAGAAATACAGTATGGTAAATTTATTCTAATCTCTGATATCAATACTGTGAGCCTCTTTTGCTGTTGTCTGATAGACCATTGTAATCCAGTCTGCTCCTAGATAAGAACTGAACATTTTACTTGGCACTACCACTAGATCAGCAGTAAATGATTTCTAAAACTGGTTGTCATTTTTCATAGTGCATTAAGTGACTGAAAACTTGTTGCAGTTTTCAAAATTTTATATATATGTCTTATGTTTAAGAATGAATAAATGAACTTTTTAATCCAAAGAGCTGACCTTTTTAGACTTTTTCTTCTGAAGAAGTTCTGAGTCACTCATATTTATTTTTATATGATTTCTTCTGTATGAATAGTCCTTTGATCTTTGCCTGGTATATGGAATTTAATAGGTGTACTTGGTTGATTATGGCCTTGCATATCGATACTGTCCAGAAGGAGTGCACAAAAAATATAAAGAAGACCCCAAAAGATGTCATGATGGTACAATTGAATATACTAGTATTGATGCTCATAAGGGTGTGGGTAAGTAGTCAAAACTTTAATTCACTTTGTTCCATACAAGACTGTTTGTTTTTATTTTAATCATGAACATTTTATAGCGGACATATTTTAAAATTCCTATTTACTGAGGAGTCCTAACACTGTTTAGAAAACTAAATGTTCCAACTGTATAGCAGAAGTTCAGCTTTGTTTTTTCTGAAATCTGCTGGGCAACAGAATTAGAGCATTTACTAATTTTTTCAGCTGTTACTTTGCTGTAGTGTTGGAAATCATTTGTATTTCTTTGCATATAGACATGATTAGATCTACTTTATCTAAGAAATCCACCTAATTTAAGATTGATCATGTGTATCCGTTAGTATGACACACATTTATTGAATTGGTACTAACTGTGTAAGTAGACTGGTGTGTGATGATTCATAGATATTTAGGTCAGAAGGGACAATTATGATGATTCTGGGGTGATTCTGGTTATTTGAGGGAGTTAATGGTCCCTAAATTCAATTTGAAGCATACTTCTTCCATATCTGGCCAAGGCTGAGCCTTAAATCCTGTTTGATGTAAACTACCATCCTTTAAATCTAATCTGTGTCCACTGAAAATAATAAACAGTGAAAAATATTAAACATTATAGTAACATGACTTTATAAAGAGCAAATCTTGCCAGACCAAGTTTGTTGCTTGTTTTGATAAAATTATAGAATTAGTGGATGAAGAACGTAAGAACTGCTATAATGGGTCAGATCAATGGTTCATCTAGCCCTGTATCCTGTCTTCTGACAGTGGCCAATGCCAGGTGCTTCAGAGGGTGCAAACAGAACAGGTAATCATCAAGTGATCCATTCCCTGTTGCCCATTTCTAGTTTCTGGCAAACAGAGGGTAGGGACGCTTCAAAGCGTGGTTTTGCAATAGAAATGCAGTAGAAGTGTTATATTTGAATGTTTAGGAAAGTTCTTGATGTCTTGCACAAATTTTAATTTAAAAATTAAATCCGCTTGGATGTAAACTCTCATCTGGGCTAAAAGTTGACTAACAGACCTTAAAGGGGATTTTCCTGTTGATACGTTTAATACAATTTTAATTAGTATCTTGTGGAAAGCAAATATGTTATATCCCTTGTCTTGTCAACATATAGGATTTCAGAATCTTCTGCAAGCAATGTTTCAGTATTCAGGAAATCTGAAATATTTCCATTTGTGGAATAATAATTTGAAGAGCTCACGTTTCAACTCTATTCGCTGTTTTTGGGGAAAGGGGAAGTAAAAATGTTATGAACATTAAGTCAGTCAGTTCACTCACTCTATTTTGTCCATAATGTGAGGACTTAAAATGTTTCAGATATTGGGATAACTGCAGCATGTCATATTCGTGAGCGGAAGAAAGAGAGATTAATTTCAAATTCCTTTATAAGTCTTCCAGCCATTTGAGCAATAATTCTAGTTTCCTTTCCTTCCTGCTTTCCTCTGAAATAAACTCCAAAGCATACTGTAGTTGTTAATTACTGTTAACTTTGGCTTCCAGTTGTCTTACTATGTTTACAAACTTTAACTTCAAATGCGTGTATGTATTTATATATATTTGTAGCTCCATCAAGACGTGGTGACTTGGAAATTCTAGGTTACTGTATGATTCATTGGCTCAGTGGCCATCTACCATGGGAGGACAATTTAAAAGACCCCAACTATGTCAGAGATTCAAAAATTAGGTAAGGAACTTATTATATTTTCTCATTTTGAAATTGAACCTAGGAATAAAAACATTTCAGTGTAGCAATACTACGTACTCATAAACAATGATTCCTCTTCTGTTAGGAGCTGGATAATACTATGTCTACTCTTGCAGGCTGGAATGGAGATTCCAGAGTTATAATGAAGTCCAAAACTGTAGGTTATATTCTCCTTCAACCTCCCCCTTGATTTTCTCTTGAGTATATTCCCTTTCTTTTATTCCTATCCCACCATTTAAGATAATAATTAAACCTTCTCTAATGATACCCCCTTAACTTTTGTACTTGTCAACACCATGTCCCTCTATGTTAAGTATCTTTGTATTAGCTTCTGTTACTCTGAACACCTCACAATCTTTAATGTATTTATCCTCACAGCACCCATGTGAGGTAGACAAAGCATTACCACCCCCATTTTACAGATGGGGAACTGAGGCACAGAAACTAAATAGCCTACACAAAGTCACACTGGAAGTCTGTGGCAGATTAAGGAACTGAACTTGGATCTCCTGAGTTCGTGACTACTGCCCTAAACACTGAATCGTCCTCCCTCATTTCCTCTGCCCACTGTTTGCCATCTTAGCAGAGAGTAAGTTCTGTCATGTGCCTGCAGTACTGCTTTTGCCACCGCTACCTGGCAGTCATTGCTCAGAGCAACTTCTTGTCCCTCCTGCTAACGCTGCTGCCTCAACGTTTCTCGGAGCAGCAACTTCTCTGCTCTTTTAGTTGCTGAACTGATAAAAGGCATCAGTGCAAGGAGGAGTGAGGGGGAGTAGTAATAGCTCTGAGCAGGAAAGGCTAGAGCAGAAATTGTCCTTGCATGGATGGAAGAAGGAATTGGCATATGAGGGTTTAAAGTGGAACATCTTCTTCTGAGCCACAGTTTTCTACATCTATGTAGTTTGGAAAGGTTGGTGAGAGAGCCGAAGTCTTTTACATTGACTGGCTGATATATTCACCCATGACCACAAAGGTTCTGGGCTCCCGTTGCTTATTGAGTGAAGTGCATCTCAGTATCTTTTGTTAAATTTTATTAAAATAATTCAACAAAAACAAAATAAAAATCACCAAAGCTCTCCACTATTATTATTAAGAATAAAGTAGTACAACTATCAAATCAATGAATTAGTCTCTGCATTGGATTGAAGTTAAGTCATAAAATGATTTAAATCATCTAATTAGTCCTAGAAATAATCCTTATAAATGCTAAAGAGAATTATAGGAAGGTGCCGGTCTGAATTCTTTAGTTGGGAGTTATAACCAAAGTCAATCAAATTTGGGACTTAGAGCTGGTTAAAAACTCAGTACTGAAATGAAAATATCTAATAACTGACACATAGCTCAGAGCTAATTGTTTCCTCCTTAGAATTCTGTTCTTGTGTGGTGCCTAATCCTTGATGGTTTCTTGGACTTCCCCTTGATTATTATAGTTTGCAAACTTTGCTTAGTCATCCTTGCATCATCTCCCTCCAACGTATATGGACAAATCAGGTGTAAGACCTACCTTGGAGCCATGCAGCAATGTGATCCACTCAGGTTTGAATTAGGTCATTAGCTTGTGTCAATTCTGGGAAAGTCCTTTTTTTAAACTAGTAATTTTAGTTGTGGACATGAAACCACTTGAAGAAGCTGGCATGGTCTTATCTAGGCAAAAGGTCTTTGTGACATGCCATAAATTTATGGAAAATTTATTATGAAAAATGCTATAAAAGTAGCTCATTTTAAAAAAAACCAACAGCTTAGCAACTAAATTAAAAATAAATATAAAAATCTTATGACCAATATTGCCACTATTTTCACAAACAAGACAATTTACAGTAATACTTGGAACTGGGCTATAGGTCATGCAGCTTGCCTTTTGAAAGTTTCATCTTGACACAGGGAAGTTACTTTAAAGCATCTCAAGATGAAACTCACTTTAAATATAAGATGTTCAATTTTATATAGGGTCTGCATTCTTATATTTCTTATTCTGTTTCTCTCACACCTGGAGCTCAAGCCTCTTCCTTTGCTTATCAAGTCAGGTGCTTGGGAACAGCACAGTGCTGCGACTCTGTTTTCTTAAACAGGGATTTAGCTGGCCCTGCAGAGGGAATTTTCTTTTCTAGGTGAAGTGAAGAGTATGTGATCACAAGGATCCTGCAGAATTTAAAGTGCTTACATTGCACTTTTTTATCCAAAGATCTCAAAGCCCTTTACAAATGTGGATAAGTATTCCCCTTTCACAGAAAGTAAGACTTTGATATTGTAAGAACAGATATTGTCATACAAGGAGCCAGTTACCTAGATAGAAACAAAATTAAGCTTTCCAATTTTCCGATTTCTTTCTGTAATCACTAATAAATATAAAAGGTAACAGAATCAAAACAAAAGGACTGTAAGAAAAGGATTATACAATATTAGAACTATTTTTATTTACATGTCAATATTTACATTTTTTTTCTTAACTTTTAATGTTTTAACGATATATGTTTTGAAAGAAATACAGATCAGCTGTGAATGAACAGGCTGTTTCACAATTATTATTAAATATAATTTATCTGCAATCTAAACTATTGATTCTTCCGCTTTTATTTCTCAGATATAGTGAGAATATTACAGATTTGATGAACAAGTGCTTTCCTGAGAAAGAAAAACCAGGTAGGAAGAGCCTTTTTTTTTAATATTAGTACTTGGGGTTTTATTTTATTAGACAAACAGTTAATCCTTAGTCTCTCAAAAAAGATAAAGCACATTGAAATAAAGCATTAATGATTCATTCTTCAAAGAAACCTGACTGGCCACCTCTACCATACTACTACTAACTTTAATAGGGTTTAGGTAGATTATTCAGTTAGGCCCAGGAATGCACTCACAGCATATCTGAAATTCCCATTTTCATGTGGCAGTAACTACTTTAATATTTGGGTATGTGTAGTAATTTCTATTCTTGAGTTGAATACAAACACTGACAGATGACAATTCAGCTGCTTGGAAAGATTGAGTGGGTGTCAGATTGTTGTCAGCATGTAGTCCATCTGGGAGAGGTGTCTCTGATCTTCTGTTCCTCCTATCGCCTCTTTGGCTATATCTGCACTTGCAGCTATGAGGTGTGATTCCCAGCATGGATGGACAGACTCATGTTAGCTCAGCTTGAGCTAGCATGCTAAAAATAGTAGTGTGGATGTTGCAGCACCCACAGTGGCTTGGGCTGGGCCTCAGCGGTTGGCTAGGTTGCACCTAGGTGGCAGTGTTCTCACTGCTATTTTTAGCATGCTAACACGAGTCCATCTACTCTGTCATACCTCCCAGCTGCTGTGTAGACATACCCTTTAAGTTCTTCCCAGTGACTAGAGCCAGTACCTGCCTCTGCTTCTGCCTTCCCAAACAGCAGTAAAGTGAAACTGATCAATGTTTTGAATAGCAGTAATTAAATTTACAAGACAGGTAAGTTTTCTTTCTGTTATAGGAAAGGTGTGAACAGTAGCAGTCACTAGTTTAATCTGCAGACTAGAAGATATTGCACTGGCTCACGCTCATTTCATATTTGGAAATATCTTCACAACTGTAAGGGTTAGAAATTAATTTTTGTTAAGCTTAGATTCTAAAGAAGCACTTGTCTGGGAAAGCTTGTGTCTCGCCATATGAGAGTTGGCTAGCAGATTTTCAAAGTCCTGACATTAACTATACATGCTTTTTTGCAGAAATTAGAAATGGAAAAATTTTCTTGGGTCACCCAATCCTAATTGTCAGTACAGGATTGTTTCATGCTTATTAGTATTTTAGCAACTATAGTTTTAAAGGTGAAATGATGAAAATTCCCTGCCTTCGATTAAAATAAAATGCACGAAAAAGAGTTTCTCCTTGACTTACCTGGCAAAGTTCTGGGTTCAGGCTCTTATTTCACCTGTAGTGGATCATCTTAAATGCAGGGAAGAAATATCAGTTGAATAAAAGGCTCACTGTAGAGGAGATAAGCATATTGAAAAATAGTTTTTAAGGGCTGAGTATTTCCTTCAGTGTAATGAATGTAGAAAAGTGGTGCTGTGATAATTTATTAATGAGCCCTGGGATGATTTTTTTTCTTTCTAAAATATGCTGTATTAAACCGCTATAATTATGTTTAAATATCCATATCAAAGAACCCCAAAAAGGGTGTATACATAATTCTCACATTTTTAGGTAAAACCTATTGATTACCAACTGCTTTAAATAGAAATTAATTTTATGTACCATTCCCTCAGATGAAATAGCCAAGTACATGGAAAAGGTGAAGTTATTGAGCTATGAAGAGAAACCTCTTTATCAGCATTTCCGAGAAATACTTTTGCAAGGTCTTAAGGCTATTGGGCAAAAGGATGATGGCGTACTGGACTTCCGTTTTTCAGAGAATGGAGATTTGCGAACCAAGCCTGTGCAAAAGGTTTCTTCTTTTTACATTTAAAATCAGCTTTTAATGGATCTTGTTTTAAACTAAATAAAAGAATTAAATAAAATGATACGGAAAACGGATGTCATAATTAGCCCAAATAGGAAAGTTAGTCACAAACGTTTGTTAGCTTTACAGCATATTTCATAAGCAGACACGTGGGCTAATTTTAATTTAAGTAATTGCTCTGAAAGTTTTTAATATAGCACTATTTTAGCAGGTATACTTTCACATGCAGTAAAATAATACCTTGGGAAAGAAAATGTATATTTAGTTGTAATGACATTTGAACAGATGAACATTGCAGTTAATTTACACATTTTTTTTTCAAGAGTCTAAAAAATTCCAGATGGGCCAAAGTGTGAGGTAAAATCATAAGTCTAGTTACCTTTTGGTTTCATTTCAGGTTTCTTACCTTACATATCTAGACCTAAATACTTACTTTTAAATGAACATCCTTATGTCATCAATTTGCTATTGGAATTCAGGTATTGTGTACAGTATTATTATTTGTATTATTGCAGCACCGAGGAGACCCAGCCTTGGACCAGGACCCCATTGTGCTAGGCACTGAACAAAAAGGTGTTCTCTATGTACAATTAGTATAGTACTAGATTAGGGGTATATTAATCTTTTTATTTTGGCTTGGTATATTTTTATTTTTTTATAATTTTGATGTATAATATCAATGTTTGTTTTTAAGTATTTTATCAATTTAAATTTTCACAGTTGGGAAATTGGGTGGGGCAGACAATTATTTAATGAAGTAGATATTGAGATTCAGCAAGTTAGCTTTGTAACTATTAAAATACAAATTGTCAGCATCACATCGGAAGATACAAAGTAAATATCAGTTAATCAAACTCTTAAGTTCTCGAGCAACATTTTTCTTTGCTTATCTGTACATTTAGATTATTAGTAACGAAAATATTTTTTGTTGGTTTATATGTGTATGATGAAATCCATGTTTACTGACAAAAATCTAATACTTCCAGAGGTACTTGTATTTAAGTAAACTGAACTCTAAATTTTCTCTCGCATATGGAATCTTTTGTTGTGCAGAACATTTGCACAAGTAGCTCTTTCCAATTAGTAAAATGTACAATCCTACTTGCACAATGGAGGAGATTTTATAATTCACACATTTCAGCAAAGGATCCTAGCATATTAACCCTACAGGTAAATATGCAACTGCTTGTGTGGGACCTATGTGGATGTTTATACAGAAGAAACGTATGCTAGTGGGACCAGTTCTTAATGAAAGCTATAGAACTATTCATGTGCAGAAAACCCTCTAGCAAATTTATTTACAGATGTAAATTTAATCATTTCATGAAAACTGCCCCCTAATTTTTTGGGGAAAAGTTAAAATGTGGAATATGTTATGAAGAATGATACTGAGGCAGTCATATAACTAAAATTGAATCTGCGTTATCAAATAAGCATTACTGTTGTTGCCTGTATAGGACAAAACTTGATAGACAAAGGTAAGTAACTGGGAGACAGACATTTTAGACTTGGTCCTCACTAACAGGAAGGAATAGGTTGCAAAGCTGAAGGTTGAAGGCAATGTGGGTGAAACTGATCATGAAATAATAGATATCATAATTCTAAGAAAAGAAAGGAGTGAGAGAAGCAGAATAAGGGACAATGAACTTCAAAAAAGCAGACTTTCACAACTCCAAGGTATGTAAGCTCCTATGGGAAGAAAATCTGAGGGATAAAGTAGTTAAGAGCTGGCAGTTTCTCAAGGAGATTAAATGTGCAACAGTAAACTATCCCAAGCCAAAGAAAGATAAGAATAATAAGAAGCCAATATGGCTCCTTTAGGAACTCTTTAATCACCAGAAAATCAGAAAGGAGTCCTACAAAATGTGGAAACATGGACAAATTGCTTAGCAATATAAAAGAATAGCACAAGCATGTAGCGATAAAATCAGAAAGGCAGAGGCTCAAAATGAGTTACATCTAGCAAGGGACATAAGACAATAAGAAGAGGGTCTATAAATATATTAGGAGCAAGGGAAAGACAGGAAAGTGTAGGTCCTCTATTTAGTGGGGAAGGAGAGCTAAGGGATGACATCATGAAAGCTGAGGGATTTAAAGCCTATTTTACTTCTGCTTTCACTAAAAAGGCAAGTGGTGGCCAGATACTCAACACAGTACTAACAACAACGGGGAAGGAATTCAAACCAAAATACGGAACTAACAGGTTTAAGTGTATTGAGATAAATGAGAGATACTGAAGTTGGCAGGGCCTGATGAAAATCACCCTATAATACTTAAGGAACAAGCTGAAACAATATTGAGAACTCATGGAGTATAGTTAAGATCCCAGAGGACTGGAGAAGAGCATACATAATACCTCTCTTTAAAAGGGGGAACAAAGAAGGCCCAGGGAATTATAAGACAGTCATCCTAACTTTGGTACCTGACAAAATACTGGAACAGATTATATGCTTACAGATTGATTGTTTAATAGAAGATAATTGGGTTATATCTAATAGCCAACATGGATTTGTCAAGAATGAATCATACCAAACCAACCTAATTTCCTTCTTTGACAGGGTTATAGCCTGGGTGGGGGGAGCAGTAGACGTATATCTTGATTTAACAAGGCTTTTGACACAGTCCCATGTGACATTCTTATAGCCAATGTGGTGTAGATGAAATTACTGAAAGGCGAGTGCACAACTGGTTGAAAGACTGTATTCAAAGAGTAGTTATCAATGGTTTGCTGTCAGACTGGAGAGATGTAGCAGGTTGGGTCCATCCTTGGTCCGGTACTAGTCAATATTTTCATTAAGACTTGGATAATGGAGTGGAGAGTATGTTTATAATATTTACGAATGACACAAAACTGGGAGAGGTTGTTAGCACTTGTGAGGACAGGATTAGAATTCAAAATAAGCCTGACAAACTGGAGAATTAGTCTGAATTCAACAAGATGAAGTTTAATAAATACAAGTTGAAAGTACTACACTTAGAAAGGAAAATTCATATGCACAGTTACAAAAAGGGGAATAACTAGTTAGGTGGTAGTACTGAAAAGGACCTGCGGATTATCGTGGATCACCAATTGCATAATAGTCAATGTGATGCAGTTGCGGAAAAAGCTAATATTCTGGGGAGTATTAACAAGAGTGCTGCATGTAAGACCTGGCTTTTAAATGTCCTGTTTTTATTCTGTACTGGTGAGGCTTCAGCTGGAGTACTGCATCTAGTTCTGGGTGCCATACTTTAGGAGAGATGTGGATAAATTGGAGAGAGTACAGAAGAGAGCAACAAGAATGATAGGCCAGGTTTTCTAATCCTTTTATGAGGAAAGGTTTTAAACAAACAAAACAAAAACCTGGGCATATTTTAGTCTTGAGAAAAGAAGACTTGGGATGGGGACCTGGTAACAGTCTTCAAATATAGTAAGGGCTGTTATAAAGAGGACTGTAGTCAATTGTTCTCTGTGTCTGCTGAAGATAGGACAAGAAGTAATGGGTTTAATCTGCAGCTAGGGTGATTTAGGTTAGATATGAGGAAAATCTTTCTAACTCTAAGGGTAGTTAAGTAGTGGAATAGACTTCCAAGGGATGCTGGGGAATCCCCGTCATTGGAGGTTTTTAAGAACAGGTTGGACAAACACCTGTCACGGATGGTCTAGGTTTACTTGGTCTTGCCTCGGTGCAAGAGCCTGGACTAGATGACCCGTCAAGTCCCTTTCAGCCCTACATTTCTGTGATTGAGAGATGGGCCTAGGTATTGAAACGTCCTTCTTTGTATGTATTTTGTACAGCCCTATGTCATACAAAGTAATTTTAATCAGTAACATATTTCTAAACCAACTTACAGCAAAAGTGTAAGAATTTTTCACTTTATTGTAGTGAAATAGTATGTTAAAGCTTCATTTAATCTAATAACAAAACAGTGACTTATAAACAAATTGATAAAAACGTTGACTCCACCGATGACAATAAGATCAAGGGTAGTCCACTCTGTTTTGCAGGTGGGATATTTTGGCTGCTCTAACAGCAACAGAATTAATGTGCACAAATGCTTCTCTACAAGTATTGATTGAAAAGATAGTGTCTAATAACTGCTCAGTCAGCCATACATTAAAGATCTCATGCAGAAAGTATGAAACCAAACCAAAAACTACAGGAGATGGAAGTCCTCTGAAGTACTACCTCAAGCTTTTCTAAGGGCTTGTCTACGCTTACATGCTAAATCGCAGCCACTGCATGGATTGCAGCGGCATCGGTTTAGCAGTTCTGGTGAAGACACAATAAGTTGATGACAGAGTGCTCTCCCATCGACTTCAGTATTCCACCTCCCTGAGAGGTGGAAGGTAAGTTGGCAGGAGAGCGTCTCCTGCCGACATAGGGCAATGTAGGCACCGCGTTAGGTCGGTGTAAGCTACTTTGCTAAGGAGGGTAATTTTTTTTCACACCCCTGAGCAACATAACTTACATCAACTTAAGTGGCAATGTAGACCAGGCCTAAGTTATGATTTTGCACTGGAACTAGTCCCCTGGTTAAAAATTGCATTACCATAGTTTCATTGTTAATATTCTGCTGAATCAGGTGTAAAGATCTGCCCAGCAAGGAGAGCTCATTAACCTGAGTTCTCCTCCCCCTGTGAATCAATGTGGTTTGGATCTGTGTGCTGAACGAAATCTGTTTCTGTTGTTTTGCTGACTTTGCTGTATTAGGTTGGCCTGCTGCAGAGCCGACATCTGTGACCTTCTGAGTCTTTTGTGTCCTTGTCCAGCACAGAAGACTGTATACATTTCCTATTGAATCAGGCCCTAGGTTTTTAAAACCTAATGTACTTTACTTAAGCCAGGTCCAATCACTTTCATTCCCTAGATGGCGACATTACTTACCTATAGGTGTTTTTGTTTGCATGCATTGAGGTTTTTATTTATTGTGCCCCTTTTTCTGTTTTCTTCTGGTGGGGTGCCATAGGCCTAGTCAGCTTTCATTCATTTGCAGTGGTTTTGTTGAAGTGTTTAAACTGAGAGCAGAATATAGGTCTCATAGCTTAGTGGTTCTTAACTTTTTACTAATGTGACCCACCAACTGCATTTTGTCAGGTTTTTTTGCAACCCACCCCGGGGCCAGATTCATGTGTGTGGCCCAAAATGGTAGGCCAGCATCCTTCTCTTCTGCCATCACCTCCTCACCCTACTAAGAGGGCACCAGCCACCCACAGCAGCCCAGCACGGCAATTCTAATCCTGGCCCAGCCCAGAGAGGAGGCCCTACAGGGACACGGGGGAGAGTTGGAAAGCAAGCCTGCCTCGCTCACCCTGCAGTAGCAGGAGCTCCTGACCTGCAGGGCTGGGCCTGCTCCCTTCATTGCAACCTGACACATAAGGTCACACCGCCACTCAGGTTTGACCTGGCTGTGGCAAAGGGTACTTTCTGTTTCAGTAACATACCATGCCAGAAAGCCCTTGCATCTATGCTAGATTTTGTAGGTCCAGTATTTCAGTTGTGGCTTCAGGATAGAATGGAAGGGACTGTGCTACTCCTACTGCCAAGGGCCTGTCTTAAACCACTCTGGATGGCTTGCTGGATGGAAAGAGAGGGTTGGTTCTCACCAAGCAAGTCCCCCTTTCCTGAAAGTTGTGTGTTTTGATGGTTGGTAGAACTACATGGTGAATTGCCTGCTGAGTGCAAAGGTAGCAGATCTCCTGATACATCTAGATAGGTTGTAGTAGTGCTTCGGAGGAACCAGTGGTCATGGTACATGTAGATACCAGTGACATAGGGAAAGGTAAGAGAGACGTGTTGGAGGCCAAATTTAGGCTGCGAAGTAAGAGATTAAAAGTCCAGGATATCTATGGTAGCATGCTCTGCAACGCTTCCAGTTCCATGCGCAGAGCTAGGAAGACAGACTGTAATGCAAGGTCTAAATGCGTGGATAAGATGACAGTGTAGGGGGAAGGGATTTAGGTTTATTTGGAAGTGGGGAACCTTTTGGGGAAGGAAGAGCCTATACAGGAAGGATGAGTGGGTTCCACCTTAATCAAAATGGATCCACGCTGCTGGCACATAAATTTAAAATGGTTGTAGAGGATTTTTTTTAAACTGGTGGCCAAGGGAAAACCAAAAAGTGCAGAGGAGCCCAACGTTTCAGGTGAAGACATCCTTTGATGAATTTATTGAAGAGGGAACTCTGTGTCCTGGCATAGAAGTTGATGGTACAGGTAGGACCTAGTGAGCAACAGTCACATAAGTCTCATTTAAACATAACACATGAAGGCAAGCAACTAACTATTGACAAAATGTACAAGTGCTTATATACAAAGGCTAGAAGCTTAAATAATAAGATGGGTGAACTAGCACGCCTCGCATTAAATGAGGATATTGATATAATAGGCATCACAGAAACTTGATGAAATGAGGATAATCAATGGGACATAATGATACCAGGGTACAAAATATATAGGAATTACAGGGTATGTTATGTTGATAGACCAGTGGCACTGTTCTTTTTTTGTGTTTTTTGTTTTTAAAAGTATATTCAAATAAGGTGAAAATCTTAAATGAATCAAACTGTACAGTAGAATTTCAATGGATACAAATTCCATACTTTAATAATTAATAGAGCAATAGGAATATGTTACCGACCACCTGACCAGGATGGTGATCGTGACTATGAAATGCTAAGGGAAAACACAATAACAGATTATTTCAACTATCCTTATATTGTCACCTCAGGCTGTGATGCAGTCATAAAGTTTGTAGACACCATAAAGGGCTGCTTCTTGGAGTACTCTACTCCTGGAACCCACATCGTTGATTTAGTCCTAAGTGGAACACAAGATATGGTCCAAGAGTAATTGTAGCTGAACCGCTTGGAAATCGTGACCGTAATGTAATTAAATTTAACATCCTTCTAGGGAGGAAGGTACCAAAAACAAATAGTGAAATGTAACTTTAAAAATGGAACCTACACAAGAAGGACGCTGCTTAAATGAAGATTAAAAATAGCAGTCACAAGGGTAAAATGCCTTCAAACAGTATGGAGACTACTAAAAACATAATAGAGGCTCAGATTAAATGTATATCCCAAATCAAAAAAGATGGTAGGACCACCAAAAGAATGCCACAGTTGCTGAACAGCCCAGTGGAGGCCGTTGGAGGCTAAAAGGCATCCTTTAAAATTTGGAAGTCAAATCCTAATGAGGAAAATAGGAAGGACCACAAACTCTGGCAAGTAAAATGTAAAAGTATAATAAGGCAGGAAAAGAGAGAATTTGAGAAGCAGTTTGCTAAAGACACAAAAACTAACAAGATATTTAAGTCCAAAGCAGACTGCAAGGTGTTGGAGGGATCTCACAAAACTGGGTGACTGGGCAACAAAATACAGATGAAATTCAGTGTTGATAAGTGTAAAGTTATGCACATTGGGGGAAAAAAAATAATCCCATCTGTACATACACAATGATGGGTTCTAAATTTGCTGTTACCATCCAAGAAAGAAGTCTTGGCACTACCCTGGATGGTTCTCTCAAAAATTCTGCTCCATGTGTAGCAGTAGTCAAAAAAGACTAACAATATATTAGGAACTATTGGGAAAGGAATAGAAAATATTGTAATGCACTATATAAATCCATGATGTGCTCACAGCTTAGAAAAGAGACAACTAAAGCAGGATAGGATAGGTGTATAAAATCATGAATGGTATGGAAAAAATGAACGGAGAAGTTATTTACCCTTTCACACAATACAAAAACCCGAGGACACCCAATGAAATAAATAGGTTAATACACATAAGAGGAAGTACTTTTCATGCAATGCACAACTAACCTGTGGAACTCATTGCTGTGGGATGTGATGGTCAAAAGTATAACTGGTTCAAAAGAGAACTGGATAAATTCATGCAGGATAGATCCATCAATGTTTGTTTGTCAAAATAGCCAGGGGTGCAAGCCCATGCTCGGGGTGACCCTCAGTCTTGGACTACCAGAAGCTCGGAGTGGAAGATCGAGGCAGATCACTGCATAATAGCTCTGTTCTGTGCACAAGCTCTAGCATAACAAGAAGATACCAATATTTTATTCCAGAGGAAGCCTCTATAACTGTTAAACTAAACTCCCTGGAGTAAGGGCCATGTCTTATGTTTTTTCAGTGCTTAGCATGCTGACAGCACTCCCTAATTGTTAGAAAATAAACAGGGAAATATGGGTTACAGTGATTCATACTTCCTTCTCACATTCTGTTTCAAACACAAGTGTTGCTTTTGTGAGATGAATACCGCCTGATTTCTGTTGCCATGTGATTCACCTGCATCAAGATTGAGATCCTTTTTTTATTAAATAATCTTGGAAACAAGATAAATGTACTTTCCTTTTGTGTAGAACGTAATTGATATCTGTTTTTACGAAGAGCGTTTAAAATCTCTCACAGGAGGAATGCATTATCTCCTGTATAAAGGCAATACAGTGCTGAGATATTCCTCCTTAATTTTGGTCAGAACGAACAAAAGTGTCTGTGTTTGTTCCTGCCTAATGCATCACAAATCTGCTGACATGCTAACCTTGGAGTCTTGGCTGGCGTTAATCAGGCCTGTGCACCGGCAGGAAAGATGTACCTAATGCACTCCATCAGTGCAGTTTGCATATGGAAGTTCTCACAGGGGAGCTGCCCTGTGCCAGCTGAGGGTTACCTGCCCACTGCAGTTATTGTATGTAATTATCGAACCAATCTGTTCAGCCCAGCAGGGTTTAGATGGTAATCATGAAGCAACACTTTGGAAAGGAAAGATGTAATGTGCTCTCCCCTTCTCCTATCAGCTATGTGAAGTTGTAACGCTTTTAAAGATATTTTAGGAAAGCAGTACATTCTTATTCAGTTACTAGAAAAGCAAATTAAACTTTTCCAATGTTTAGCAAAGTTATGTATGTGGGCCAACACATCCTTTACAAAATGATGTGACTTTAAAAAAAAAAAAAAAAGTTTCCATAGCCACCTTAAGAATACTTTGCAACAGTGGGATTAATTGTAATACACAGATAACAGTGCTATATATTCAGAAGTTTTAAGATTATGTCTTGAATAGAGTTCAGCATTCCCTTGTAGCTCTCTTTGGAAGAGACCCTGTAGTTGCCATTAGGAAAAAAGAATGTGCTGTCTCTGGGTGTTGGATACTTTTTAGCTGAGCAAAAACAGGCCTTAAGCCTTTGGATTCAGATAAAGTTTGACTTAATACGGTATATGTTAATTACTAAAAATGAAATTAATTTTAATGTTGGGTAAGAACATTTTCTATATTATTTTAGGGTAGTCAGATTGATCCTTTGATGATTAATTTTAAATTATTACTAAAATTAGAGAGGCCTTGATTTAGAAATGTGGATTGTTATAATTTAAAATAAAACATTCTTAAAATGTGAACGAATAGCTTTTTGTGGAAAGGTAAAACTGAACTGTTTACAATTGTATATTATAATCAGTACTGTGTCTAACTTTTAGATTAATATTTTGAGTCAATTGCCTTCTGCATATAGGGTATAGTGAATGTTCAGATCAGGTGTTGTGGAGATTGTGGGACAAATGAGGTTAGATGACTTAGAAACACAGAGTAACACATGTAAATAGCTTCTACCTCACTCTTATTTAGTCAGTCTACTTGGAATTTCTGCTGTTGTCTTAACCACTTTCTTATCTTTTTAACAGAAGAAAAGAAAGGCAGCGGCATCAGCAGCAGCCACAACAGAGGAAAGCACTGGAACAGACATGGAAGATGTGGAAAGTCCACGAAAGAAGAGACCTGCTCGTTGTAGTAAGTCAAGAGCCAGACTTCCATTAGTCTGTGCTATTCACCCCCACGCTGATGAGAATTAGTCCGACCTTTACATTTTTGGCTTTCATGGCAGATAACTTTAGGAAAATTGAGATTTAGATGTCTGTCTTGCGTACAGCAATTATATGAATATGTTTGCATGTCATATACAGCTGATGGGACTATTCGTTGATAAACATTGGTAGTTGCTCCTGGCCCCTTTTGCCATTGGTCTTTCTCCCCCTTGGTTTTCATTTTTCTCTCCCTGTCTTGTCCAATTCGCTGTCAGGAAACGCTGACTCCTCAGGACCAATTCATCACAGCATGTTACAGCCAGAGGCTAGCAGCAGCAGCAGCTTACAACAGTGAGTGATGTAAAGGAAAGGAGTAGTTTTAAGGATAGAGAATTATGAAAATAGAATTAAAATAATTTGGTACAGTTTGGCATAATTGCTTTTCTTAGAAAAAACTATAGACCAGTACAGGGATCTCAAACTCAAATTACCAGGAAGGCCGCACAAAGACTAATACATTGGCCTGAGGGCCGCATCACTGATGCTGCCCCCGCCCCCACTCCACCCCTTCCATGAGGCCCTGCCCCTGCCCTGCCTCTTTCCAACCCCTTCCCCAAAGTCCCCACCCCAACTCCGCCCCCTCCCTGCCCCTATTCCAACCCCTTCCCCAAAGCCCCATCTTTGCCCCACCTCTTCTCCGCCTCCTCTTCCCCGGAGCATGTGGCTCCCTGCTCCTCCCCCCTCCCTCCTGGAAACCTCTAAGTCCTGCCAAACAGCTGTTTGGTGGCAGGAAGCGCCTGGAGGTAGGTAGAGGAGCAGGGATGTGGTGCGCTGCGGGGGGAGGGGCAACGCACGGGAGCTTGTCAGGCCAAAGCAAATAGCTCCGCGGGCTGTGTGTTTGTGACCCCTGGACTAGTACAATAGGGTTACTGTAAATCAAGATTAAGATTCATTGGTAGAGCTGTCTGAGAAAATGTGTGTAGTGCATATTCATGCTATTTCTGGCTTTAGCCTACGCTATCTATCCCTCACACTGATGAGAAAAAAAATTCAACGAATTAGAAAAATAGTAAATGATTCTGAAGAATTTTTGTTCCAGATTATATTTTTCAAATAAAAGTGCAAAGCAGTGTCCAGGGTTAAGCACTATAAAAATAACAAAACAGTGGAAGTCAGAGGCACTTGAGTTTTTAACAAGCAAAACTGATTTTATGGCAAATGCAGAAGGGAAGGAAGGCAGGCAGGGGAAAAAGTGATGCTACACTTCAAAGTAGAATTATTTGTAATTTATGAATTGAGCCTGGTATAAATATCTAGATAGCATGACATGAACTACAGGGATCAGACTAGTTTCATACCCGAGTTTGACATTGTCCCTTCATGTTTCAGCTGTTTACATTACAGAGAAGTCTGACCATGAAAAAATGATTTGTGCAGTTTTAATATGAATGTTTCCGTATTGTTGACTTCCATTTATTTATAACTCTTTTTCAGTCCTTCAGTGCCTGGAAGGTTGTTAATTAAGTAGATTACACATTATGCAGGCAACAGAGGGATTTAGTTTTATGCTGAATTTTATGCTATAGTTTAAACAGATTTTAATTAAGACCATATAACACAATGTTTTATGATTTTTGTGACCACCAAATCTGTACACTAGCATTGGTTTGGCCACTAATCTGAACCCCAGGTACTGGCCTAAACCTGATCCAAATCTAAAAACTGCATTCTTCGTTCTTCCTAGTTAAAATATTTATGATATCTTCTCTGATTGATGCATATCCTTATTTCATTGCATTGCCTTCTAAAATTTGAGTTCAGTATTAAACAGTTCTTTGTATCAGTTTGGCTCTCTCTGAAGGTGCACATGCCTCCTGTGCACATGAGCTTGGAATCTTTTCGGAGTAACCGTGTCTGTCTGGGCCATACATGTCCTGTTTCACTTCATGCTTTCATGTGCGGGCTTAAAGGGCAGATTGGCTGCAACACTCCCTCAGTTCCATCTTACCATGTATGCCAGCAAGACAGAACCTGGCAAATGTCTGGCCTGCTATTCTTCCTTGAGCTTCAAACTCACTTCAAATTATATTATGAAGAAAACCCTCTTCAATTCCATGTTTCTAACTGATTTGGATGTTCCAAAAAATTTAAAACAAAACCCAGGTGGTGCCCCACTGTGGGTTGAGGGATTTCGTGCTAGCAGTCGTCATGGGGGATTTTTAACCCCCTATGGGTTTAGCTCTGTCCACTGTGAAATGATCTTGTGTCCTTAATTGGCAGGCACAGCCGATGACTTTTCTGTTTTGGGGAGGGACACATCCCCAATCTGTCATTCCTTCTTGGCCCACACTTGAAAATTCTGAGACAAGGCTCAGATTAGACCTCTTTGAGCAAGCCATGAAAGTCATGTCTGATCCATGGAGTCTGAATAGAGGAGACTATCCACAGCAAGTGCTGTAGAAAGCATGCACCTGACCACTTGTTCCAGTCAGAAGTCATCAAAAAGGGCACCAAGACCACTGGCATCAAGACTTAAGACAGTGACTACCCTGACACCTGTACTCTGGCATTGATGACCTGTGAACTGAGTGCTTTGGCACAGACTCCAGGACCAGGAGATTCATGTCATCTGCTTCACAAAGTGCCAAGCAGCAGACCCACACCAAGTGCAAATGCAGCTCAGAGTGTGTAGTGGGTTCATCCTTCAGGAGGACTTAAAACATTCCTCAAAGATGCATCTTCCAAGCCCTCCTTGATGTTGAGGGCTGGGAGCATGGTACTGACTTTGAAGAACATGCAAGAGATGGCGGTACTTGTGCTGATTTTGACACGGGAACCAGTATGGGTACCGAGATATGCCTTGGAGGTGCTGCCATCTCCTGTCTCCTTAGTACCAGGACAGACACCTCACCGGAGGCCCCAGCACTGGATTTACCCCAGCAGGACCACTGTTCCCAGAGGATGTACTTCTATTCACCATTTCCAACTCACTTCTTCTCCCCTACATCATGCAAGGAACCCTCTCCTGTCAGACCATAAAAGGATCTGAGAAGGAGTTCCAGAAATGTTCAATTCTGGGCACTTGTGTGACTGGCAGGGGACAAGTCAACAGCGATCTGGCCAGTATCCTTAATGTTCCACATTGGCCTTTGTGGGCCTACTGATGTTCACCTTCCTGTGTGTCAAGTAGCAGACTATGGTCGCATGTGTCCAGGAAAAGGAGGAGGTTTTGATCATCATCGACCTGAATGGCCAGGCCCCTCACCAGAAATGGAGGAAGCCCCTCAGAAGCAAGTGGAGACTGCCCTCCCCACTGAAGGAGTCTTCAAGTTCTCCTAAAAAGACAGTCATTTCAGCCTCTACACCAGCTGTTGATGAGTCTAGAGCCTTCCAAGACCTGCTCTCAAGAATAGCTGAAACTTTGGATTTGGAGACACTGATCCAAGAGAACACACACACAAGTTGTTCATCATTCACAGCTACTTAGTGCTATCAAGAATTTCTCTCCCAATTAATGAGGATGTTCTGGACACAGCAAAGTAGAAAGGTACCAACTACCACCTAAGGACTTTTGAACGCTTTTATGTATATCCTGCACCAGGATCATTAGCAGTATTTGTGGTCCAGGAAAAAGAAAACAGGTCCACTAAGGGGATTCTGAAAGATAAGGATTTCGAGAAATTGGACCTTTTTGGTCATAAATTGTATTCATCTGCCTTGCTCCAGTTCTGTATGGGATTCTGAGAAGTCCAGTTAACTATAGAGGACTTAGTCTTCAAGGGAATGGAGCTGTTCTGCAATAAGACAAATGAGGCACTCCATTCTTTCAAGGATTTGAGGGCAGTGCTGAGGTTCCTAGGGATTTCAAGCCATTTCAGTACCAGCTACTGCAGTGGCATAGAACTCTGTTGTACCTTACAGTCACCAACCAGAATACGCACACTGATATACCAGGAGATGGGATGGTAGTCATCCGTTATCCTTCTCCATTGCACACCAGGCTCCATCCCAAAGGCAGCAGGTTGGATGGGAGCATCAAAAGCCATGTCCGGATCCAACCCAGAGATGACCATCAGAAATTGCTTTTGCCCCTTTCCATTGAGTTTGCTGGCTTTATCTCTGACCACATAGATGGTGGACATTGTAGCCGAGAGGCACTCTATCCATTTTCATTCTTTGCTTGCTCCCCACTATCCTCCCAGTCCCTCTTCAAGGACCCTTCTCATGAGAAGCTATTACTAAAAGAAGTGGCCTTGTTGTTTCATCTGTGAGCATGGGAGAAGTTTCTTAGGAGTACAGGGTAAGAGGCTTCTACTCCCTGTGTTCCTTTATTCCAAAGAAAGGGTTCTTCATCCTATTCTAGACCTGAGGAGACTGAATATGTGCGTTGCCTCAGATTCAGCATGGTAACGCTTGCCTCCATCATTCCATGTCTTCAGGCTCAAGCCTGGTTTGTGGCTTTTGACTTATAGGACCTGTACTTCCATGTTGCCATCCACCCACCCTATAGGAAGTACCTGAAATTTGCAGCAGAGCCAAATCACTTCCTGAACAAGGTACTGCCTTTTGGACTCTACAGCATGAAGGATCTTTATGAAATGCCTTGCAATGGTGGCAGCATGTCTGAGAAAGAAGAACATCCACATCAATCCATACGTACATGGCTGAGTGAACGGAGAGAGGTCATATCAGGAAGCTCTGACATGCTTCAGTTGTGTCTTATCCTTGTTTCCCCAGCTGGGCCTCTTGATACATTATGAAAAATCATTAATTATCCCATCTGAGATATCAGCATTCATAGGGGCCAAGGTCAGTTCCAGGACAGTGAGACAGCTTACCTGCCAGAGGACAAATTCTCTAATCCCTTTAGGAGCCGTTAACTGTTACATAGGGGTGGGGCTACTCAGGGAGAATGGGGGTTTAAAAAGTCAGCTCCTAAGCAACTAGAGGAGCTAACGAACAGGAGCAGCTAATGGGGGGGTTTTGTGAGAGAGTTCTCCAGGGGAAGGAGGAGCAAATATGTGACCCTTGGAGTGAGTTTGTTGTTTGTTTTTGTGCTTGCTGCTTGATTAAAGTGTAGAGTGTGGTCTGTTTTGGGGGGCCATTTGCTGAGCCTAACAGCCTGCTAGGCAAGGCTGAGAGCGTCTAAATGAGTCTTTGATCCCTTAGCGCTTCAGGATCCATTAATCAGGGGGCAGAGCTACTTGGACTACAAGGGGTTTAAAAAAACAGCTCCTAAGCAACGGGAGCAGTTAACGGCACATGAGCAGTTACTAGGAGTTTTGTGAGGGGGTTTTAGAGAGGGAGTAGGAGAACCAGATGACACCTGATTAACAATCTCTGAATTTAGGCAATAAATGCCCCCTCCCCTCCCAAAAACCCCAAGAAAAACAAACCAAAAAGCTGCAGAAGTGTAAAGAATGCATGTAGAAGTACAGCAGCAGAGTGGGGGTATCCAGTTCATTGCACTGAATGCAGCATGTATGATTACCTCTTTTGTAGGCAGTTGGCATATGTGTGCATTCGGTGCAGGGCGCTTATGGCCCTCAGAGACCAAGTACGGGCTCTGGAGACCAGAGTGGCTGAACTGGAAGAGCTAAGGGAGACAGAGGTACATATGAGACTTGTCGTACACCCCTAATCTGACAACCTCTGTGTTGTTGAGGAGGATGAAAGTCTTGGGGAAGGAGAACATCAAACTAGAGCAAAGGGAAACTATCCCATAATTGAGACCCTCCTTCCAGATGAAGTCATGCTGTCCTTTTTCACTGAGGACTCCTCTCTGGATAAGGAATCCCAGTTATTAGGAAGAGACAGATAATAGTAATGGGAGATTGGATCATTAGAAATATAGATAGTTGAGTTTGTGATGACCAGGAGAAGCGCATGGTGAATTGCCTGCCACGTGTGAATGTTGCAAATCTCTCGAGACATCTAGACAGGCTTATGTGCAGTGCTGGGAAGGAACTGGTCGTCGTGGTACATGTAGGTACCAATGTCATAGGGAAAGGTAGGGGAGAGGTCCTGGAGGCCAAATTTAGGCTGCTAAGTAAGACATTAAAGCCCAGGACCTTCATGGCTGCTTCTAGTTCCATGCGCAGGGCTGGTTAGACAGGCAGAACTGCAGGGTCTCAATGCATGGATGAGACGATGTAGGGATGAGTGTTTAGGTTTATTAGGTGGTCGGGAACCTTTTGGGAAAGGAGGAGACTATACAGGAAGGACAGGCTCCACCTAAACCGAAACAGAACCAGATTGCTGGCATGTAGAATGTAAAAGGTCGTAGAGGAGGTTTTTTAACTAAGGGCAGGGGGAAGCTGATAGTTGCGGAGGAGCACATGTATTATAACAGAGGCTCTATTAATGGGGATTTTCTGTATCCTAGTAAAGAGGAGAGGGTAGAAGTTTATAAAGTACAGGAAGGAACTGAAGAAACAGTCAAATGAAAGAGTCCCATTCAGTTTCAAAAGTGACAAATGTAATAAATGCTTATATACAAATGCTAGAAGTCTAAATAATGTTAGGCAAACTTAAGTGCCTGCTATTAAATGAGGATATTGATCTAATAGACATCACAGAAACTTGGTGGAATGATGATAATCAATGGGACATGGTAATAGCAGGGTACAAAATACATTGGAATGACAGAGTAGGTTATGGTGGTCGGGGAGTGCCACTATCTATGAAGAAAAGCATAGAGTCAAACAGAGGAAAAATCCTTACATAAATCAAATAGTACCACAATCTCTCTAGATAAAAATTCCATCCTTAAATAATAAGAGTATAACAGTAGGAATATACTACCAACCCCACCTGACCCAGGATGATAATGGTGATTGTGAAATGTTCCAGGAGATTAGAAAGGTTGTAAGGAGAGAGAACTCAATAATAATCGTGGATTTATATTGTCTCCATATTGACTGGCTACATGTCACCTCAGGAAGGGATGCAGAGTTAAAGGTTCTAGACCACATTAATGACTGCTTCTTGGAGTAGCTAGTCCTGGTACCCAAAAGAGGAGAGGCAATTATTTGATTTAGTCCGAAGTGCAGCACAGGATCTCGTCCAAGATGTGACTATAGCTGAACTGCTCAGTAATAGTGACCCTAATGTAATTAAATTTAATATCCTTGTGGGAGTGAAAGTACCAAAGAAGCCCACCACAATGGCATTTAACTTCAGAAAGAGGAACTACACGAAAATGAGGGAACTAGTTAAATGGAAATTAAAAGGTTGTCACAAGTGAAATGGCTGCAAGCTGCATGTAAACTTTTTAAAAACACCATAATAGAGGCTCAAATTAAATGAATACCCAAATTAGAAACATAGTAGGAGCACCCAGAAAGTGCCACCATGACTAAAGAGAGTAAAAGAGGCAATTAGAGGCAAAAAGACATCCTTTAAAAATTGGAAGTCATATCCTACTGAGGAAAATAGAAAGGAACGTAAACTCTGGCAAGTCGAGCATAAAAGTATAATTAAACAGGCCAAAAAAGAATTTGAAGAGCAACCTGCAAAAGTCAAAAAACTAACAGCAAAATTTTTTTAAAGTGCAGTCAGTGGGGCCACTTGAATGATTGAGGTGCTAAAAGTGCACTCAAGGAAGACAAGGCCATTGTGGAGAAGCTAAAAAAATTCTTAGCATTTTCAACTGCCTCTTTCAATTAAAAGGAACTTAGCTTTTGGTTTCTTTGTGGAGCATAGCTCTACATAAAATAGGTACTAGATTATTGTTTTACGGCTCTTTAGGTGAGTTTTTCTTCATTCAGCCAAGACTTACACTTATCCAACATTAAGTAATATGGACATGGATTTTGGAGACTATTGGTGACCCACAAGGTACTGTGGAAGGCAGATCATGTGATCCTCTTCTCTCTTGGGTCTGTCTTTGGCTCTACTTGCTTTCTTTTTGAAAAATAGCAATATAAATCTATATCAGGGCATGTTCCAACTGTTAACTCATGGGCTGTGGGAAGAAATTCCTTAAAAGGACAAGTTTTTTCCATAATTATGTTTTACTGGGTTTCTTGCTGCTTCCTTTGAAACACTTGGTATTGGTCACTGTCAGAGACAGGATACAGGAGTAGTAGACATTCCATTGTCCTGATCAGTATAGCAGTTTCTATGACTGTTGTCCAAAAGATTGAGCTCCCCAGCATCCATTTTGTCCTTACCTTCGCTCTCCTCAAAAAGGCTTTGAGAACAAAAGGGCCTTGCAGCATGGCCTGATAATCAATTTTGTTTTTGGCAAAATGAAGCAGGAAGCAAAGTTTACAGTCAAGGGATTTTAACTCAGAATGCTCCATCTCCAGCATCCTCACAGTTAAACCTGTTAAACCTGTGGGGTTGTAGTCTGTAGTGCCTCAAATGATCTGGCTTTGTAGGTTAAAACCAGCACATTCTAATTACATTTGGAAATTAATAGAAAGCCAGTGCAAGTTGCAGAGCACAGAAATATTGTGCTCACTGCAAGAAATAGTTTCTAACAAACTGTCTGCCGTATTCTGCACCAACTGTATTTAAATGTGATAGGAAGCAATTGTCTTTCTTTTTATGACCTGACCTGAATTTATCTGAGGAGTTTAAAGAGTGGTTCGAATAGAGAAAAAAGCCCCTGGTGTAAGAGGTGTCTTACGTTAAAGACCCTTGTAAGTGGAGGAAGGTTGTTTAACTCACTTGAGTCAGTATAAAACTCAACACTTCTTTGTAGTTTGTCCTGGTTAATGTCTTCCCTACACATTTTTAAAAGTGGTAAATATATTTATTGAAAACTGGTTTTAATATACTGTTATAGGAAAAAATTAGACAATAGTTATTTCCAGTATATGAAATATAGGAGTCTTTTTACTCTGTATGTTTGGGAAAATAGGTTTTCTATCAGTCCCCTTATTCTAAGAGCTCTCTGAGACACTAATGGCTTAATTCAGTTTAATTTAGAACAGAGAACAGAGCTAGCTCTTGTTGGACCTAATAAAATGTGGAAACCGTTTTGTATTTACCTTCTATTCAAAATTAATAAGGGTAGCATTTTGCATATGATCTGATCCTGTAACCAAGTGCAAAACTTCTGGGGAAAATCTTCCATTGGTCAATATTTTGTGTAATAGAAATTTATGTTCAGCTGAATTGTTTCATAATAATAAATTAATAGTGTTCTCTCTTTTGTTAAACCATAGTTAGATATATTGCAGAATGCTGAGTGGGTGTTGCAGTACTTGCAGTCCAAACCTGGGTTTAAGGACCTGGAAGTGAAATGTACTGCTAGTGATGGAAGAGGGGCGGGATACTGTACTGACCCACTGAAGCACTTACAGTGAAATGAAATCTTCTCAAGATTTTATTAAGAACTATATTTAAATAAAATTTTTCTGATTGAATTCACTGCCTAATGGAACGGTTGATTTAAAAAAAAAAAAAAACCATACTATATATGGTTATTGACGTATGTGAGTATGTCGAATTGGTTGTTGGGATGACTTCAACAAAATAATTGAAATACAGGTTTTCCTTTACAATTGTAAAAGTAGCTTGATTTAAGCTACTTAATATTTTTATTTCATTTTGTAATAAAACACTCGAAACCCCAACCTCAGTCCTATGGCATGTACAGCATAGGATCATGGAATCATACATTGTTTATGTCCTGCTCCTTTTCCCTTGATATCCTCACCTTGTGAAAATTCCAGACTACCTGTGTTATGGTGTCTTCTACCAGGAAATACAGAAGCAAAGAACAATGAAAAGCAGAGTGTGTAAAAACAGACTCTATTCCTCAGTCCTTTTAGTTTTTCTTTGCTTCTTCCTTCCTGGAATCATGGAATTCATTTTTCCACTCTTTTTTTTTAATTCAATTCCTCCTTTTCCTTTAATGATTTGTGAAAAGCATTAGATGACCACAAGAGAAGATGACTAAATATGGTCTCTTGATCCTACTTTGATTGTATAGGTTTCCAGTGCCTCAACAATCTTGGAGAAACATCGCACTCCAATGCTTCCTATGTTAATTGTGCAGGCTCTCCTTGCAGGAAAATTTTTGGGGAGAACGCTTCAGGGGAACATATAACTTTTGTACTCCCATTCTTTAAAGGAAAAAGGGCTCTATCACAGATCTTTATTCCTTCTGCCCTATTAATTTGGTTGCAGCTGGTCAGTCTTAATGATATGTCTAGTTCTGGTGCTGTTTTTAGGTCCAGTGCTGCTTTGGCTTTAGCTCTCCCTCAGTCTTTGCTGCTTGACTCCAGGTGCCCTCAGTGCCCGCTGCCTCTGTGTCAGAGAGAACAGAATGTGTGGTGATATGCACATCTGGCCTTCTCTTGCACATAAAATGGCTCCTCTTGTAAGACTGCGTGTCTCAGGCCTGTTCAGTTCAATCTACCTTCTAGACACCTTGCCCCTGATTGGGAGCAGCTTTCATTACACCACTGAGTCGTTACTGTCAATGCAGGGAGTTTCCCCATGGTGTATTTTCAGGAAAAGTGTTGCAGTTTGTTCAACAATATTACAGCAAGATGCCTTGGATGTTAAATTTCTTAATCTGTTATGACAGTGAGGTTTACGCTTATGTCAATAGTGTTCCCCTCCCCTCTGTCCCCTTTTAGGCTCTTAGAAGATAGGTGTTTAGGACTTCATGACAAAGAAACTTCTTCCCACCTCTTTGTTTTGCTTGATTTAAAAATCCTTGAGAAATGAACTCATGAATGGGGAGCTTGAGAACTCCTGTATTCCCCACAACCAAAAAGTTTATTTTTCCACTTAACAGCTTCATGCTGGGAGGCCCTCTCTAATATTCAGGTGAATGGATGAATGGATTCTCTTTACAGCATTCCATCCATCCAGCCCTTCCTTTGAGCAGAAGAAAATATCCCATTTCTCTGCCTTCTTTCTGTGTAAGGGGCTCATTGAATAATGGAGTGTTGCACGTTAAGGAAACGGCTCAGCTAAATCTGGTATGGGATTTTAGTATCTGTCACTGAAAGGGTGAAGATTAGTTTATTTTTCCCTCCAGAAGGGGTGGGTTACTCAGACACTGCTGTTTACCCTTCATCACAATACAAGAGTAAGAAGAACCTCAGTGAAACCGAAAGGTAATAAACCGATAAAAAGTGTTTTTTTAATAGAACACTCATCCTGTGTAACTCATTGCCACAAGATTATCATTAAGTTTAAGAGCTTTGTAGGCTTCAAAAAAAAATTAGACACATGTTTTAATGAGAACATCGACAATTACATGAGATATATTTTTTAAAGTTTGGAAGAAATATATACTGTCAGTTAGCAGATGGGCTACTGAAATAGATGGCCACTATTCTGATCCAGTATGGCAGTCCATTTGGTTAATTCATGGGCTGACAAAGCCACCTTACTTGGTAACACTGGCTTCTTCTGGTGAGCAATCAGCCATTCTCTTAAAATGACTTCCAATGAAGAACACAAGCCCAGCTCAACTTAGGTTAGTCACACACACAACAGTAAGCAGTCAGAGGAACTGAGACAAAGTGGATAATTCTGCTTTTTTAAAAAGATCCAGAGGTATACAGTTCATTTCTTGTAGGAGCTCCAGGGAAGAAGTCAAGACCATGTTCGATAAGGCATTAGTAGAGACTGAAGAGCTGAAACAATATAGATTTTGGTTGGTCTCTGTTTTTGAAAAAGGTAACCTATGTTCATTCTTCTATTTTATTTTCCTGTCATGTGACTACCACTGGTACACACAAGTGTGTGGGCATGACCTTAGATCATGAGGAAGAAAGGTGTCAGAAGTGATTCTGCATCAATTTCTGCTCCTTTTACACCTGGCAGGCAGGTTATCCAGTTTGCTTCCTGCTTTACTTCAAACAGGAGCTGGAGTCTCTGCCTGAGAAAACATCTTGGCCCGTTTTGTCATATATGACTGAGCTTTTTATGAAGGAAAAAATGAAACTAAAAAATTTTGTCAGGAAATTTAAATCCTGTTCAGATGGCAATGTTTACCTTCGCTGTTACCGAAGGATTGTGAAGTAACTGATGGAGTCAGGGAGTAAGTGTGGGAGTTGTATTTAATTGTATATTGTGTATTTTTAAAGAGCTTATCAAGGATTCCCACAGCCTCGGATTGGGAGCTCCTCTTTAGTTGTAGAGTAGATACAAACTAATCTGAGGTATTATGCTTTTAAAATGCTAATAATATAAACTATCTTCTCATAAAACTTTCCTGCTATCTTTACTGTGTAAAGATAATTTACTTTAATTTTATTCTATTTTAAAAAACTACAGATTCAGAAGCCATGAAAACACGGAAGAAGAGTTCGCCGAAAGGCACAAGAACCAGACAAAGAGTCCAGAAGTAGAAGAAGTAGAATAATGTGCTCTTTTTCTTTGCTTCGCTTTGTTTGGCTACTGTAGCGCTGGAATCTTTGCTTCTCTTTTTAATGTTTATTTTTACAGGATTTGAAAAATGGCTGTGCTGCAGTTTGTACCTTGTTTGGCGGAATAAATGTTTTATTAAAGTGTATTTGTGTACTCATGTACAAAAATACTATTCATAAATGCAGAAATTTCAGGTTTTGAAGTGAGGTTGTTTTTAATATTTGCATATTTTTTATGCTTTTTGAAGAAACCTGAAGAGAAAATTGTGCCTCTTTTGCTCCTTTAGGATGTAGCAAGAAAACCTGAAACTGTAGACAAATGATTTTTTTTCTGCTTGTTGTTACCTTAAAAAAAGCAATGTCACATCCGGTCTTCCTTGTTTTTGCATGAAGACTTTTTGGAGGCATGAAATATAGACTTAGCATTAACTGAAGGGGAGGGAAAGGGATTTTTGATCATTGCATAGACATCTCTTTTTTTTCAGGTATTTCTCAAGTGTTTGAATTAAATAAACATTAACCAAAACAGATTTAAACAGTAAATAAAAATCACTTTCGTTCTCAAGCGTGGCGTACACAACAAAATTTAACAGCGTGAACATAGTTTTGAGCAATCATGTTAGCTGTTTCATCTTGCAACTAAGCTGTGTTCAGTTAGTAGTGCATTGCTGAAAACCATTTTTTGACATGTCTAAATTTCATAAGATATTTACTTAATCAAGTTTCATATGAATGTTATTTGTCTTTGTATCAGTTCTCCAGTTATTCATTATCTTCCAGGAGGGTGAGTAGGCAAGACCAGAATTTCTGCCCCCAGGAATCAAACACACCTCAGGTTTTCTTTTTATATCCTAGGGAAGCAAGAAAGGGTACAAAATTCAATTTGTCCTCTACTTGGACACCTTTTTCCAATAAAAACTTGGCTCTCATGCTTGTCACATTAGAATGATGCTTTACCTTTGCTTATAGGTGAGATGACATTCTCATTTGAAATTCCAATTTTTTAAAAAAGCACTACTTCTATGCTGAACTTCCTCATGGTAATTCTTAGCCCCAACAGGCATTTTTTGGAAAAATGGAATAAATGGGTATGCTTCATACTGAAAACTAACACTTTTTTGCATTTAGGTAATTCAGAAAAGACCCCTTAATTTGGCATGGACATAGTTCTCAAGAAGGAAATGGTGGTGTGATAAACTGCTTAAGTAGTAGTAATGAACAAATGAAATACTGTACTGTACATCGCCAATTTTTTCTTGCTGATTTAAATACTTGTATAAAGTAGTTATCCAGGTATCCCACACACTGAAATAAATGGGTATGTTAACACACACAGGTCAAAGGGTTCCTTGATTAGGTGATGCACCAGTTTTTCTTCTAAAACAAGGAAATTAATGTTTAAAATTGTAAGATTTTTAAATAGACCAGTGGAAGACCACCTACTGCCTTCTCACTTCTGGCATTATCAATGCGTGAGGGAAGAAATAAACATGAGGCTTTCCTAGGACTCTACTGTTCATAGAATTATGGGAACATGGCTAGATATTTCCAAGTATAGTATCACCATGTGTTAATACTTTGGCTACCTCAGATTTTACCCCTCAATGTCTGTCTAGTGAGCACCTTTCCAGAAGTGAAGGTAAGAGGCTGTGGCAGCCTTTACATTTCAGTATTTTTTCCAATTAAAGTTTACTATCAAAAGTTAAAGTGAAAGCTAAAGTAATAATTTAAAAGCACAGCACTCGAAAATCCCGCCAGAGAAATATTACAGGCAAGCAAATATAAATTATAATATCTGAATGTGCAAAGCTAGCTTTATTCATGTGTGTGTTCTTTATTGATTATTGAACATTTTAAAAAATTGAATGAAACACCTGTGAATTTTACTGGTATGCCAGATCTCTCTTCCATACCTTCCCAGTCGTCAAATACTGTGCTTCCATTTGATAATAACCAAGACCAAACTTACATTCACAGAGACATTTTATGAAGATATTTTAGTTTGTGCTAATTTCTTGATAACAAAAAAGAATGGTCTCTGAGGTGAGGTGTTTATTTCAAAGTGTTCTAGGAAGTGAAGGTGCTTCAGACCCTAGGTGAATGACTTCTTAGGCCCTCTCTGCTCTTGTTTGGTCACAAAAAAGCTAGATTGCAAAAGCACGACCAGAGGTCAAGAATCTCCCTAGGTGCTCCATATGAATTTACATGATGCTTAAAGTGTGGGCAACAGCAGTGGAAAGCTAAGTGGAAGATTGTGATGAAATAGTGTGATAGTTACACTTGGATGGCAAAAAGGTGGGGAAAATATACCACTTAGTTGAAGGAGTGGGGTGGTAGTTTTTGTTGACATCCCATTTGAGTGTAAAACCGGTAACATAAAGGAAGCAAGCTGCCTTTAGACTGCATTTAACTGCTCTTGATGACTCCAGTTGTGTGTAAATATTAGAAAACAGCAGGGTCCTACATTCCAAGAATCACTTGAGCAATGCCATGAAGACAAGTGTCCTTACTGGCATTGTAGTCATACTCCCAAGCTCTCCTGCTGTTTCTAATCTGTGCGCACAGCCGTGAAAAAACTGGACTGACATTTACAGGCACAGCAGGGAGACACTTGAGTAGGGAATGTTAAAGACTCCACTACCTACGTTTCAAAGTGGCCACCATACATGATAAATCTTCACGGGAGAACTAGTCTGCTCTTCAGCTGATGGTGTAATGAGGATATCGATAATGAAGCGGAGAACTCTTCTTTTAGTGCTGAACATTTAGCAGACAGATCGTTGGGGTTTTTTTTTTTTGTAATGTAAAATATCTGGAGGGAGAATCTAATTTGGGTGCAGGATTTTTTTAGATTGTGCTAGCTTGATGGTCTTACCTTTTCCTGGCTGTTTTACAGGAATATTTCCCAGTAAGGTCCGACATCCCAGAATGAAATCGTTCCTGGAATCTGCTGATATGTAAAAAAAGAGTCAGTTGCTTTCGTGAGTAGAGTTTGACAGACTTTATTCACTGTTTTGTCCTAGTGAGCTGCCAGATTTGGGATGCCATAATACCAGTAATGCAATTAGGTTTTCTGCACATTGTCTGGTTGACTTCTCAGTTAAGAGTTTCTTTCCCTTTGGGAATAAGACTAGACAGACTGTCATTTGCTATTACTAATTCTGCTTAGCATTATCACTGGAGCTTTTTTTTGTAATTAGCTATCTTAGTTGGCTCTTAAATTTTAATAGCCAATTGAAGCTACGTTTTAGCCAAGTTCCATATCTAAATTGCATTCAGTCCATTAACAAAGTTGGTTAAAAGGCTATTAAAACAAAAGCCAATATATGGTGGTTAGCACTTACATGTTTGCAGTGGAAGCAATGCCAGCTTTCAATGAATTTTCTGAAGAATCATGTACTTCCTTCTAGTGAGGGAAATGCACAAAGAATGACCAAACTTAGTTTTGGAAACAAAGGCTGATTTTACAAACTACTTTTGAGGCCAGGAAAAAAAAAAGGTGTTTTTATCTTGGGTGGAGGGGGTATTCAGGAGGGGGCAGTTAATGGTCCTGCTTAGATTTGACAGTTTTTTTGAAAAGCCAAATAAATGAAATGTTCCCCCCCCCACCGCCCCGCCCCATTTTAGCTGATCAAAATTATTAGCAAAACCATCTGAAGCACCTTCTGGTAGAATTGTAAGCTTGCTGAGTTTAGTTTGTAAAACATCCTGCCAGACATTTAAAAAAACTGTAGGCATGCCAGCACATAGGCTCAGAGTGCCACTTCTCTAATTGAGAGACCCTATTATATTTTTTTATTCTGAAGACCTTTGCTGGATACCTTACCTCCCTTAGCAATTTAATGTAGCATGTTTCTAGATTTTTATCCATTGTAGCAGTAGATTAAATTGAAGAAGATTTTGCTTTTTCGAGTTTATAACTTGCGATTAGGACATGGTAGGAGATGAACAGCTTTTGGATCATTCCGTAACCAGTAACTGTTTCTTGGCCATTACCACTTAAAAAAAAGTGGAAGGATGGTTGGGCTAGTGTGAAATTAAGGCCTTGGTCCCCACTATAACTTAACACTGAGTTTCAGTTACTGGCATGGTTGTCTTAAAATATGATTTGACCACACTGTACATGTATAATGCTAGGTTAGTAACCATGACATTTAAGTTTTGCTTTTGCCAGAGGTTGTATTCCATTGGCACAGTATTTGTTTTTTTTGCAGTGTGGGCAGAACCCCTTAACTCTTCTTTGAGTGTTTGCTCATGTCCATTACAGTGTAGGTGTGTGCGTGCCATGTGCACTGCCGCTGGAAAGATTTTCCCTCAGTGGTATCCATCGGGTCGGCTCTGTTGTCCCTTGAAGATGCCCCCTCGTGGCGCTGTATATAGGGGCCTGCTATTCCCATGTAACGATTTTGGCTGATTCTTCAATCTGTTATGGTTCCTTTCAATGGCTGTGGCCCTCAAAGGGACAGATTAACTAGCCATCTGTGGAGGAATCCCTGGCTGGCTCTGCTGCCTCTGGACCACCTTGTCTCTCAGACATTTTTGTCCTTTGGTTTATTGCAAAATGCCACCACTATGACCATGTATTTATTTATTTTGCCTGATGAGAGGTGCTAAAAAGGAGTTGCATCTTCACTGTGAACTAAACTGAGCTATACCAGGATGTGAGGTACGCTGATGTCCCTTCAGAAGAAACAAAAACTTTCATCGGATGTCACTGAACAGCTGAGGGTTTTCTCTGTTCACTTTACAACGTGTTAAGTTTGATGTCACCAGCTATGTGACCACAATTGTGCTCTTTCATTGTTGCCCATTTATTACCCTGCCTTCACCAGGAACTGTCCTTTCACAAGGAAATAATTCATACCCATGCAGGTTTCAGAGTAACAGCCGTGTTAGTTTGTATTTGCAAAAAGAAAAGGAGTACTTGTGGCACCTTAGAGACTAACCAATTTATTTGAGCATAAGCTTTCGTGAGCTACAGCTCACTTCATCGGATACCCATGCAGTTCATCAACCCAAATGTTTAAACTTTTTATGAATCCAACACATTAAGGCTTATGGGCAACATACAAAAAATAATGTAAGTATTTTCAAAATGGATAATAAGTTCCACAAATTCCAAAGCTACTAGAAAGTGAAACAAAAAGCCCTGAATTTTTGCCTTAACCTTCCAGGAAATTGTGGAAGATACTATGCAAGTCTTGAGCACTCTAATGGGTGCTCCAGGTGGACTCTGGCATATATAGAGAAGGGAAGAGAATTTTGGAGTAGGTGGTCTTTGATGGAAAAGGCTCCGCCTTTCATATTTTTGTCCTCTCTCTACCTTGGGAAGTCAGCAATTCCAGTTCTGCAGACCTCAGGTGTTGTAACAGATTTTTTGTAAGTAATGCTAGAAGAAAAAGTAGCGAGAATACACTAAGACAGTGCTGAAGTACAGTAGAAGCAAAAATAAAATATGTATTTTATTTAACTCATAACTTTATTCCATTTTTCCATCCACTCCAGACTGGACAGAAGTTGCACAATAATAATCCATATCCAGAATTTTTAAAATGGGGATAAATGCTACAATTACAAACTAAGCAAAAGAACTAGGGATTAATATGTTCATTAAATAGAACCAGTGCATACACAATAATGCGAGACACATCCAGGAAGGATACATTTAGAAGACAAAACAGCCCTGGAAGGGAAAGTACTTAGCTTTGTTCAGAGAGCATACTACAACATGCAGCTTTGGGAATTAATGAATTGCAGTGCAGAATATTAAAAGAAATTGCTTTATACCACAAGGAATGCATGATCTATGTCTTGAAAAACAAAAGGTACTCTCCTATCTCTCTGCAGGTAGAGGAGTGGAATGCTAGATGTGCTTCAAAGCAACAGTCTGCCTCCAGCAAACTTTTAGCTCCTGCCCATGCTAAACCCCAACAAAAGTAGTTTTACCAGTAAAACCAAATCCCTGCCTGAAAGCAGAAAAATCAATATAAAATAAAAGGACCTTTTCTTAATACAGCATGCCTACCACTCTGTCATAAAAAATTGTGTCCTTCTGAACTTTAAGGAGGACTCTACACTGGCAAGAATGAGAACCATAATTTATCACCAACACCCCCTGGTAGTACCAGTGATAGAAATTACAATGTAGGCTAAGTTCAGGTATAGAGCAGAAGAGTTGTGTAAATTAACTGGTTCACTGGCAGTTCTGAAAAATGTGGAATACAAATTATTTCAGGTCAACTGAAAATTTTCAGAATCTTAAGCAAATGAAAAACTCTGACAATTTCATTTTGGGTCGAACAAAACATTCTTGTTTTGATTTCAGACATTTTTTACTTTTCAATAAAAGCCATAGAAATCTAGACACAAAGGGGGATTTAAGGCCTCATTAACAAAACAAATGCTGGTGGCGGTGCTATGAAAACTTCCTTTTATGCCCATAACTCAGTGATTAGGGCAATTATCTGGCATATGGGGAACCCAGGTTTGAATCCCCATTCTGGAGAAGGAACTTGAACCAAGGTTATATGGGTAAAATTATCTAGTTACTTTGCTGTAACATGCAAATCCATACCCTATTTATGTATTCTCCAGTTCCTGTTACGGCGTTTCCCATTCTCCTTTTATCACCTCTTCCAAAATTAAAATCCAGAGGTATTGGCCTACTCCTTCTGATTTATCAGATGGCAGTCCTGACATCTTATATCATTCTTGCAGGAATAGAGGGTCTTTCAAGGAATTCTGCTTTTGATTTTTCAGAAGTGTTGAGCATCTGCGGCTGCTATTGACTTAAAATGAAGTGCTGGGAGCTCAGCAGTTCTGAAAATCAGGCATTCTGTGTCATTCAGTGGAATTCACCCTGAAGAGTAAAACTTCCTTTACACGGCGTTCAGAACCACAAAGATCCAAGAATGCATTCTGGTCTGGATATATTCACATACTCCTGTTTACATTAATGAGAGTTCTGCACATCTGTTGAGGGAATACAAGAACTTTTAAATATTTTAATAACTTTATAGTATGATATGAAAACTCTGCAGGAACAAAAATTGTATCCTCATCTTGCAGAGACACCCAGTAGATCCACCGCCACATTCTTTTGTTCAACAGCAAAGTCCTAAAAACAAATGGATATTTAATTAAAATCCCCCCCCTTCAATACAAGGCTATACATGAGTCTTGTATGTAGCACAGCAGTAAACTGAACTTCATGATACAGTTTTTAGTATTTTCTACCACATTAAATATTGCCCTGTAAGGTTAAGAGAAAATTCTGTTCTGTAGTCATGACAGGAAATGGCTGACATATTTAAAATTGTCCTTTTTTGCAATGAGGAATAGAATTTTCAGATAACTGTTCATGTGCACTGCAGTGAAATTAAATTAAGACAGCACAAATAAGAGTGTTTTTTTGCCATGAAGCAAGTATGTCAATGGACTGTTGGCCTGGATGGTTAGGTAAACTTTGATCCCGCTACTTCCCAGGCCTTATCTACACTTAAAATATATATATATATATATATATAGGACCTGTAATTCACCACTGATCAGCTCCACCAGTGTTAGCAATGCTATACTAGACCGGCATCACAGATGTGGTTCTGTGAATGGTGCCTAAATACCCTTGTGAATGTAGCCCAAAAAATCAAAATGTTTTCTATCAAAATGAACTGTTTTGACATTTCCAATTTTCTTTTCAACTAAAACAGTTTTTCAAAATCAACACGAATACACAAAATATTTTCAGTCAACCCGAATCAGCATTCTTCAGTGAAAAAGTTTTGTTCCCCCCCCCCCCCCAAAAAAAAAAAAAAATTCACCTAGCTCTATATAGGAGACAACACTGGTAAAAATGTCTGAACCAGGCATACCATTAAATATTGTAGTTAAATTTTCAATGGCGCAGAAACTGGAACCCAGGTATTCTCTCTCTCGCTCGCTCCAGGAGAGACAGAATGTCCCACTTAGAATAGCTGCCTGGTTAGGGCAGTCACTGTGGTTGGAGGAGACCTTATATTTCAAAAAGATAATGGTAATTCATACAAGGGTAATTTTGTTTCCCCAAGGAACAGGCTTTCTTGGAAAATGGAAGTAATTATACTTTATTTGAAAAAATTTGGAAATGTAAATGGGTATAAAACTATATATATTTGATTGTATCCTCTTCCCATCTCATGTATGTACTTTATGCTATAAGCTCTTTAGGGCAGGGACTGTCTAACACATTTGTATAGCACCTAGCAAAATGGTGTCTTGTTCCTGACTGGGACTTCTTAGTGCCCCTGTAAGTTAAATATTAAAATAATTGCTTTATCTAATTCCAAGTCTGTATTTCTTCCTCCTGTTTTTCTAAGGCAATCCTCATCTGTTCCAACAAACAGTTACAGAAGCCCCTACAAAAAACTCTTTGGTCTTATTAACTAACATTTTCATTGTGGGTGGTTCTGTAGATAATTTAAAATGACAAAAATGCATCAAATGCAGTAACTAAAAAGTATGATTAAGACAGCACAGCACAAAATCAGAAAAAAACAACTTTTAATCGCTGCAGTTCACAGAACATGCTTAGAATCTGCCAGAAAATCTACAGCGCTCTCTCTACAGCAGTACAGTTTTGTCATTGTGCAGTTCTGGATTCCCCGAGAAAACTTCAAGTCACCCTGTAACCCCACTGCCGTAGCAAAAGAGAATTTTGCTGGTGTTATGACAGCTCTTTACCAAGTCTGTTAGCCACAAACTTCTTAGGACCGACAGTCCTAACTTTACCTTACAGGTTAACCCTGGGTGTGAAGAGTGTCTCTGCAGCATCCAGCTCCTGTCATTGGATGCCCACAGAAATACCAAATCTGTCTCCAAAGAGACAGAATATGCAGCCTGTTGGCTCAGCCGGTGATGCTCACCTCGCTTTAATATACTGGCCCAGAGATGAATTTATAATAAAACAATAATAAGTTTGATATTAAGCAGAGATAATAGAAACAGAAAAATGGCTACAAACAAAACAAAAATATAATCACGCTTTCTAGTGACTAAATCTTAACAGGTTACAATCCTCGTCCAAGGAAGTTCTCTCACATTCAACCACTTCTTAGCATCAACAACTCAGCCTGGGATCCACTGTTTATGGAATGCAAAGAGCAGTACCTCTTTGTTCCCTCCATAATGGATAACCAAAATGTCTTTTTGCTTCTCCTTATATTCCCCAGGCTTATTGTCTTTGTCACCACAGTGAACGTGACCCCTTGGGGTTCAGACTCCAGTGTCTTCCCATCCTGATTTCACATCCTCATGTTAATTTTCTCCTCCTGTTTCACTCCAATACAAATGAACTGTCCATTGTCTTTGGCATCACCATGCTAAATTTACATTAGAGACAAGGAGATAACTGTCATCCCTCTTGTCTGGAAGAAAACCTGTTTCTCCCTTTGTTTAGTTACTTTAAAGCATAATATCACTATGAATCCATAATTCCTTCTACAGTGCTAAATACCTACATTTCAGAACGATATTAATGACCGGTGTGTCACTGGCTTTCATTTGATATCTTACATGACATTCTTTATAAATGGCATGATAACAATGTGTTAGGTGTAGTGAGTTTGTCAGGTTGATAGAAGTTGCTATTACATGGCAGTGAACCCTTTGCCAGTGGGCACGGAGGGGCTCTTCGGGACACAGTCATGGACAAAATTGAAAGGATACCATTATTGTTTTAAAGGGTCATCCAGTTGTGAATGAAGGTACTACTGAGGAAGCTGTTGCTTTTGGGAGACTTATGTCAAGATACAGAGTGCCATTTCAATATCGTGTTTAACTGCCAGAGAATTTCTTCACTTGCTAGGAATGATGGTTTTGTTTCTAGAGTATTGACCTGATTATGGTTTCTCATGAGTGTTTCAGAGATTCTCTGTGCTGGTTCCTGAGAGAAAGAATGTCTAGATTACATACCCCTGATTATCTCATCAGTTCTCTAGCATCTAGATTGGTGGGCGGACAAAGGTATTATGTTGTGTCTCATCTCAAATTCCATTGAAAATTTCTTTATTGTGGAAGCTAGTCTGAAAGGCTGGGTAACCTCCTCAGGTCATCAGTCAGTCTGGAGAAGTGGTTAGGACTGGAGAGCATTCAACTTTTTAAAATTAAAAGCTTTATCTATAAGGCTAGGTCTACACTACGTACCTTTGAGCAACACAGCTCTGCCACTAAAAGGTGCGCCGTGTAGCCGCTGTTTGTCAGCAGGAGAGAACTCTGCCGCTGACAAAAAAAACTTCCACCCCCAACAAGCAGCAGTAGCTGCTTCTGCTGGCAAAGCGCTGTTTGCACTGGGCTTTTCGTCAGCAAAACTTTCATTGTTCCGAGGGGTGTTTTTTCATACCTTTGCAGGACAAAAGTTGTGTCAATCAGGTTCCAGTGTAGACAAAGCCTAACTTTCAGACTTCTTGAGAGGAACCTAGGGGGACACTGCTCAAAATGTCCAACAGAAGATCAGTCTTGTACACAAACAGCTAAATAAGGATCAAAAGCTCTAGTAGCAAGGGGACCTCCTACTGTTTCAATGACTAGAGAGTGAGTAATTGCCTACTTACAACAGGGAACTTTGACTGAGAAAGGAAATTGGTTAAACTAATTGTTGACACAAGGAGAACAGAATCTCCATTAGGAATTTTGACAAGTTGGTTGCATCAGAAAGTAAGACTGCTGGGAACCTCCTATTCCAGGGATGGACATGAATAGGTTCTAACCCAGGCACCCATAGTAGGATTGGTCAAATGTCCTTTTCTTTGCATTCCCTCCCTCATTCCTCTACCTCTTATGTTGAAGACAGAAGATAGAAAGGACAGAATTTTTCATATTCTCTTCTCAAACTGGCTAGGTAGACAATATGGATGTGACCTAGTGTGTATGGCTAGAAACTCATCTTGTAAATGTTTCCACTGTTAAGTAGACCAGGTCCATCCTTGCACATCTGTGGTAAGTTTGGACCAAATTCTGTACTCTGATTTGGGTGCATATAGTCCTCAGAAAATTACAGTGAGATGGATAGGGTTAGCAGAAGGTTATGGGGAATGAACAATGAACAAAGCCAGTCAGTGACAGGTTGCGACATACCAGGGTACAATCCAGACTAATGAGTAGCTGTGTCACCCCTGCCCTGTAACATGGGGTTCCCTTTACAGTGCCTTGCTTCTGTAGCCTCCAATCTGAACTGCTCACAAACAGCTTTTGGCATGTGTCACTCCCAGCTATGTTTGTGTATGCTGCAGCCAGCTAGCCACACCTTGGCTCTTATCAGCCTTAAAAATTACCATATTTCCCCCCAGAAATGTACGTCCTATACTTCCCAGCCCTCTCCTGGCCAGTACGAATATACTGAATCTGTTATTCCTTTAAGGGAATAATATGCAAACAACTTGTTATCCCAAATGGAGTTACCCAGATACTTGAGCACACTGGATTAGATAAAACAATACAACTAGTTTATTAATTGCAAAAAGAGATTTTGAGAGTACAAGTAGCGAGGCATAAAAGTCAGAAATGGTTACAAGAAAAAATAAAACACTTTACTGGTGCCTACCTTAACAAACTATATTAGATTCAAAGCAATTTTCTGACCACATGCGCTTTAGGTCAGGACCCCTCCCTCAGCATCCAACGGCTGCTTCCCTTGTCTCTTCAGGTGCTGTAAATGCAATGGGGGTGTCTTGGGGTGTCTGCCCCTTATTTTTACAGTCTTGTCCCCCTTTGAGAAGAATTTCCAGCTGGGAGCAAGGTGACAAGCAGTCTGTGTGAAAGGAAACTCCATGATGTTTCTTTGCTAAAATGTGGATTTTTCACCCATGCTGTCTGTCCTGCCAAAGAACGGCCATTTAGCAAGTAGTGGCCCACTGGCCTTGTTTACACCTGGCTGAGGCATCAGCTTGTCCCTGAGCAACTGGTTTAGCCTTCCCCAGACTTATCTGGAAAAAATACTTGTAGACCTGATTTTAGCTTACATTCATAACTTCAGCTATAACACTGCTACACGCATTTTGCCATATTATTAATCAGCAAATTATGAATTTTTAAATGATATCTCACAAGACATGCGTTGTACAAAAACTATTACACTAGTGTGCAGGGCATACGGGTATATCCTGTCACACAGGTGAAGGCAGAAGCCTGTCATTTCTTCATTGTGGTGAGAATGGACAAGTGGATGGATCAAATATCCAAGACTTATACCTGGAATTCATTCACATGTTTTGTATTAAGCATTGTATAGTGGTAGGTAGTTGACTCTCTAAACTTTTGTGCCCTTGGCATAAGAGTGCTCTGTGTTGTAATTTATTGCTACTATTTTTAGAATTAATCCCCATTTCAAAGTTAAGGTTGAACCCATTATCTATGTAAATTCTATGTCCTTATCAATAATCCTCATATTTCATTGATGAGATGTAGATATGAAAGGGAAGAATCTGCAAGTTAAAACTCTGAGAGCTCCTTTAAAATGTCTTGAATAATAGCTGTTCTGTCCTCACTAGCCTGCAAAAACTAAGCAAGCATCAGGAGAAGGGACTCCATCAACAGCAAACTAAATGATATAAAGAGAGATTATTTTTCACCTGTTTTTTCTGGAAGGGTAATTGAAAGAGACCGAAGTCAACTAAACTGAGTATATTAAAACAATGCTCCCAACCTAATGGATCAAATCTATTGCTTTAAACTGGGGCTGGGCAAACTATGGCCCAGGGGCCTCATCCGGCCCTCCAGACGTTTTAATCCAGTGCTCAAACTTCCACTGGGGAGCAGGGTCCAGGGCTTGCCCTGCTCCGGAACTCCTGCCGGGGAGTGGGTTCCAGGGCTTGCCCCGCTCCAAGCGGCTCCCGGAAGCAGTGGCATGTCCCCTCTCTGGCTCCTATGCATGGGGCAGCCAAGGGGCTCTGCATGCTGCGCTGCCCCACAGTTCCCATTGGCTGGGAACTGCGGCCAATAGGAGCTGCAGTGGTGGTACCTGCAGATAGGGCAATGCACAGAGCTGCCTGGCTGTGCTTCTGCATAGGAACAAGAGAGGGGACATGCCGCTGCTTCTGGGAGCTGCTTGAGGTAAGTGCTGCTTGGAGCTTGCACCCCTGCCCCAGTGCTGATCCCCCTCCTCCTGCCCTCTGAACCTCTTGGTCCCAGCCCGGAGCACCCTCCTGAACCCCCAACTCCTCATCCCCAGTCCCACCCCAGAGCCCGCACCCCCGAGCTGGAGCTCTCTTCCCCCCCTCCCCCGCACCCCTGCCCTGGAGCCCCCTCCCACATCCTGAACAATCATGGAGCTCATTAAGAGTATCTGGCAATCATGGACCCCTTCGTCCCTTCCTGCCATGTCAAAAAGGGCCTAATGTAAATATTATGTCCCATCCAAGGGATTTAAATATCTCAACTCTCATCTTCCCTCTCCCTGGGCTCTCTGTTGGTGTCGGTGGCCAAGGAAAGGAAATGACAGGGGCAACAAGGGCTGACTCCCAAATCAAAGGATGCGTGCCAAAGAAAAAAAAAAGTGGTAGAAAAGTTGCAAGTCAGGACTGCCAGCCAGAAAATGCTTTTGGGTCATTAGGAGTTTAATGTTTGGGACTCTCCTACATTGGGGACATACTGCCAGAGAATGCTTGACAGGAGTTCTCCTTTTTAGTTGATGAGGGGAAATCTGTAGCCAGATCTTCACTGCCAGCTGCACTGGATCCAGTGGTCTTGGTGTCTTGTTAAATAGTAGAAAGCTCTCTACCAAGTCTATTTTCTTGTCAAAGTGGCGTGGTTTTTCTATATGGTCTCATCAATCTAGGGTCTTGCCAATGCAATCCCTTATCCAGCATATCCTGGATTTTCTATTGCACCAGGGTTGGCAATTACTTCTATCAAGGTCCACCTAGCAGCAATATCAAGTTTTCATCCTTACATGGATACTGTTCCATATTTTCAAATATGACAATCAGATTTTTGAAGGGCCTGGAAAGGTTGTACCCTCAGATAAGGGAACCTATTCCATCTTGGGACTTGAACCTAGTTTTGTTGGTGCTCATGGGGCTACTATTTGAGCCTCTAGCAATATGTTCCTTACTACACTTATCACTGAAGGTAAGCTTTTCCAGTAGCTATTACTTCATCTAGGAAGGTGGTTGTGCTGCGTGCGCTGACATCCGAACTGCCTCATGCAGTCTTCTTGAAGGATGAAGTATATTTATGCCCTCATCCAAGATTTCTCTCTAAAGTGGTGTCTAATGCTCATATTAACCACTCAGTTTACTTACCCATGTTTTATCCAAAACCACACACCAATACAGAGGAGCACCGCCTGTACACCTTAGATGTTCCTCATAGACAGGACTAAATAATTCTGATTGTCAGCCCAACTATTCACAGCCATCACAGACGGGATGAAAAGTCTCCTGGTCTCTTCACAAAGAATTTCACCTCTGATAACTTCCTGCATTCATGGATGTTACGATCTGCAGCCATTTCCTTGCCAAACAAACTGACAGCACATTCCACAAGATCTCAAGCAGCCGTGGCGGCATTCCTTGTGCAAGTCCTTGTCAAGGAAATTTGCAGAGCAACAACCTAGTCTTCAATTCACACCTTTGCATGCCACATTATGCCATCACTCAGTACTCTAGAGATGATCCTAAATTTGGACAAGTTGCACTCTGGTCTGTGCATACAAGAACTCTGATCCCTCCTCCTACTTCATGGCTTGTGAGTCACCAAGAGTGGAATGCACTCAAAGAAAAAAGTGTTACTAACCTTCTATAACTTGTTCTTCAAGATGTTGAACATGTCCATTCCATGACCCACCCTCCTAGCCCTCTGCATCAGTGTTGTCTGGCAGAAAGGAACTGATGTGGCTGGGCCCTTTTTACTGATACACAGCGGCGTGCAGCAGCAGAGGGCGCTTGAGCTGCCCTACTGGACACCACTGAGGGAAATATTTCGGACTGTGCACCCAGTGCACGCAAACCAAGAAATGGAATGGGCATGTACAACACATCTCGGAGAATGGTTACAGAAGGTTAGTAACCCTTTTTTCTGGAAATTCTAATCACCAATCACTTTCCCCTCCTGATTCAGTGATTTATATCCAGTCCCTTTTTGCCTTTGGTGAAGAAAAGACCCCTGCTATCCCAGTACATCAAGAGACAACCTGGTGACCCTAGCTCCCTCAACCACATTCTCTGGCCATTAATTGTCACTCCCTCCTTTTAACAAACACTTTCAGTAGCTAGCATGAGTCCTGGCCTCGCCCAGATAGGTTTCCAATACAAGCAGAATACAAGCTTTCTCCATCATCCTTAAAAAGAAGAGGAGTACTTGTGGCACCTTAGAGACTAACACATTTATTTGAGCATAAGCTTTCATGAGCTACAGCTCACTTCATCGGATCCATGCAGTGGAAAATCTGATGAAGTGAGCTGTAGCTCCTGAAAGCTTATGCTCAAATAAATTTTTTAGTCTCTTAGGTGCCACAGGTACTCCTTTTCTTTTTAAGGATACAGACTAACACGGCTGCTACTCTGAAACCTCCATCATCCTTATATCCTTAGAAATATCTTCTCCCCAATATTTCTAGGCTTTCTGTTTTAAGAACCAGTATCTCCCCCCTCGCCCCCCCAAATCTGGGCAACTAAGAAACTTATAGAAGGGAGAAAAAAAGCCATATTCAGAGAGAAGCCAGGATGATCCTTAATGCCAGTAAGTGGTTATTACTGGGAAACTTTGGGGCACCAATGTACGCTGTACCCCCCTCTACTCAATCACCCCAACTGTTGCATAATACTAACACAAAGGGAACAACTTCCTCTTCCTCCAGCCTATTTTCCCCCTCATAACTAGAAAAGTAGCAGACATCTGGCTTATCCTTTTCAGCCTGAAGGAAAGTGTGGGGAAAAAGGAAGCCCCCTTCCTAGCCACATAATTTACAAGGATTAAACTCCAGGGGGACCCTCAAAAACAAAATTAGGTTTTATCTAGCTGGAGAAAACTGCCTTCCCCCAAAACCCAAACCTTCCTGAGAGAATCCTTCCTTTCTCCAAAATATCTTTTTGCAACAAATGATGGGGAAGGTAACATAGTATAAGACCAAACTACATCATATGGTCCAACACTGATTTTTTTCCCTACTGAAAAATGTACATAGTAAGTAGCATGTGCAAGTTAATTACTGAAAGAAAATCTTTGCAGGCTAAAAGGGAACTGGCAAATGAAAAAAGCTGCAGTTAACTACATTTCATAGGTTTCAGAGTAACAGCCGTGTTAGTCTGTATTCGCAAAAAGAAAAGGAGTACTTGTGGCACCTTAGAGACTAACCAATTTATTTGAGCATGAGCTTTCGTGAGCTACAGCTCACTTCATCGGATGCATACCAACTTGATGATCACTTTAGATAAGCTATTACCAGCAGGACAGTGGGGTGGGAGGAGGTATTGTTTCATGGTCTCTGTGTGTATATAATGTCTTCTGCAGTTTCCACGGTGTGCATCCGATGAAGTGAGCTGTAGCTCACGAAAGCTCATGCTCAAATAAATTGGTTAGTCTCTAAGGTGCCACAAGTACTCCTTTTCTTTTTACATTTCATAGCTTTGCTTGTAGTAGTAAAACTTAGTGTCATTTGAAGCAGTCATTCTCAGCCTGGCATTTATGCTATACTTTGTGTCGCCAATTACACAGTGATGGCGATCAATGGAGAATGCCCATTTGCAGATGTTTTTAACTTTGCAATTATGAAAGATGATGATTTGATTTGGAATAAATTCCCAGGGCGGCCAATAGGCATGCTCGGACCCTCTGACTCCAGGGGCCCCTCAATGGAAGCTCAGCTTGAAGTGGGTGTAAGCTTTCAAATATTAAATGGGAGGAAGAAGCTGAGGGTGATTGCATTTGACCTTTAGATTATCACTGGCTAATTCCTGTGCTGCTATAACTATGCTCAGAATCCAAGATTTTGACTGTGCACTGTGCTGGGTTACTGGTAAAATCATTCATGGAGTTGTGACATCCTTCTGCATATATTGTTAGAGGGGAGCAGAGATGTCCTAAGTACATATCCCATTATACATCAGGAGTTCCCACAAAATTATTCTTTGGTTTAAGGGTAGAAGCATCCCTCAAAATGTCATGCCTTCATTTGGGAGTCTGCACCCCAAATTAATACTTACAGTTAATATTTCACACAAACACAAAAAGAGCATGTATGTACTGCCTGTTAGAGAGAGAAACCACAGGGAATGAGAAGGACGAATTTATCTCTAGAGTTAGTCTTAATATTGAAAATAATATTGTAAAGAATCTAAATATTACCATGGATTGCTTTGTAAAATAGATGACAGGATTTCTGCATAAAGGCTTTGCATAAATGTGTTCTATATTTGATTTTTAACAAAACAAATATTGGCATACACAGTGATCATTGGCCACTATGGAGGTCAGCAGCATAATATGCAAAACACTCAGGTCTCAAAAATATAGTGTAAATCTAATGCCCCTTTCATCCAAGGATCTTAGTGCTTTATAAATATTAAGCCTCCCAATATGCCTGCGAGTTAGGTACTATCACCATTTTACAATGGGAAAACCGAGGTACAGAAAGGCTGTGTTTTTTTCAAAGTCAGATGCTAAAATGGATACAAAATCCAACAGAGGACTGTCTCCTGCTCTATCCATTACATAACACTTTCTCTCTTGGTGCACCACACAAGCCCTGGAATTTAATAGTTCTTGGCTGAGTGACAGCCTTAATTATTTTCAAGTGATGTTGGCCTCCTATAGTTGCCCCGTGGAATAAAACAGTTTAGCTCTGTAGCCAAGACTGAGACTAACTATAGTAGAGTTTGGGGTAAAGGGGGATTCCAATTTTTTAACCCTTCAAATTCTTTTATACATGGCACATGGGAGTTTATCCAGATCTGTGCTGGATCAAGTCTCCTTTGCAGCTGCACATGGATGAACTAATAGGTTCAGCATCCAGTACTCTGCTGGACCAGGAATTAGGTTTATCCTTTTAAAGCTGGCAAACATGTATTTTCTGGACAGTCTCAACATTCACTTGACTGCTAGTCCAGAGTCTCCTTTTTTTTTTCTTTTGAGTGTTAAAATTGAATTAGCTGGAAGTATGAGGAAAAGGACCGTGACCTGGTCTACACTACAACATTTTGCAGGCATAATGCTATGGCTCTGTAGTGTGAGAGAGTGCTTTGGCGAGCTTTCCACCCACCCTTCAGATCAACAAAATGTGAAGTGTGGAGATTCTCTTTTGATTATCATACAAAACTGAATTGACTCTTAGCTACATCAATGGAACCACACTGATGTTGATGAAGGTAGACTGTAGCCATCTTATTTAGAAAAGGTCGAAACAACAGACTGGACTTCTACATAGTGTTTCCTCCAACATGCATGGGCTGAAATTGTGGAAAAGCAGCATCACTTGTCCCATAACCTCAGCTGTGCAGAACACAGTGCCATCCACAGCCTCAGAAACAACTCTGACATCATAATCAAAAAGGCTGACAAAGGAGGTGCTGTCGTCATCATGAATAGGTTGGAATATGAACAAGAGGCTGCTAGGTAGCTCTCCAACACCACATTCTACAAGCCATTACCCTCTGATCCCACTGAGGGTTACCAAAAGAAACTACACCATTTGCTCAAGAAACTCCCTGAAAAAGCACAAGAATAAATCCGCACAGACACGCCCCTGGAATCCTAACCTGGGGTATTCTATCTGCTACCCAAGATCCATAAACCTGGAAATCCTGGATGCCCCATCACTCAGGCATTGACACCCTGACAGCAGAATTTTCTGTCTATGTGGACTCCCTCCTCAGGCCCTACGCTACCAGCACTCCCAGCTATCTTTGAGACACCGCTGACTTCCTGAGGAAACGACAATCGATCGGTGATCTTCCTGTAAACACCATCCTAGCCGCTATGGATATAGAAGCCCTCTACACCAACATTCCACACAAAGATGGACTACAAACAGTCAGGAACAGTATCCCCAATAATGTCACGGCAAACCTGGTGGCTGAACTTTGTGACTTTGTCCTCACCCATAACTATTACACATTTGGGGACAATGTATACCTTCAAATCAGTGGCACTGCTATGGGTACCCGCATGGCCCCACAGTATGCCAACATTTTTATGGCTGACTCAGAACAATGCTTCCTCAGCTCTCGTCCCCTAATGCCCCTACTCTACTTGTGCTACACTGATGACATCTTCATCATCTGGATCCATGGAAAAGAAGCCTTTGAGGAATTCCACTATGATTTCAACAATTTCCATCCCACCATCAACCTCAGCCTGGACCAGTCAACACAAGAGATCCACTTCCTGGACACTATGGTGCTAATAAGTGATGGTCACATAAACACCACCCTATACCGGAAACCTACTGACTGCTATTCCTACCTACGTGCCTCCAGCTTTCACCAGACCACACCACACGATCCATTGTCTACAGCCAAGCTCTACGATACAACTGCATTTGCTCCAACCCCTCAGACAGGGGCAAACACCTACAAGATCTCTATCAAGCATTCTTACAACTACAATACCCACCTGCTGAAGTGAAGAAACAGATTGACAGAGCCAGAAGAGTACCCAGAAGTTACCTGCTACAGGACAGGCCCAACAGAGAAAATAACAGAAGGCCACTAGCCATCACCTTCAGCCCCCAACTAAAACCTCTTCAGTGCATCATCAAGGATCTGCAACCTATCCCTCACTCTCTCAGATCTTGGGACACAGGCCAGTCCTTGCTTACAGACAGCCCCCCAAACCTGAAGCAAATATTCACCAGCAACCACACACCACACAACAAAAACACTAACTCAGGAACCTATCCTTGCAACAAAGCCCATTGCGAACTGTGTCCACATATCTATTCAGGGGACACCATCATAGGGCCTAATCACATCAGCCACACTATCAGAGGCTCGTTCACCAGCACATCTACCAATGTGATATATGCCATCATGTGCCAGCAATGCCCCTCTGCCACGTACGTTGGCCAAATCGGACAGTCTTTATGTAAAAGAATAAATGGACACATCAGATGTCAGGAATTATAACATTCGAAAACCAGTTGGAGAACACTTCAGTCTCTCTGGTCACTCGATTACAGACCTAAAAGTCGCAATTCTTCAACAAAAAAACTTCAGAAACAGACTCCAACGAGAAATTGCTGAATTGGAATTAATTTGCAAACTGGACACCATTACATTAGGCTTGAATAAAGACTGGGAGTGGATGTGTCATTACACAAAGTAAAACTATTTCCCCATGTTTATTTCCACTCCTCTACTGTTCCTCAAAGGTTCTTGTCAACTACTGGAAATGGCCCACCTTGATTATCACTACAAAAGGTTTTTTTTCTCTCCTGCTGGTAATAGCTCACTTTACCTGATCACTCTTGTTACAGTGTGTATGGTAACACCCATTGTATCATGTTCTCTATGTATATAAAATCTCCCCACTGTATTTTCCACTGCATGCATCCGATGAAGTGAGCTGTAGCTCATGAAAGCTTATGCTCAAATTTGTCAGTCTCTAAGGTGCCACAAGAATTCCTTTTCTTTTTGCAGATACAGACTAACACGGTTGCTATTCTGAAACCTTCCCAAAACATGTGGCTCTGCTCTGGGTGCTGGGTTAGGAACTAGAACTCTCCTAGGTTCTGTTCCTTGCTTTATCATTGAGTCTCTGGTCCTCAATTTCCCCCTTCTGTAAAAGCTGGGGATAAATAGCACCAACCCACCTTTGTGAAGTGCTCTGAGGTCTATGGATGAAAAGCTCTATATAAAAGTAAATTATTGTTAAATTAGTTGCCTCCCATCTTTCCACTCCTTGTATTCCTCACCACGCAGTGAAATGAACTAATACAACTTTCCCTTGGTTTTTAATGAATTGCATTCTTTTCAAGAGGATGCCTGTTTTAATGCGAAGAAAAAGTTGATAATATATCACCAGAACTGCTATAATTTTTCAGTTTGTGTATTTTGAAGTAGTATTGTGAGTACAACAAATTCATCAGTTGTTGGGGGGGAAATAAAAAGTATATATTGATAGAAAATACATTACTAAAATAAAAGGAATAACAAATAGTATAATAGCAAAATGTGTACAACAATCTTCAGTTGTTTATGCAAGTTGGTTTTAAATGAAAGATGTTTTGTAATGCTAACAAAATAGCTGTATTTTACTTTCAAGGTAAAACAAAACAAAACCAACATTGTAGTACATTTTCTTCAAATTGCGAGGGGAAAAATTAGTTCGGAGGAAAATAGCTTCAAATAGATGTAGAAGCATTGTTAGGAAAGCAAACTACAACCTTCAGCATTCCTACATCTATCAATGTTAAACATAACCTCTATGAGCATACATTCTATGGTCCTGGGTAGGGTGAGCATACATTCCATGGTCCTGGGTAACCTGAATAACTACTGTTCATGCGAAAGTATTCCATCTTTATCTTTCCATTGCTTACCATAGCAGAGTAGAATAAAGTTGACCTTGTTGGCCTGAACTTTATTACTGTGATTTTTTTCTTAATCTTAAATGTGTGTTTTATATGAAAACACTCCACTGTATATTACATTATCCTTTTGAAGCCGAATATTTTGCATACTGTGAAAAGCTACTTTGCAGGGTTCAAGAGAGTGTGGTACAGTAAGGTGGTTAAGAACAGGAGTCTTCAGAACAAATGTTTTGTTGGCAGTTGTGACAGGTGTCTTGGCGGGGCCATGTACATATAATGGAAGAAAATTTTAAATCTGTTTTTTTTTTTTAAATGTTTCTGTTTCCATGTTGCCTCTACAGCAAGGTTCAAGGCAGTGACAGTGTGCTTTTCGGTTCAACAACATTGCAGAAGAAGATTGTTAACTAACAGTCATGATTCCAGACTAGAGGATTCATTGTGTGTATGTGGGAAAACAATGTCCATAAGGCCACAAAGGCAGCTAAAACTTCCCGCTTTTCTGGTGCCCAAACTGCTCCCCATACATAAGCTCTGGAATTGCATCACAGCCCTGAGGTACTGCCAAAGCCTGTTAAATTGTAGAAAACTGTAAACATATACAAATGATTTGTCTGCTTGGGGAAAAATTCCAGCCTAGAGAATTCCAGTGTTATGAAAAGACATAGGATAAATACAAAATCTTTTTTTTTTTTCTTTAAATGAGCATCCAGGTAAAAGATACACATTTGCTTGTTGAAAGTTGCAGGCACAGCATCATGTAAACACACCCCTGCCTCCCAGGGTGGGAGGCTGAACAGTTTAGGGCAGAACTAGTTTTATGTTGGAAGTTGATTTCATTTGTGGTGGGGAGTTTTTGAGCTGGATGCAGGAGGGTACTCCTATTAGCAGTGTGGCTCCAATTATCTGAGCACCTCATTCATCCAACCCCAATTAGGTATATATTCCAAGAGGTTATTCTCCAGATTCTGAATCAGGTTACTGAGTCAGTCTGACCTGGGTCCATAGATTTATACTCATTTTCCTGATGTTATAATCTCTCCAGTTTATATTTTTAATTATTTCTCCTTATACACTCATATTCTATGGCTGTTTGTAAGAGCTCCCAGAGCTGCCAGAGTCAAACTACCTTCTCCTGGAGGGACAAGCACCCAAACAGTGAGTCAACAGTGTGCCCTTATTGCCAAGAAGGCCAATGGCATTTTGGGCTGTATAAGTAGGGGCACTGCCAGCAGATCGAGGGACGTGATTGTTCCCCTTTATTCGACATTGGTGAGGCCTCATCTGGATACTGTGTCCAGTTTTGGGCCCCACACTACAAGAAGGATGTGGAAAAATTGGAAAACGTCCCGCAGAGGGCAACACAAATGATTAGGGGGCTGGAGCACATGACTTTTGAGGAGAGGCTGAGGGAACTGGGGTTATTTGGTCTGCGGAAGAGAAGAATGAGGGGGGATTTGATAGCTGCTTTCAACTACCTGAAAGGGGGTTCCAAAAAGGATGAATCTAGACCGTTCTCAGTGGTAGCAGATGACAGAACAAGGAGTAATGGTCTCAAGTTGCAGTGGGGGAGGTTTAGGTTGGATATTAGGAAAAACTTTTTCACCAGGAGGGTGGTGAAGCACTGGAATGGGTTACCTAGGAAGGTGGTGAAATCTCCTTCCTTAGAGGTTTTTAAGTTCAGTCTTGACAAAGCCCTGGCTGGGATGATTTAGTTGGGGATTGGTCCTGCTTTGAGCAGGGGGTTGGAGTAGATGAACTCCTGAGGTCCCTTCCAACCCTGATATCCTATGATTCTAAACGTCTATGCTGCTGTTTACCCCTACTAACCTCAGCTACAGGCATCCCCAGCAGAACTGGTCCAAACTTCGAATTCCATGTTTCTCAGGAAATTTCAGCATTTCAAAATTTGTTTTTTGTTTCAAATTGGGATGAAAATAAATATAGTTTTTTAAAATTTGCAATGGAATGAAAATTCTAAAAAAAATTCTGTTTTGGACATTTTTTGCTTGGAATTTTGAACTTTCATTTTGAATTTTTAATGTGGGTTTTTAAATTTTTGTTTATATTTTTTACATTAGTTCATGACATCAGTAATAGTAATGCATACTTTGACAATAGTTGAAATATCCTATTTTTATTTAATTAAAAAAAATGAAGGGCAGCTTCTAGTTAGTACAGAAAGAAAAGTCTTTTCTAGATTCATGTCTCCTGTTTGTGTTGAAACAGTTTGAACTTTGATATATTTGACTGACTGTTACTGCTGACAAGTCATGAAATATAACAACAATATAAAAATGAAAAAATAATTTAAATTTTCAAAACAATGTTTCCTGAAATGAAATTTCAGAATTTTGTGAAATAAACTTTTCTTTAGATTTTTTTTCCCCATGGAAAATTTTGTCAAAAGTGGTATGACAGATAGTAATAGGCTTAATCTGCAGCAAGGGAGATTTAGGTTGGCTGTGCGGAAAAAAATTCTGATTTAGGGGTAGTTAAACTCTGGAATAGGCTTCCAAGGGAGGTTGTGGAATCCCACCTATCAGGGATGGTCTGAGTTTACTTATCAGCCTCAGCACAGGGGTCTGGATTTGATGACTTCTCAATGTCCCTTCCCGCCATACATTTCTGATTTCACCCCCCCCAAAAAATGGTTTAATCAAAAGGTTTTTTTCTGCCAAAAAAAATGGTTTTGATGAAAATTTTCTGACCAGGTCTTAATTCACAGATTATTTCAAAACACAGGTACCCTTTTTGTTGATGATTACCTGAACTCTAATCTAGAATCATAGGACTGGAAGAGAGGGATCAGCTTTTCCATTTTTGCAGGATTAATTTTCTAGTGACCAAAGCTGCACCCTGGAGCCACACTGCCTTGTTCCTCCATGTTCTTTGTATTTCAGTACTGTCTTGTCTGGGCAAGGGAGAAGGATCTGACATGGTTAGGATGCACTCCCTTTTAGTGGCTGACTTGATCTGTCTCTAGCTGTCTAAATAGACCACATGCAGTTGAAGGCATTGATGTAAATTGAGACTGAATATCCCTAAAAGATTTTCTGTAATTCAATGATATTATTGGACTCAGTAGTGTTCACTTACATACTAGTGAAGAGTAATTCCCTCCAGTGTTTTCCCCAGGAATTGAAATTAGGAGGGGTGTTTGAATTTATAGTGGGGGGGTCAGGGCTGATGAGGGGTGAGACCATGAGGGTGAAGGTGGCTGTATGGCTCTATAGTAAAAACTGAAAAATGTTTCATGACCATTTAATTAGATTTAACTCATGTTTTAAAATCATCACAAAAATTAAAGTTGGCTACTCAAGCCTTCTGTGAAGTACTACATCTTCATCCTTCTTGGTTTCTTGTTATAATTTTGCACAACTCTGTTAATGAACTTCTTGAATGCAATGCGTTCATCTTTGGTGGCTTCTCGTGTGTCCAGTACTTCCATTCCTTCAATTGATATGCTCATTAGATCATTCACATGATCAGGCAGAAGGCGACTTCTTTCAGAACACAAAATTCTATTCAATGAGGCAAAAGAACGCTCAGCTGTAGCTGTTGTGACTGGGAGTAACAAGAGATGAATTCCTACTTCTTTCATCCCGGGAAATGTAGTATAAAGATTGGGTCAAGCCACCAGTGACGATAAAAAAGAAGTTGAAATCAAATCTTCATTCATTCATCGTGTGATATTCCACTGTGTGTTCAAATTCTCTATTCTGTCCTGAGCACATGGCAGCCCCATTGCTGGTAGTGCCTCACTCCACTCAGCTGTCAGTGTTTTATAAGGACAGAGATCTGTGAAAGCTACGTAGAGGTTGAGTAGAATCTATAAGTCGCTGTTGTAGATTTTTAAGAATCAAGTCTGTGTACTTTTTCAGTTGTCTTAACAAACACTTCTTGTCCCCTTCACTTAAGAATTCCATATAAATGCCTTCATTACTCAACTTCTGGACTGAAGTCTTTGCTTCTTCCAGTACTTTTTCAATGGATAGCTCTCTGATTGATCCAAATGTAGCTTCTACTGCTGGACAAAGATCTACTACTGTTGTAGCAGATGCCTGGATGGCATTGTTTAATGACCCAAGTGGTTTCAACAGTAGACTTATAAGGGAGAGAATGGCAATAGTTTTCTCTGAAAGTAGTAGCAAAAGTAATCCACCAGCCTCACTACTTAGATCCATCCCATCTTGGTAGATACTTTCCAAAGACAGTAATAATGGCTGGAGTAATTTTAAGACAACAGCCAAGGATCACTCATGAGAAAGCCAGAGGGTTTTCCCAGGTTGGACTAATTTGAACCTCAGTCCCAGTGTATCTTCTATATTTTCCAAGATATTCAGTCTTTTTGGACTCTTTGCTGAAAAAAGAATATAATGAAGACATTACATTTATAGCTTTTTAAATGTCTTTTGAAGAGTCTGCAGCTCATACTAGCACTAGTTGTAGTAGATGGCCTCTACAGTGTGTATAGGAGAGATTAGGGTTGCACTTTTCACTGAGCAAAGCTTGTACTCCACCATGTCTTCTAGAGAAGTTTGCAGCTCCATCAAATTCACAAGCAGCCATCTGTTTGGGGTCCAATTGACAAGAATTCAACTCTTCTAAGATGTGGGTAGTCACAGATGCAGCCAATGTGTCTTCTATAATTTTAACATCTAGAAATGCATCTACTGGCCTACCACTGACGTCAAGATAACATATACAATGACTTAATACTTGATGCCCATTTGCATTGGTGCATTCATCACTTTTTCAACTGTTGAGTCTTTCACTGTTGCACCATATGCTTCTAGCCCAGGGGTCCCTAACGTGGTGCCCATGGACGCAGTGGTGCCTGCCGGGGAAGTTGTGTGCACCCGCAGGACACCACACTGATGAAATGACACCGTCAAGTGCGGCCACCTGAGATCCACCCACCAAAATGCCACCAAGAAGCGTTGCCATTTCTCGGCAGTATTTTGGCGGCGAGGCTTCTTTCCACTGCCGCTTTTCGGCAGCGGGGTGTTTGGGAATAGGAATGTGCTATTCCCACAGAAAGGTTGGGGACCACTGTTCTAGCCAGTCAGCTGAGTTTCTTGCAGAAAGATAGTGAGCATTTGCTGGCTTGTTCAGAACCAGTGTTCAACTTTAGGATGAACAAGTGACAATGCACTTAACATTGGTCTCCAGTTTGTAGTGTGTGGTATCTCTTGCTTAAATAGAAAGTATGGTGCCACAGCCATGTTTGTTCGTATGAACTGTGTTGTGTCTCCAGCATTCTTAACAGCCTCGTTAACGCTCACCGGTGTTGTCCTTGGTCAGTGGAGACTCAGACTTCAGAGGTGCTTTCACAGGAGTTCACTTCCCAGGTGGGGGGCAAGAAGGCACATTGCTCGTTCCTCCAGCTGCTCACTGTTTGCTCTGGCCACTGTTGTTCATTGTGCCGCTGTTCATTCCATCGCTCTTGCCAATGGCCCTGCACCGTCACCTTCTGCTGCCACCTGCCACTGTGTCCTCTGCGAGTTGGTCTCTTGAGGTTCCACCCAGCTCTCAGTGATTTCAGCTGAGCTCTCAGTGGGGGAACCTCACTGCTAGTGTAGACTGGGCTGTGTCTTCCATAGAACATTGTCCCACAATAGGTCTAAGCACTAAGACCTGATTTCAACTGTAGTGGTCTCTTAACAAAACAAAAGACTGACTCTGGAGCCTAATCAGCTCTGTCTTTAAATAGTGGAGAGGGGCAGGTCAAATAGTACTTGTGACTCAGGCAGACCATCAAGCAAAACACCTGTCCCCATCCTCTCTCTTGATGCCTTCAATCAGCACAGGCTAAGTACAGTTCTACTGCCCTTTACTCCTACAATGAGAATAACAGCAGTTCATTACGCCCCCCCAACCCCGCCTTGCCGCATTCAAGTGATTTGTAACCCAACCTCAGCCAAAATCTATCACTTGGGCAATGCAGCTCTGTTTGCTGGATACCTAGGTAGATTAGGTGTGAATGTAAATACAATCTGGTCCTGAAGCCTTTTCCCCCCAGCTGTCAGGGAGAGCTCATTTAGACTTTGCTTACAAATCATAATTTGTAATTGGACTTGAACTGAGCTTTTGGTGGGCTCACCCCACATTTCTTAGTATCACTTTTAAGGCATCCAGATGGGGTGACAGAATGGAATAAGACACTAGCCTTCCATCTGTTAAAAAGAAATTAAATACGAGGTTTCATTGTTCTTTAAGTAAGAACAGATACAGTCTGTATGTCAAGGCCAAGCTATATGCTATTAAATCTACCCTTTGAAGTCTTCCACTGGGCTGACCAAGGACAGATGGTAAACTGTTATCATTTGATATGGGATTAGGTCAAGTCGAAGTTCAAGTTTAAAGGTAACAGTCAGTCTCCACTCAGCCGTCAAATGAATTAGTTTATATAATGAATGGCATATAGTCAGCATCTTTGCTACTGTTCTGCTGATTTAAAAATGTGCGGATTTATTTAGCCACAGATTTCTACATGCTTTAGAAGTTTAAAATGGTAACGAGTTAGTTGCTGTGATTTAATATTTGAATATAATTTTTTTGAGCAGTGGGAGATGATTTCCAGAATTGTGATGTATAATGCATATTTTTATGACTAGCCCATTCATTTTCATCATTTCCCCTTTTGTTTCTATTTTCCTTGCATATCTACCATCACTTGAGAATATAATATCGTCATTATAGGGGGTGATTGGTAGTCAGATGTAGTTCAGATTGTGAAACAGTTTCTTTTTTGAACACCTTGTTTTCACAAACAAATTACATCCCCAGACATTCGCCTTTTAGGTTAAAATGCTCCATACTTGACCTCAGTCCTTTTCCCAGCAAAGGATATTTTTCAGAAAATGTTAGCACAAGCCCTTCAGCTGTTGTGTTTTGTTTGTTTTTTAACTTTGGCAGAGGATGGGAAAAAAGACTTTATGTATAGAAAGCTAGAGCAAAATTGGCTGATGTTTCCCATCTTACACTTAGCATAGATGGAGCATGCTGAAGTTTGAAGCAAAAAGAGCCTTAAGCGTGCACCAAGTGAATAATGCAGCAGAAAGGAACATAAGAGATCTGGCCCTGAGTCTTTAACCCTTAACTCAAGCTGAATAGCACTCATACAAGTAATCCTGTTACAGCCAAAGGCTCTAATTGTGTGTGCTACTAATGTAAGGGCTGCAAAATCCTCTTCTGGCAAAGTTGGAGCTATATGCCGCTCAAGACAATTTTCTAGATTTTCTTTTCCTTCTGTATACCTCCTTACTCCCTTTTTGCTTAAACCTCTCCCTAGGAAACGAACTGGGGAAATGTTATTCTTTAAACTCAGGATAGCTGAGGAGAATGGGGTGAAAGGTGACTTAGAGCACCTTTCTGCTCCTTTGACCCAACGTTGGCTGGCCAAGGGCATAATTGAAAAAAGCCTATGGGCTGCTTTAGATTACACTGGATCCAGCAGTTCCACGTGACGGCTGTACAGCTGGTGATCAGATGGAGCAGTGTATAGTCTGCTGTGTCCCTCCTACTCCAGCATATTCCTTCCCTCCCCCTTCGGACAGCTTTCCTTGTAATTTACACTGGTGAGGTGGCCCAAGGAGGGCAGAATGAGGGAATCTAGCCCACAAGGAGGTACAGGACAGATGACAGACAAGAAGTGACGTTAAAGCTTTTTCTTGAGATGTACACTGGATTTGTACCTTCTTCCCTGAAGTCCTGCATCTTGGCAGGAGGTTAGATTAAATGACCCTCGTGGTCACTTCTAACCCTATGGTTCTAAGATTCTACCACACAAAACCTCATGTCAAGTTCCTTAACCCAGTCATCAGTGTCTAGATTGAGAAATCTGGAGGAAATTTCAATTTTACAAACTAGTACTATAGATTTCTGAGATGGAGTAAAAACATCATAAATATAGGTTATTTGGGGGGAATATGCCACAAAGAAAAGATGCAATGAACATATTGATTATTTATATATCTCCAAGAAAGAGAAGTGCATCTTTGAGCACTGACTCGCCTGTCCAGTGAGGAGGACTTTAAATTAGGTTGAAAAGGGGTGTGGTGCTTGCCAAGCAGGTGCCAGCTCATGCCAAGGCCATAGGCTTCAACTTAACACTGACAAATGCATAGGTGGAACACAGTCCGGCTTACCTATGTGTTACTATTGTTAAAATAGGCATTAGGTTTATGAAAATGTTTAGTGTTTAGGCTTTATGAAATGCTTGTAAGTTGATGCATGCAATAATCTGATTTATAGTGTATTTATCTAATGTTATAAGGTAATTAAGGGTTTGCTCTCTAATCATAAATGTTTGCTCTGAAACTGTAAACCCCACAGTCAGGAAAGAAGAAGTATCAAGTGTGAAACACTAGTTTACTACAGGAGGTGTTCTCTCCTACCACCCAAAAGAAGGCCCATAGACAGTAGACAAACCACTGTGGAATACTGTGTGTGCTCTTGCCCACACCCAGGAAGAGATGTGCATGGGACTCGTCACATCAGCTTGAACTCTGGGGGAAGGGAATAAAAATCCCTGACCGGAAGAAATTGCATCTCTACGCTGCTTGGACTTTGAGAGGGCAAAATTTCTAAGCATAAGAAAGGGATCCCCAGCTGGTTAGCTTGGGTTAGCCATAGAGGACATATAGAGCTTGCATATTACAGAAACTTCTATTACCTTTTGGAACCTAAGACTGTAACATATTTGTGTGTGTATGTTTACCTGCTTCAACCTTGTAAATAACTCTCATTTCTTTGTCTTAATTAATAAATCTTTAGTTAATTTATTATAGGATTTGCTCTCAGGATTGTCTTTGGTGTGCAACTGAGGTGCAGTTGACCTGGGGTAAGTGACCAGTCCAGTGGGACTCAGAGTAACCTGAATATTATTGTGATTTTTGGTATAAGGGACCATCTATTACAAAGGTAAGCTTACCTGAGTGGCAAGATGAATTGGAGTATCCAATGGGACTATCTGTGACTCCATGTTGAGGCTGTTACAGTGCCAGAGGAGTTCACTCTTGATACTTGGTTGGTGAAATCTAAGTATGGTGCTCACAGCCAATTTGGAATGTGTGCCCTGCTTTTTAAAAGTCTGCCCTGAGGTTGGTACTCATGATCCTGAGCCACTCTAGACGGTGTGACAAGGGGCAAATGCAAAAGCCCACAGGTAAGCATTAAAAAAAGCAGCCTTAATAGAGAGCTAAATGTTGGGGGAAGGGAAGACATGGAAAATTACAATAAGGTCATAGGAGCAACAAGAGTGAAATCACTGGGGGAATCTACTTGATATATTAGATGTCTGGACACAATTTCAAGGAGCATGGAGAATAAAAAAGAATTGGACGTGTTAGTACATAAACTTAATTATTGATTGATTGGTGTCACAGAGATGTGGTGGCAAAAATCTCATGACTGAAATATAGCTTCTACAGGAAGGATAGGCAGGGGAAAAAGAGTGGAGGTGATGCATTATACATCTAAAATACATACACTTGTTCTGAGATGCTGTAGGGGGTGAGAGGCAGACCAATTGAAAGTCTCTGGATAGAGATAAAAGGGGAAAAATATGGGCAATGTGCAGGTAGTGGTCTACTATAAACCACTGAATCAGGAAGAGGAGGTGGATAAGGCATTTCTAGAACAAATAACAAAAATACCCAAAACACAAGACTTGGTAATAATGGGAGACTTTAACAACCCAGATATCTGTTAGAAAAGTAATATGGTAAAACACAAAATTCCCAGTAAGTTCTTGGAATGTTTTGGAGACTTTTTGTTTCAGAAAATGGAGGAAGTTAGCCAGAGGGACAGCCATTTTAGACTTGATTCTTACCAATGGGGAAGAATTGGTTGCAAATCTGAAGATGGAAGGCATTTTGGATGAAAATGATCGTGAAATGATAGATTTTATGGTTCTAAGGAAAGGAGAGAGTGAGAATAAGGACAATGGACTTCAAAAAAGCAGACTTTAACAAATTGCAAGAAGTGGTTGGTAAGATCCTATGAAAAGGAAACCTAAGGGATAAAGTAGTTCAGGACAGATGGCAGTTGCTCAAGGAGACAATATTAAATGTACAACTGAAAACTAAAAAAGATAGGAAGAACAGTAAGCCAATATTGCTGCTTCATGAGATCTTTAATGACCAGAAAATCAAAAAGGAATCCTACAAAATGTGGAAACATAAACAAATTGCTAAGCAGGCATTCCAAAAATAGTACAATCCTGTAGGGACAAAATCAGAAAGGTTAAGGCACAGAATGAGTTATATCTAGCAAGGAACATAGAAGACATTATGAGGAAGGTCTATAAATATATTCAGAGCAAGAGAGAGACAAAGTAAAGTGTAGGCCCTTGGAACAGTTATCTTTGAGAACTCATGGAGGATGGGTGAGATTGCAGAGGACTGGAGAAGGGCAAACATAGTACCTATCTTTAAAAAGGAACAAAGAGGATCTGGGAAATTATAGACCAGCCAGTCTAACTACAAAACCTGGAAAGATACTGGGATCAAATGATTAAACAACCAGGCTGGAAGCACTAAAGGATAATAGGTTCATAAGGAATAGCCAATATGGATTTCCCAAGAACAAATTATGTCAAACCAACCCGATTTCCTTCTTTGACACGGTTATGGCCTAGGGGGTATGGAAGCAGTAGATACAATATATCTTGATTTTTAGTAAGGCTCTTGACACAGTCCCACATGGCATTCTCATAAGCAAACTAGGAAAATGTGCAATGAAATTACTCTAAATTGGGCACACAACCGGTTGAAAGGCCATACTCAGAGTAGTAATTAATGGTTTGCTAATAAAATGGGAATGGACTTGTTCTTTGGGAAGTTATGTGGAGAAACCAAACTTTGATTTTGTCCCTTCTTTCTGTAACAAGCTGAATCTAAACCTAGACCCAAACTTACAGAATTTTGGGTTCGTTTCTCATGCTCATCCCTGCTAACTGGTATGCGTCAACTGTTCAAATGATTATTAAAGATATTGTGTCATGTCTTGGAAAATGTAAGGGCTAGTCATGATGTTGAGGACAATAGTGGGAGGCACTATAGGCTAGTGGGTAGGGCATTGGACTGGAAATCTAAAATTTTGACTCTGCCACTGACCTATGTGACCGAGGGCCAGGGGTGGGCAAACTACGGCCCCCGGGCCGCATCTGGCCTGCCAGCCGCTTTAAGCCAGCCCTCGAGCTCCTGCTGGGGAGTGGGGTCTGGTGCTTGCGCTCCAGCCAGGGCACAGGGGCGGGGGACGCCCCCTCCGGCTCCTGCGTGCTCCAATGTCCCCCTCTGGCGCTCCAATGGGAGCTGCAGGGTGGTGCCTGCAGACAGGACAGCATGCAGAGCCGCCTGGCCACAACTCCATGTAGGAGCTGGAGAAAGGACATGCTGCTCCTTCCGGGAGCCACTTGAGGTAAGCACCGCCCAGAGCCTGCACCCCTGAGCCTCTCCCCATGGTCCAACCCCCTGCCCCAGCCCTGATCCCTCTGCTGCTCTCCAAACCCCTCGATCCAGCCCAGAGCACCTTCCTACACCCCAAGCTCCTCATCCCCAGCCCCACCCTAAAGCCCCCACCCCCAGCCGGAGCCCCCACCCCACCTGCACCCCAACTCCAATTTTGTGAGCATTCATGGTGCGCCATACAATTTCTATTACCAGATGTGGCCCTCGGGCCAAAAAGTTTGCCCACCCCTGCCTTGGGCAAATCATTTTTCTTTCCCTTCTCCCTTGTCTGTCTTGTCTTTTTTAGACTGCAAGCTCTTTGAGGCATGGATGTTCTTTCACTGTTTGTTTGCATAGCACTTTATACAATGGGGCTCTAATTTCAATTGGGGCATCTAGATGGGGCTACCGTATGACAAATAATAAATATAGGAAATCAAATCAACATCCAAGGGTGCATGTGACCCACTGGGCACCTCAAAGCTTCTTTATTCACTTAAATAGCAGCAGTGAATTTGTTACTTTGTAGAATGTTGTGATACAATAAGTATAAATAGTACTATAAAAAAAAAAAAAAAAACTGTTCCACAATATCCAGGGGCCATGGCTGTGAAGGGCCAACACAGCCATCAGGGAAGTCTAAAATTAAAATAGACATGTTGCCAAAGCATAACAATTGCCAACATTGTGTTCGCTTCCCTCTTTGTTTCAGTGATCACCGCATCTGTGAAACATATTTCTGTGGGACACTTAAAGTGCCGGGTATGAAATGGGCCATTCCCATAAATGCTACAACCTAGGTGTCATTCTGGTTTTAAAAACCTCATGGATGGCTCCATCGCCAGAGAAAAAACCACAAATAATATGGTCTGGGAATATCCCGCAGAAGCATTCAGTAATTGAAATTTACATACTTACATAACTCATTTAATGCAGGGAGAAGTGACTACAAGGTTTACAGCTCTAGCCATAGGGGTGGTGCCACGATCCAATAGGCCTGTGACTTAACTGTTTGAATGGGATAGCTGAGGCCCAGGGCTGGCACTGGTATTTAGAGGATGGTGTGCATGGTTGGGTAAGTGCTAGATGAGAGTTAAGATCACATTCTGCTATCCTGGCAGGAAGGAAAATGCCACAATGGGAGTTTGCTTGAGCAAAGAGGTTGAGTAAACAAATGGGGGGCCTTAGGCCAATCTGATGGGCTCTACATATTTCCCAAGTACATTTCCTCTGAATTCCCCAGGTCTTGGTAATAAATTAGGTGGCTCTGATATCTGTAAGTTCCTTTTATTCCGAATCAGAAATTAAAGGTTTTCGGGGCTATGTCTGGTTCCACACATCCCTGAGACAAGTGTTTACAAAATGAGTTCTGCATATCTGGAAGCACTCCCTGGTGGGAAAAGCGCCGGCTCTGGGAGACTTGTGGTTTTTCGTTTCCTGCTCTGCTACAGACTTGAGCAAGTCACTTAACTTCTCTGTGCCTCTGTATCCTCAGTGGCTAAGAGTAACCTACCGCATGGCAGGTAAGTGAAGTGTAATTCACTGGGTTTGGTAACATGCTGGGAAGGCTTCAGACAGCAGGTGCTATGGAAGTGTAAAGTATTATTAGAATAAGAAGATCACTTTGCTTCCTTAATTTTGTTTAACTGGCAGCAGCTTCCTTTCCAGGCATGACTTCAAGCCTTTGCTTTTGGGAGCTGCCTTCTTCCCACCCCCGCCAACCAGTCCGATTTGACTGGCTCTTAAGGTATCAAAGTCTGCTGAAAAAATTCCCAAGTGCCAAAATATGCTGTGAATTTCAGGGCTGTTTCCTGAATTTTCAGGAATGGGGTGGCCACTCCAGTGATGATGTTATAGTGCTTTCCTGTTTTGCAAAGCAAAATGAACACATTGCATTTATTGGGACTGGGGGAGGAGAGGGAAGTCTGCCTTTCATTTATGGTCAAAAAGGAACTGAGCAATTGTGGAGGCCTTTTGTTTTTCTGTTTGACAACAATTTTAGCAAATTGGCAACTGTTGCTTTTGGTGGCAAACTTTTCATGAGTCAAAGTTAATAGTGCTAATGTGCTTTACATTTGTAGTCTTTATGACGGCCCCTTCCATCCACAAAGATTAATGAATGACACTGCCCAATACAAGGGAAGGAAGTATTATCCTTATTTTATAGATGAGGAAACAGAGGCAAAGAAAGGTTAAGTGACTTGCCCAAGTTCAGACAGGAAGTCTGTGGCAGAACGAGGACTTGAACCCATCTCTGTCTCTCTGACTTGGGATTTTGTAAAACGCCCATCACCATACTATCTGAGATCTACCCACATCAGTTAGATCTGCAGCATAAGGCCTGTAATGGACTCCATAGCATCATTTTCTACTCTTCTCCCTTACCTGACTTCAAAAGGCTCTGCTTGGGTTGAATATATATTTGACTTCTAGTCCCCTTAACCACAGGATTGACTTTTTTTCCAAAAACTGCCCACTTTGCGACAGTTTCCCCAGGTTTTAGAAGTGTATTTATAATTCATTGTTTATAATTAGTCAAAAGATACTAAGTTTAAAATCATTAGGAACCAAATCCTAAAGATGAAATTGAAAGCCTTTCCATTAGAGCAGTGTTTCCCAAACTTGGGACGCCGCTTGTTCAGGGAAAGCCCCTGGCGGGCCGGGCCGGGCCGGTTTGTTTACCTGCCGTGCCAGGGATGCGGCAGGTAAACAAACCGGCCCAGCCCACCAGGGGCTTTCCCTGAACAAGCGGCATCCCAAGTTTGGGAAACACTGCTCTATAAAAATGACACAACACTGCCATATCCCCTTCTACCTTTAATCCCTACCAACGAAAAAGATAAATTAATAAAATCTTTATATACCTACAGAGAGAGAGAGAGAAAGTAACATCCCCAAAGCAGAGTTTACGCAAAAAGAGACTCCATGATGATCCCTCATGACCTTGGTATTGCTATTGATTCTATGTAGAAGGCACTCAGATGGTGGTGGCTGGCAACATAAAATGCTAAGAGATAGATAAATGATCCATTTCCCCAGCCTTTATAACTCAAACCCAACTTTTTGTAAATAAATAAAAATAAAACTTGTTCCTGTGTTTTATTCATTCAAATATATATTTAATGTCTAAAACCCCATTCCAGTGCATGGAGTCTTAATGAGACCTAGCAACATTGGGAGTGCTGAGAGCACTCGCCCTTCAGCCTCATGCCTCCAAACGCTCTTGAGGCATGCATATATTTCATTATGACCGCACACCCTGTCATGTGTCATTCCTTACTTATTGACAATTTGTCACTGTCACCCTTGACATGTCACTCCACTGCAGAAGAATTGGACTTCAGTGTGAAATGTGACAGTCAGATGAGAGAATTTTGTAATCTGAACTGAAATACTGGACTGAGAGAGACTAATTTCATTCGAACACAAATCTAATGTAACATAA